>NC_081833.1:53458227-53787394 GCF_030867095.1 Alligator mississippiensis | reverse complement strand
TCAACAACCCGTGGTAAGAGCTCTTAATAACTCGAGTGATGAGCGTGCGGTCTAATTCAGCTGTGCCTTCAGCAAGGGGGGATGTCACAACCCAAGGGTGTGATTTTTGTTTGTGTGCGCTTCGGCACTGCTAAATTATTTCCCGCCACTCGTAGCTTTCTTTGCAGGGTGCATTTCTAGGTTGCAAAAGGGAAATGCACGGTGCAAGGAGTTCCTGCCATTTGTATGCAAATTTGTGTCCCACTATTGGCCAGTTCTAAATTATTCCCACGTGGCGGCTAGTGATTGGCCTGCTAGCTGTATAAGAGGCTTGAGTGGTTTCCGCCCAAGTTGGAGATCTCCGGAGGAGAACCCTGCAAGGGGGGACTCCGTAAACATCTTGAGGAGAACTCTAGGTGCGCTGCGGAGCCTATCGGACCCAGTGCGTGTACCTTAGAGCTGGCTATACGGGTCTGATCAGCCTCTAGCCTCTCCCTGTCGCTGAACGATCCCTTGACAAACCCCTTCCCTGCGCGCAAGTTCCACGGAGCCTAGCAAACTTCGTGTGAGTGTATTCAGAGCTCTTTGCTTCGAGTTACTTTCTTCGGTTGACACGACGGGCTGGCGGTTTAGAGCTTTCAACCGGATTGGGCTAGAAGGTTCACGGGAAGGAACTCTAGTCCTCCTCTCTTCTTTTCTGTCTGTAACTGCAACTCAAGCAAGTTTTTCCTGCCTGCACCGCGACCATCTTCGGTGTAAGTAAAATAATCTTAAATCAACCACTAAGCGTCCGTGCCTAATTCTAGCGTGCCGCCTGCCTTCCCCGACCTGGTGTGTCTGGGCTGCTGGCCACAGCCTGCCACGCGAACCCTCCCCCCCAAGGGCCTCAGACCACTCCCGGCCCGCACACTTCCCACTGTGGATGCTGAGCTGTGGCAAAACCAACTAAAAAAGCAAGACATTTATAAACCAGTAGGAGCAGATGGACTTCACCCGAGAGTGCTGATGGAGCTGGATGAGGTCATTACAGATCCCCTGGCAAAACTCCTTCAGAAATTGTGGCACACAGGGGAGATGCCTGAGGATTGGAAGAGGGCCAACATTGTGCCCATCTTCAAGAAGGGGAACAGGGAGGACCTGGGCAACTATAGGCCAATCAGCCTAATCTCCATCCCAGGGAAAATTCTGGAAAAACTCATTAAAGAATCTATGTGCAATACGCTAGTTGAGGGTAAGATTCTGAATGACAGCCAATATGGCTTCATTGCAGGTAGGTCTTGTCTTACCAATCTCATCTTTTATGAACAGGTCTTTTGCCACCTGGACATGGGATAGGTCAACATTATGTACCTAGACTTTCAAAAGGCTTTTGATGTAGTATCCCATGATATCCTTGTGGAAAAATTGGAAGATTGTGGGTTTAACTGCTCAACAGTTCAGTGGGTGGAAAACTGCCTCCATGGTAGGACACAGAGAGTTCTCATGAACAGCTCTGTGTTGTCCTGGCGAGAAGTGGCCAGTGGTGTCCCTCAGGAGTCTGTGTTTGGACTGGTGATTTCAACATCTTTATCAATGATTTGGATGTGGGGGTGAAAAGCTCACTGGCCAAGTTTGCGGATGACACCAAGTTATGGGGGAGCGTGGCCATGCCAGAAGATAGGTTGCAGATACAGGCAAACCTGGACAGGCTGGAGAGCTGGGTGGACCAGAACCAGATGAAGTTCACTCAGGTGTAAGGTGCTCCACCTGGGGGCAAACAATCCCCAACATACCTACAGGCTCGGTGGCAACCATTTAACTTGCACCATGGCCAAAAGGGACCTGGGGTAGTGATTGACCATTGCATGAGCATGAGCCGGCAGTGCGATGCTGTGGCCAGCAGGGCAAACAACACGATGGCATGCATTAACCATTGCATCTCACGTAAAACTAAGGAAGTGATACTCTCACCGTACTCTACCCTGGAGTACTGCGTCCAGTTCTGGCAGTACTGGAAGTACAGCTGGAGTACTGTGTCCAGTTCTGGGTGCTGCATTTCAACAAGGATATGGAAAAACTTGAGAGGGTCCAGAGAAGACTTGGGCCTCTTCAGCCGACAGAAGAGAAGGCTGGGAGGGGACTTGGTAGTGGCTTACCTGTAGCGGCTATCAGGGGAGTGCATCAAGAACTCAGCGAACAGCTGTTCACTAGGGCACCTTTACAGTCAGGGTGTCCAGACTGTGGAATAAACTGCCTCCAGTGGTGGTGCAGTCACCTACCCTGGAAATCTTCAAAGGAGACTGGACAGTCACCTCACTGGGGTCACTTGACCCCCATCTTTTCCTGCCTAGTGCAGGGGGACTGGACCCAATGATCTACAAAGTCCCTTCCAGCCCCTAACAATCTATGAATCAATGAATCTCAGCAATACTCATGGGAAAAGAAAGAAGAAAAGTTTTTTTTTGTTTTTTATTTTGCTGGTGGGGGCCTTTTGAATGCTCAACAAAATGAATTTGCTTTTTTTTAAACATCTCTGACTATTATATTTGATGATACAAGATCTGCATGAGAAATGGAATAGATATTGGTGGTGGTGAATGTAGTGATCACTGGATTCAATAAATATAGGCATACAAAGAATAAGAAGATCAGCACACCTTAAATTGTGGAGCAGTACACAAAGTCTGTAGCCGTTTGTTAGTTTCTCTCCAACTGGCTGGCTAGCTGCTTCCTGAGGGACCATCTCCCAATTTTCTACTCCCTCAATCTCAGGTATGGAACATATCTAAATTCTAACTTCTATCACTACAGTGAACACAGAAAAAGAATTATACTAAACCAGTGGTGCCCAAACTTTTTGCCTGGTGGGCTGGATAGGCAGTGCCTGATCCATTCACAGGCCAGATCCAGCCCATAGTCTTGATTTGACCTCCGGGATGGGTATGGCAGGCACCATCTGGCCATGCAGAGGGGTGCTACGGTGGCCCCAAAACAGCCTCGCAGGGGAAAGGAGCTTGATCTGGCCCTGTGAGGGGGAAGGGGGTGTGGTACAGTCTCATCCTGGCCCTGTGGTGGAGAAGGAAAGTATGGCCCAGCCCCAGCCTAGCCCTGTTGGGGAATAAGGAGCATGGCATGGCTCCTGATTCAGAAGTGGGAGGAGGGGGCATGGACTGGTCCAGTGGGGAAAGGGAGCATATCGGGGCTTGGGAATTTGGCAGGGGCAGGGTGGCTGCATTAATGGCTACCGCTCCCCCACTGGCAAATTTCTAGACCCATAGGGATCCCAACAGGCCAGACAAGATGGCTTCATGGGTCATGTTTGGCCCCCAGGCCAGAGGTTGAACACCCCTGTACTAAACCATCGTGCCTATTGTAATATACCTTAGGGAAATCGATACACAGAAACAGAAGCCAAATCCCAAGAGTACAATCTTCTTGACAAGATTTGAAATTGAGAACTTTGACCTTCTAGTTGGCCTAAAAGAGCCTGTTTACTAGTGAGTATTAGTAAGATATTATTCTATACATAAATCAGCCACTAGAGAAGGGCATGACAAACTTTAAAAGTATATTAATTCATAGATTCATAGATGTTTGGGTCAGAAGGGACCTCAGTAGATCATTGAGTCTGACTCCCTGCCCTGGGCAGGAAAGAGCATTGGGGTCAGGTGATCCCAGCCAGGTGCATGTCCTCCTCTTAAAGATCCCCAAGGTAGGGGAGAGAACCACTTCCCTTGAAAGCCCATTCCAGATTAAGGCAACCCTTACCATAAAGAAGTTCTTCCTGATATCTAACCTGAATCTACTCTCTTATGGCCATTGTTCCTAGTTACTCCAAGGGGTGCCCTGGTAAATGGAGCATCTCCTATTCCTTGCTGCCCCCCTCTCCTCCTACCCCACCGGTGAATTTGTAGGCAGCCACAAAATCATCTCTCAGCCTTCTCTTGAGGAGGCTGAAAAGATCCAGGTCCCTCAGTCTCTCCTCGTAGGGCTTTGCCTGCAGGCCCCCAATCATATGAGTAGCCCTTCTCTGAACCCTCTCAAGGTTGTCCACATCCCTCTTGAAGTAAGGCACCCAAAACTAGGCACAATACTCCAACTGCAGCCTGACCAATGCCACATAGAGGGGAAGTATCACTTCCCTGGACCGGTTTGTCATGCACCTGCTAATGCATGATAAAGTGTGATTAGCTTTGCTGATCACTTCATCACATTGACAACTTATGTTCATCTTGGTGTCATCTATGATCCATGTCCCTTTCCACTGCTGTGCCGCTGACAAGGTCCTCCCCCAACCTGTAAGTGTGTTGGTCATTCCTTCTCCCTAGGTGCAGCACTTTGCACTTGTCTTTGTTGAACTGCATCCTATTCTGTTCCGCCCACTTCTCTAACTTATCCAGATCCACCTGGATTTGTTACCTACCCTCTAGTGCGTTAACTTTACCCCATAATTTGGTGTCATCTGGGAATTTGGACAGAGTGCTCTCCACACCCTCATCCAAGTCACTGACGAAGACATTGAACAGCACAGGTCCAAGGACTGAGCCTTGTGGGACTCCACTGTCCACATCTTTCTAGGTAGATACCAACCCGTCCATCACTACTCTCTAGGTGCAAGCCCTAAGCCAATCTGCCACCCACCTGACTGTGTAATCATCTACATCACAGCCGCTCAGTTTATTTATGAGAATAGGATGAGATACTGTATCAAAGGCCTTCTTAAAATCCAAGTAAATGACATCTACCTGGACTTCTGCATCTAAGCTTTTTGTGACCTGGTCATAAAAAGAAACAAGTTTAGTCAGGCAGGATCTACTGCTATCAATCCATGCTGGTTGACCTTCAGCATTATTTTCCCCACTGGACTCACACAAATGTGATCTTAGGGGCGATCTTAAGATCTCCCACAAATGTGATCTTAAGTTTGAGAGATGCTTAAAGCCAGTATCTTTAACTGTCCTTAAGCATCTCTCAAACTGGGGCTCATAGTCAACCACAGTCTTTTGTACCTTCTCCATCTGTAATTTTAGAAGCATTATGTCCATTATATTATTATTGTAAAATAATGAAGGGATGAATCAAGGGAACTTTTGTATAGTGTCTGGTTTGGACAGTCCCATTTGGAAGGAAATTGTTGCCGTGACCCAGAGGATCAAGAGAATGTTGAAAGGCAATATATTTTAGCTGCTTAAGAGGAACTATTTCAGTAGACCCATCAGATATGCTCTTAACACAGCAGCTATGTCTTTCTCTTCACTGGATCTTTCCCATCTCTGATTTATTGACATTCATACTGGTAGGAGGAGGCTGGGAATTGAGAAGGAACGTGTCTTTTTGGCTTCCAGCAGCTTCATTCCCACAAATTCTAAGAAAAAGCTTTATTTCAGCAGTGGCCTGTCAATGTTGTAGTGCTAGTTGAGTAACAGGTTAAAAGGCTTTAGTACAATGGTCTGAAAATAAAGTTACTGCCAATGTGCAGTTCACTGAGATATTGATTGGAAAGCAGGTGTAGGTAAACAGAAAACACAAAGGGTTCATGTACTTGTGTGTGTGTAGGCTGGTGGAGATTGGAAGGAGCAGTACAACTATTGAATACCCTGGTAAGGAATAAAAATAAGTTTAATTTGTTCCTTTGTCAATTACATGTGCAGGCCACCCATTTGTTTTAGACTGTGGTTAACACCTCGCTTGCCTCTCAGAAATAAGCTCCAATGATGCAGACAACTGCTCTGTGGGCATATCCCCATGAGCAGGAATGTGTGTTTTCCTGGGGACAAACAGCAGTGACATAATGTAAGCCACTGTTTCACTTCCACAGGCAACCTCTGTGCCATGTGCACTCTGGGGCTTAGCGTGTTGCCCCAGGTAGTGTAGGCGAGGCTGGAACCAGTAAATGTACTGGCCCCAGCAGCCTTACCTGGGGGTCTGGGGGCCTCCAGGAGCTGCAGCCATGGTGATCCTGCAGCAGGGAGCCTGGCCAGCAGCCAGAGTGTGGCTCCAGCCAGCCAGGCTCTGGTTTGGGGCAGTGCATGCTGCCCCCTCATGTGCTGCCCTGCTTTTTTTGGGCATTGTTTTTTTGACCCTGGGATCTCCTGGGATAGGGACAGAAGTTACACATAAACCCATTTAAATGACCAGAAACTGGTTTAAACCTGTAACAGAACAGAAGCTCAGTGCACATAAATCAGTTTCAAAATCACTGAAACTGGTTTAAGATAAACCTGGTTGAATGTAGTATCAGACTTAAGTGATTTGGTTCAAACTGGTTTATGAAACTTCTGTCCTAGACCCCTTCCTGGTTCAAGTTAAATCAAGTCCCTCACCATCCCAACATTTTGCAGCCCTAGCCTGGGCTGTGCTGTCTGTTCCAGAGAGCAGGGCTGGCTGACAAGGGGGTGGTGGGGCAAGCCTGGCTGGGAATGCAGCCCAGTCTACAGAGTGGGGACTGCCCCTCCACCCCAGGCAAACCCCAGCTAGGGTTTGGGTCCAGGGAGTGGGGTTAAACACCCTTTCCCCCACTCAAACTTACTGCTGGCTACAACTGTGGACTACAAATACCAGAGGTACTTGGAAGCAGGAAGTGGAAGTGATGAACAGCCCTGCAGAGTTTTGCTGTTGTAATTCTGGACTGCAAATCATAGAGACCTTGGGGGCAGCAGGAAGAGGAAGTGAACACACAGAGCCATGCTCTAGAACCCCCTGGCTTCTGGCCTGAGACACTGCAGGCATCTGGCTGTATTTTCTGAATCAAAGGTAAATGTCTGTTCATTTCTGTTTCAATTGAATCTGTGCAGCTTAGACTAACCTGAAAAGACTGAATTGATTCAGCCTAGGGCTTTTTGACAGTCTGTACCTATCCCTAGGGTCAAAGAAAAACACCCTGTGCTGCAAATTAGCAGTGTGGGGAACACCTGCATGTGCAATGTGTGCACTGTCACAGATGGGTCTGTAGCACTGCATACTGCACATCCACACTTCTCTGGATGCACCCTGTCTGTCTGTAGTAGGGTTTTGTCCTAATTCAGTTAGGTACCAGTGGGTGTAACAGGGGTAAAACTCTTGGGTAGTCAAGGTGTTAAGTGCTTCAGAACAGCAGTTGGAAATCTGTAAAGTAAAATGAGAAGTAGCTATCATGCAAATAAGAATGAAGAGTTGAGGACTATTTTCAGACTGGCCTGTGAGGCTGTTGTTCTCATCTTGCTTATTTATTTTCTCCTCTAAAAGCCTGCATTGCTTTGGCTAGCGGCCAGAGAAAGAATCACACTCTGACAGTTTTGCCTTTTTATTATCCTATCAAATACTCTTAACCGGCCAATTAAAGCAGTTTCTCTTCCACTAACATTTTCTTTCTCTTGTATCTTCCATCAAGAAATTTCTCTGAGCTTAAATACTTGAATTAGTGCTTCAAAAGGACAGTTGAACATTTTTAGCTATGCTGAGATCACTTCAGGTAATTTTTCCTGATAGGTTGTTATGACTTAAAAGCTCCAATGATTCTGATACAGTAGCATCTGAATGAAGTTTCTGTGCCTGGCTGCAGAGCCTGGCTGTGGGTTTCAATTTGCTGTCTTCACCCCTTATACCTTTTTTTTTCTTATAAAGCATAAAAAAAGGTATTTCCAAGAAGTGCAGCATATTTCATTTTTAGCTGTCAATATAGCTGACAGCTTATTGTGGTATCATGAATAAATTATTCAGGGGCTCACACCTAAAACAAATGCAGCTTTTGCTTGCTTTTTTAAAGCTGACATTTTAAGTTTATATTAAGCATAATATCACCTTGATACACACTGCATGAAAATGTATTCAGAATGAATTATTAACCCAAAGCTTTTACCCTTTCTGAAGTGTTCTGAAGTTACTGTACAGGCTACTGGGGGGGGGGGGGGGATGTGTGTGTGAGGGAGACTTGTGGGCTTATAATTAGATGTATAACAGGCTGCAATAGCTGCAGCTGTCATAGCTCAGCAGCTATTTTCCATAAAACAAAGTTCTTTATTGCTAGGTGCTACATAGAGACCTCTAATCATGTTACGTAGCAAATAGTAGCATTGCAGTGTGTGTATTTACTTTGGTCTCTCACTGCTATTCTAGGGTTATGGTATATCCAAAATTCTTTGTAGTTAAAAGGAAGCTGGTATTCCTGGAATCTAATAAATTACGTAATTTTATATGTTCTTAATAGGGATGTTTAAAATGTGAGAGGTTTGTCCCAGCAATTCCTGAAATGCCATTGGTCTCCAGATAGCTCTACAAGACCTTTTTAAAGACTAACCACTGGAGGAGTAAACAGTAAATATAGGTTCATAGGTTCATAGATGTAGGGCCAGAGGGGACCTGAGCAGATTATCAAGTCTGACCCCCTGCCCTGGGCAGGAATGAATACTGGGCTTATATGACCCCTGGTAAGTTTAAGTTCATATGACCCCAGCTAGGTAGTTATCAAGCCTCCTTTTAAAGAATCCTAAGGTTGGAGCCAGCACCACTTCCCTTGGAAGCTGGTTCCAGATCCTGGCCACCTTGACTGTGGAGTAGTGCCTCCTGATGTCTAGCCTGAACCTACTCTCAATCAACTTGTGGCTATTATTCCTTGTTACTCCAGGAGGCGCTCAGGGGAACAGGGTCTCACCCATTCCCCTCTGGTCCCCCCTGGTAAGTTTATAGACAGCCACTAGATCCCCTCTCAGCCTTGTCTTGTGAAGGCTAAACAGGTTCAGGTCCCATAGCCTCTCCTCATAGGGCCTGCCCTGCTGCCCCTGATCATGTGAGTGGCCCTCCTCTGGACCCTCTTGATGCTGGCCACATCCCTCCTAAAGTGTGGCACCCAGAACTAGACACAGTACTCCAACTGCAGCCTGACCAATGCCGCATAGAGGGGAAGGATCACCTCCTTGGACCTGCTTGTGATGCATCTGTGGATGCATGACAAGATGCGGTTAGCTTTGCTGACCGCATCCTCACATTGGTGGCCCATGTTCATTTTAGAATCAATAATGACTCCAAGATCTCTTTCTGCCACTGTGCTTTAGAGAAGGGAGTTCCCCAGCCTATAGGTATGCTGCTGGTTCTTTCTGCCCAAGTGCAGTACCCTGCACTTGTCAGTATTGAATCCCATCCTATTCACATTTGCTCACCCCTGTAAACTGTCCAGATCCAGTTGTATCCCGTCCCTCCCTTCTAGCATGCCTACCTCGCCCCAAATCTTGGTGTTGTCAGTGAATTTGAAAAGGGCGCTTTTCACCCCCTCGTCCAAGTCGCTAATAAAGAAATTGAACAGTACGGGCCTGAGGACCGAGCCCTGGGGAACTCCAATGCCCACCTCCCTCCAGGTCGAATATGACCCATCCACCACCACTCTCTGGGTGTGGCCCCCTAGACAATTTGTGACCCATTTGACTGTGTAGGCATCAATGCCACAGTCACCTAGCTTTTTAATGAGAATGGGGTGGGAGACAGTGTCAAAGGCCTTCCTGAAGTCCAGAAAGACTACATCCACCACAACACCTGCGTCCAATGATTTTGTGACCTGACTGTAGAAGGCTATCAGGTGGTCTGACAGGATGTGCCCTTTATGAACCCATGCTAGTTGCCCTTGAGCATCCTTCCCCCTGCCGGTCCCTCACAGATGTGCTCCTGCATAATTTTCTCAAAGAGCTTCCCCAGGACCAAAGTAAGACTAATAGGCCTATAGTTGCCTAGGTCCTCCCTCCTCCATTTTTTGAAAATGGGGACTACATTGGCCTTCTTCCAGTCTTCTGGCACCTGGCCAGAGCACCATGAGTGCTTGTAAAGCCATGCTAGGGGCCGCACAATGACCTCTGCCAATTCCCTCAGCACCCTAGGGTGGAGAGTGTCTGGACCTGCCAATTTGAACATGTTCAGCCCCCAAAGAAGTTCCCTAACTCAGTCCTTCCTGACCCTGGGCCTGGTAGAGTCACTCCTGAGTCCGTTCTAAAATCCTGGTGGGGGAAATGTCCCGGACCCTGCTCAGAAAAATGGAGGAAAATAATTTGTTAAAAAGGTCTGCTTTTTCATCTGGTGCAACCACCAGATTACCAAGCGTATCCTGCAGGGGCCCTATGTTGCCTGGTGCCTTATTTTTACTCCCTATGTATTTAAAAGAAGAACTTTTTGTTGTCCTTGATCCTTGTTGCTAGCCCTAGCTCCGTCTCCACCTTGGCCTTCCTAACAGCCTCCCTACAGACTCGCGTTATGGATGTATAATTCTCTTTGGTGATAGCCCCCCCCCTTCCACTGGATGTATGCCTCCTTTTTGGCTTTCAGACTCTCCTGAGTGCCTTTGGTGAGCCAAGGGGACTTTTGAGCATTCCTGCCTCTTTTGACTTGCATTGGGACTGTCACCCCTTGGGCTTGGATTCTCTAAATTAACTGTTCTCTGAGTGTCCTAGTAGATGTCATAAAAAATAGCATCCGTGGACTGGATGCAATCATGCATAAATAAGGGTTGTATGGTTTGAACCATGCCCTTGTGGTTTGGTTACAGTGGTGTAGGGTATACCTACATGAGATGCTTTACTAATTAGCTCTGCAGTAAAGTGTCACCATTTATACATGTGGTGCTGTTAGGCTGAAATAAATGAATTAACTCTGATGTAGAATAGTACTTCCCAACAAAAGTACTATCCTCCAACAGTTATTTACTCCACTTCAATGCGCATGTAGACTGTGACCAGGGCTGGCTGGGGCATGAGGATGTTATAATGTGGGGCTGCCTGCTGGCTAGCCCTGTACTGTAGCACACTTCTGCCCCAGCCAGCCCCTCTGCAGCACGTTGAGCCAGGGGGAGCAGCTCTGAATTGGCAGGCTGATACCCTCAGGCCTCCAGGCAGCTGGGGCTCTGTTGACTGAGCTCAACATGCTGCAGTTCCAGGTGCATGTGTAAACACTGCATCCAGGAGCAATAAAGTCTGGTACAAACAGTGCCAGAATTAATTGCGTCACATTAATAACACATATAGATGTACCCGTAGAAACTTAGATCACTGTATCTTTCTAAGCAAATTATTAAATTGCTTCAAGGCAAATATTGCAGCATCAGGAAGATTGCAAATGCTTGAACTGGGCTTTTCACCAGGCTGTTGGTATTTGGTTAGGATACCAGAAGGTACCATACTTTTGAGTATGATCCTCTTTCCATTGAACTATATAACTATGTAATGTATATCATCTATGTAATTTTGGAATTATGTAAGTCCAAAAAAAAAGATCTGTACTATGTCTGAAAAGTTCAGGGAAAACTGTGCCCCCCTATCTTATCTATTTTTATGTATATATTTTATGGCCAAGATTTTTTTTTAAAGGCAGATTAAAGGCAGACCTGGCTGTTAGGTCTATACTTAAAAATTTTCAAATGTACCTACCTAATTGAATTCGGGTGCTTAAGTCCCACTTCTGAAAGTATCTTAGGTCCAAATCCAGAAAAGCCTGAAGTAGTACTTGTAGGGGATTTCTGTGCTTTAGTCCAAAATTATACTTCCCTGCTCAGCTGCCATCTAATCTTAAAGTTCGGGGTTGCCTTAGTTTTTAACTAATGTCAATCTTCCCCAAGCATTTAAAGTTCTACTTCTGATCAGTCTTAATATGGGTGAACAACTTAGCGTGTAATTCATGCCTAAAACCCATCCAGACTCATAAACTAGGCATACTTCTGTCAATCTCACTAGAGAGGCTCCATCAGGAGCTTCTGGCTACTGGTTAGGTCTGCATTAAATGCATAGGTAGTTTTTACATCATTTTAAAATGCAGCCAAGGGAGGAGAAGGTAGAGATGACCAGCCCTGTCTTATAGGCATGAAAGGTGCGTTCCCTCAGTGGCTGGGGGGGCATGGCTGTCGGTGGTGACAGTCCAGCGGTGGTGAGCGGGGAGCTTCCACAGACACCATTGGCACTGTCGGCAGTGGGGGGTGGGGGTGGTGGCGAGTGCTGACCATGGGTCGGTGACCA
Organism: Alligator mississippiensis; assembly: GCF_030867095.1. Taxonomy (NCBI): domain Eukaryota; kingdom Metazoa; phylum Chordata; order Crocodylia; family Alligatoridae; genus Alligator; species Alligator mississippiensis. The sequence goes on along the minus strand of NC_081833.1, from coordinate 53,775,473 downwards.
CCCGCAGGTACCGCTGGCAGTGTTGGCGATGCGTTCTTGCAGGGGGTGCACTGCCACACACAAGGGATGCACATGCACCCACGTGCACCTCCTACACGTCGCTTCTGCTTATAGATTAGTTCGGCAGTTAGAGCACTTCCACAGGACAGGGGAGACTCATTATATTTGTTTTGCCTGTGGGGATTTAAATCCGTATCTTCCACCTCCTACCTCCTAATCACCAGACTCTAGGCTCTGCAAGGGGAGCACTCTCAAGCACATTGTTGAACCTGTTTTTCCTTGTACAATGAATTTAAATATGCCTTGAGCCACGGAGAGAGAGAAAAATTATTACACTAGTGGTTAGGGAATTCACTTGGGAGTGGAGAAAACTAGGTTCCTGTTCCTTGTCCAATGACTGTTTTGTTTAATGTAAAATACATTAGTCATCGGGAAAATATATATGAACCAGCCCTGAAATCTATGAATCTATGAACATTCCCAGCCCTCTCTGTAGCTTACACTCTGGTTGAGTGCCCCAACCACAGATACACTGGAAAAAGGAGGCACCAACCTATTTCCCATCCCATATCCTGAAAGAAAGGGCTTAGGTGCCTAACCTCCAGACACAGTTCCATTCTGAGAGTCCTGAGTGGAGGGAGATGATCCAGGTAGCAATAAATAGGTCATCCAACCACAGAAAAGGGCAGGACTTTACTCCCCCGCCTCATCATTTTCTATTGCCTGGCCTAGATAGCTACCTGTTCAACATGCTTCCATTCTGAGACAGCTGATCTTCACCGTGCACTGTATAGGATGATGAGGCACCTGTTTCAGGCCCACATTTTGTTATGGGGGCCAGCCATATAAAAGGCAATGCCTTGTGGAGCAAGCATATTAGTTCTCAGCCATAGGTATTGACATTCAAGACTCAGGCTCTAAAGCCACTTTTGAAAATGGGATTTGTGCTTCTAAGTCACAGTAGTGATTTAATCTTAGTCCTTTTGATAAGTTGTCTGATTTTTTAAAAAATGAGCGAAGTATCCTGCTGCTTCTAGTTTGCACTGAGAACAACATGGCTGTGGTCTCTGCAGACATGGGAAGTTGTAAGAAATCTATAGGTGCATACCCTGGAAACAAAGGTAACAGCTTCACAGCTACCTACAGTGCACAACAGTTAAGATTTGAGTTCATTTTATATTGTTTCTCAGCTTGGTTTATCCTTTTGACTTTCCCCAATCTGCAGAAGTGGCTCTAGAGACCCTACAAATTCCCTTCTCTTTTATTGGTTGGAGTTAGATTTTTAGTGGTAATAAAAGTGTTAAGTGTTTCCCTACCCTCCTTCTCCAATTATCACATCCCCCTCTGGTCCTCCTTTACCTTCTTCCCTGGTCAGTGATTTTTCTCTTGGATTATTGCATCCACCTTTTTTCATTGTCTTTAACACTCTACTATTTGTTTCAAACAAGAGAGAAAATCTGATATTTTAAAATCTAATAATAGAACAGCAGACACAGATATTTCACTGCACTTTTTAATGCCTGGGATGTAAAGTATATGTGTAAGTATATCAGTAAAATGGGGTTTGATGGTATCAGCTACAAGAGAACAGTGTTATGAACATCTGTGTAGTGAGATATTTGTTTGGGATCCTTGCTCAGAAAAGGCCCAGGGCTGGAACGTGGTATTATATGCTGGGGTTGTGGTTAACCGATAATGCTGTGTGGTGACATCTGTATATGCAAAGGGGGCAGATGGGTCTGTTTCTTCGTACACTTAAAGGACCTGAACTCCTCAAATTAAATCTTTTTTTTGAAAGCTAGGAGGATATGTAAGAGTTCAGTCAGATCCAAATTGATGACTGAAGCTAAACTCCTATTTCCTCCATATTAAACACTAAATTGAACAGAGTAAAGCTTGACTTTACTCCTCTCTAATCCAAAGCATTTGAAGAGTGACCAGTGGAACCTCTGTCTCAATCTTCTTTGCCACTGTCATGCTTCTTAGTAAATGGTACTGTTTAAAGAGTCTTGGACCTGAGAGATTTTTGTACATAGTTCTCTTTTTCCTGCATGACATTACCGAAGTCCCTTTGATTTGTCTTTCAGCCTCAAAAACTTGAAATTGGTATGTAGGAAATTTTGTTGTGGAGACAGCCCCTTGGGATGAATTTTCAAATCAAGCTTGATGGGCTCCATTCAAATAGAAGAAAAGATTCACAGTAAATGTGCATTCTGGGATTTTCTTCCAGTTCTTTTGCAGCCAGAGTCAGGCAAATTGTCTTGCGTCTTGAGGCACATTGGAGGGTTTTAGGTGAATGTGCAAATTGGTGTGCAAAATCAAGCCTGAGAGTGGTGCCCTCCTTTCTCCAGTATTGAGGACTGATCCTTTGTACAAAAGCTTGAATCACTGGGGATCAGAATAACCACTGATTTGATAATCTGCCCTCATTTTTTAAAGTAATGCTACAAAGCAGATGCTTGGTACCTCCATTTTCATCTGTGTGTGTGTTTCACCAACTGTTCCTATTTTCCATGGATTTTCATGACTTCTAATAAGGCAGCTAACTGCTTTATTTTAACAAATGAAGTGGCAAAAGGTGAATACCAAGTATCTCTGCATAGGAGCCTGTGAATAACTTACTGCTGGCATCAGTGGAAGAGGAATTGGTTAGCAGCACCACCTTTGCTGTTCAAGATGCAGAGGACAATAATTAAAATGTATTTAATAGAACCCACCCTCATTTTGGAGCTGCCCTCAGTTTAAAGCCTCAGGGAAAACAAAGTAATTAAGTTTAGAGGCAGCATTGAAATGAAGATGTCTAGTAACTGGCTAAAAACCAGGTGTGATTTGGATAGCACTAAAGTAACTTGAAAGACTCCCCCCGTACTTTAGAATAAGGATTTCTGAAAGCACTTGCATCACTTAATGCAGTGTGCCCAGTTAATTCCATTGAGCATTGGACTCAGACATGCCTATATGCACACAGAGTTCACTATGATAAGCCTCCTGCTCTTTGTGCAACAGAATTATTGTAAGGCACAGGAAACAGCACGGAGTTGTTCCACATGGGGTATGAGGTGGGAAGGATAGCCTCCAGAGTGGCGTATACACTCAGATGTGTGAGGCAGGCATACAGGGAAACAGAGTGGAATATATAGGCATAAGGATTCCAGGATGAATTTGTTCTATGTATTATGTATTATGTCAAACAAGCACATTTTATGTTTATTTTTAATGTACAACATTCTGGAGCATGTACATTCATAATGTACAACCACTAGGAGTTGGTCCAACTGATTAACTCAATGAGAAAATAGAATTTTGGGGGTCTTGAATATCCAAAGAGTATAGATCTGATCTGCTCTTAACGTCATGTGCGAAATAGACCCTCTTCTGATAAACTGGATGGGATTCAATTGTATTCTTCTGCTCACAGGCTGCATCTACATGAGACACTTTACTGTGTATTAGACTAATCTAATGCACAGTAAAATATCACCATCTACACACGCACAGCAATTACTGCACAGTAGATTAGTCTAATGCACTATTTTAATACCTGTAGGTACAGGTACTAGAAATCCGTGCATTAAACTAATGTGCTGAAGGGTACTTGTAGACATCCCTTTCCTCCTAGGCAGCAGGGAGTCACAGGGGGAAGGGGAGAGAAGTTCCAGGTTGGCGAGATGCTGCCTGCCAACCACCATGAAGATCAGGACCCGCAAGCAGGTGTCTTTCTGTTGGTGTAGGCACACCAACCTCACACAACAAAGTTCTCTGCTGTTGGCAAGGCTGCAGATACAAGACAGGTGTTGTTAGCATTACTCTGGCTATGGGGAATGTATTTTTTAATAATTCTAGATAGCAGAGATATGCTGGTCAAATTTGTAATGTAGACCAAGTCTTAGATCCCATGCAGCATTAATATTGATTCTCCCACTGTTAGGTTATGCATGCAACAATGTAGTCTTTGATAGGGCCACATCTTTATAAAAAATAAAGATGAAACTGATGACACAAATCCTTAACAGAACATTCTATGTTGTGAAAAGTCTATGAGTTTTATCTCTGTCACTTGATGAATGAAAGGCTCTTGAATTCTTTTTTTTCCCCATAAAGAGAAATAAAACCCAGTTTTATGGTAACGGTCTTTTCAATAAAATGTTTCCATAGCCCAAGGATATGTTTATGCTTTTGATAAGTGCAAAATCACAGGCACATTTTCTTACATATTATTAACTAAGTCATTGTTTTGTAGAGTGCTTTGGGATACTCCTGGCATGAAAAACACTATATACAACCCAGTTCAATTCTCTTTTCATCCTTGAAATGGTGCTATTCACTTTTTTTAAATACTCTTCATTGCCAAATTTCTTGGGCATCATTCTATAGTTTAAGCATCTGACAGCCATACTGTGTACTTAAAACTAAGGAAGGAGAAAATTGTAGGTGACTGAACTGGTACAGTAAGAAAATGACCAGACGTATCACAGCATGAGCTGTTGACTGAAGTAAGTAGTAGTTGTTGTGTACATTTGGTGATCTTCCCACCCTGGGGGTGTACAAAACTCCCAGGGTGGGGAGATGGTAACTCTGCTCTGCAGCTGCTGGGACCTAACTGGGTCCTTGCACCAGAAGTAACACTGAAGGGACCCAGCCTCTGCAGCTGTGGGACTCTGGGTCCTGGCAGCTGTGGGATACTGCCAGGACCCAGAGTCTGCAGCTGCTGCAGCTGAAAGTCCCCAGTACCTGTGGGACTTTGGCCTCAGCTGAGCAAGGTGCACTTCTGTGGCTGAGAACCTATAGCTGATGAGGCTCCCAGAGCAGGGGAGACCCTACTACACATACAAATTAAAGCTTGATAGCAACCAGCTATAAAGTTAGTACACATTTCAAAATCTAACTTTACAGATGGTTAGATTTTTTTATTGTGTGATAAATACTTTGCAGGATTAGCTGATCTCAAGGTAATGGTGCAGTTAGCCAGTCAATTCTGTGATACCTGTAATGTGTAGAGGGGGGTTTAGGAGAAGCAGCCAATCCATTTGGGTAAACTTGAGGAAATTCATTCTCTCCCCAAACAATTATAAGGAATCACTATACAAGAATGATTTCCTGCTAGTTGTCATAAGTAGGAATGATTGTCTTTTCACTCACATCTGTAAATCAGCAGAAACTCCCCTGAAGTCAAAGGGGTTACAACAGCATAATGGAAGCAATACAAAAGCAGACTCCATCCAAGTGTTTTGTTTAACTGCTGAAAGGGTTGTAGGCATATGCCTAGCTCATGGTCCTTGTGTTGAGGAGCTATAAATAAATACATATCTGTGGTATTTTCAACAAACATTCAGGATTTAATTGGTATGGTGAAGATTTGCCTATTTGGAGAACAAAGTTCACGCTTCTCTGAAGAGATTTTTCATTTAACACACAACAACTTTCTGAGCACTCTGCTTTTACCTGTCATCTGTTTTATGCTCTCCTGGTACAGTGTGGTTGCTAGTTAAATACACTGCAACAATGTTCAGCATGTTCCACCTTTGTTGTCCTTAGAAAGGAGTCACTGAATCACAGCTTATAACTAGCACCTACATTGTAAGAGATGGCAAGACTGAACTTCATTTCCTTGATTTCAGGTGGAACATTGTTATGAATGCATTTTGAGGCTCTTAGTGCCATACTTACCAAACCAAGTGAATTTCCATTCTCTGATTGTATAATGCATATTGTAGGGCGTGACTTTTTTTTACATAGGTGTCTTTAAAAGGAGTGAATGAGAGAAGCAAAGGAGTTCTTTGGGCATTTGACCAGTGTGCATTTCCTGTTCATAGTTTGAAATCAATATTGGAGACGTAATTTTCATTAGCCATGAAAATATCTTGCACTGACTTCAGGAGGGGGTGGGAGACTAGGTCTAAATGGGTGCATCCAGATGAGCATGTACATAGTATTTAGCACTGCAGACCCATCTGCAGCTGCTGTGGCTGAAAGTCCCACATGACACACATGTAGGTATTCCAAATTAGAAGTGCAGGGGTTTTTTCAGGCACTGGGAGATCCCTTTGTCAAATAAACCCGCAGCAGAAAGAAGGTGGGTGGCACATGTGATGGTGGTGTGCATCGCCCGAAACTGGAGCCTGGCCAGCCTGAGCCACACTCTGGCTGCTGGCCAGGCTCCCTGTTGCAGGTTTGCCACTGCTGGAGCCCCAGGAGGCCCCCAGGATGTCAGGTAAGGTGCTGGAACTAACCCAGGTGCTAGCCCCAGCCTCCCATACTTCACCACTAAAGCAGTCATGCATTGGCATTCCCTTGGGACAAGTAGCAGCGGCGCACGTTGTGCTACTACCGTTTGTCCCTGAGAAAACTTATGTGCCTGCACATCTGGATCTGGCCAATAAAGGCAAATTTTGATCCAATATCTTTGACTCTTTTAAGAGAGTGACTTGGTGTAGGAGAAGAGAATTTTATCTATACTTTATTCTAATATAAATGTTCTAACTTTGTGTTGTTCCAAGCATCTGTCATGATGATGCCATAATTTTCAGTACTGTGTGAGGTCGAATAAACATACAGCACAGCGCCATTCCAAACATTTGAGAGTCAGAAGAACAATATGGAAACACAGTTGGCCTTATGAGGTTGTTTGGAATGAAATGTGGTTGAATCCTGCCCTGGTTTAGATGCTTTTAAAAAGAGCTCTTCCCTATCGGCACAGTACTCTCCCATGCCTGGTGTGATCTCACAACCTTGTCACTGGTGTGGTTTGCTGCTCCAACTCCCCCCAACAAACAAATAAACAAACAAAAACAAAAGACAGCTGCTACTTTTTCCTTATGAAAATGTATGGAAGTCACTGCCATGCAACAATATGTCTTAATGAGATTGAGTAAGGAGCACAGTGAGTGTCAGGCACTATACCCATTGACTCATAGCACACATTTGCTTCCAAGGGCAGGGGATCTGTAATGTGTGAAACAGCAGAATGTTTCTATGAAGAAGGGGCTTGAGAGAAAGTGATGTTCTTTGTTTCTATTACATGTATGTAGAATGAGAAATCATAGATTTCTGCATCAGAGGATACAATGAATAAACAAGATATGCGCCTACTTGTGTTACTGCAGCTTACTATAGTTTTAAGGGTAAATTTTCTATTTGTCTATTTATATGTTCACATTAGTTAACTTTAACTGTAGGTTGAAAGCTTATTACTGAAGAGCCTCAGGAATCTAGTGATTTATAGCAAAGAAAATCACATAATTTAATTCAGCCTGCATGTAGATCAGAAAATCTCTGTAATCCAGTCACACCTAGACCTTGAAAAATCTCATGTTCTGTTGCAACAAAGAAGCTTCCTTGATGCTGCCCTTAATTCCTTAGAATTATAACCTTCATTAAAAAAAAAAAAGGTGTGTGTTTTGGGGGGATGGGTTGGGCTGGAAATAGCAGTGTCTTTTGATTGAATAGGAAATCTTAAAATGTATGAATATGTATATGTATGAAATAAAATATATGTAGTATGCATTCATATACCTCATGGTGGAGATTCTATTTCTCTTAAAAATCTTGATCATTGTTCTGAATTGGATTGAACTTTTCAAAGCTGACAGAATGGCGGGACAGTGTAATGGTAAGTACGCAGTGTTTTGTCTAACAATGTATGAGCCAACATTTCTTTGGAATGCTGCCAGCATTCTGATTCGGGGAAATTTTAAACTCAACTGCAGCCAAGGAGTTGAAATATTTGATGCCTGAAAAGTACTTCTAATCAGATTTGGAACTGGAGGACCATGTATTAGTTTCGGCTGGTTTTACCAACAGGAATTTTGTAAAGAATCTAACTTGGTTATATGTAACAGCTGCCATCATAGCCAGAGCTGGTAACTTATCCAGGAATCTTCACAGATAAAGGCTTGTACTAAAAAGTCATGATTTTAAACAAGGAACTGGAATATAACCTTATGGGCACAGATAGGAACATGTTGCACTTACTCACCAGTCAGCTACCCAAGCCCAAATTGAACTTATGAAGTTCACATGAAAAACTCCTTATTCCCTTCCTCTTCTTTTTCTCTTCATTCCTTTCTCTGCCAATAGATTCCTTTCTCTGGAATAGATTATGGCAAAATAGTGGTGCTGAATCCTCAAACAGAAGTTACCCCTTCCCTTCCTTTATTTATTTTGACCTGGCTTTTCCATTTGTCCTCTCCTTGTCTTTGAGAGTTCACATATTATTTTGTGAAACCACTTGGGATTCATGGGAATTGCTTCCAGTAATTATTGTAGGGCCTTGATCTCCTTCTGGCCAATGCCCTGCTCATTGGCGATGACGGGTGAGACCTAGGTTGTCACTTGGGTATCTTGGTAGATGTTATTTCTCATATATTCATAGAAGTTAGGGGCTGGAAGGGACATCATGAGATCATCAGGTCCAGACCCATGCTTTAAGCAGGAAAGACTGCTGAGATCAGATGACCCCAGCAAGGTGTGCATCCAGTCATTTTTTGAAGTTCTCCTGGGAGGGTGATTGTTCCACCTCTGGGGGGAGTCTGTTTCAGACTCTGGACACATGACCCATAATGAAGTTTTTCCTTATGTCTAATCTGATGTGATCTTCTATCAGTTTATGACCATTATTCCTAGTCTTCCCCCTGGTGAACATATGTTCTCCTAGCCCCTGATGTTCACCTCTTATATACTTAAAGGCTACCCCCAAGTCTCCCCTGAGTTTTCTCTTTTCCAGGCTGAACAGTTCCATGTCCTTCAGCCTCTTCTTGTATGGTTTGGTCTCCAGACCTCTAATCATTTGCCTGGCCCTCCATTGGACTCTTTCAAGCTTCTCTATATCCCTCTTGAAGTGCAGCACCAAGAACTGAACACAGTACTCCAGCTGCAGCCTCACCAATGCTGAGTAGAGTGGGAGGATGACATCCTTAGTCTTGCTTGTGTTACATCGGTTGATGCATGCCAGTGTTGTTCACTTTGCCAGCTATAGCATTGCATTGGTGGCTCATGTTTATTTTGTGGTTGATTATGACCTCCAGGTCTCTTTCTGTTGTGGTGCTGGCTAGTGTAGCACCACCAAACTTGTAAGTATGTTGTGGATTATTTCTCCCCAGATGAAGCACTTTACATTTTTTGATGTTAAACATCATCAGGTTTAGATCTTCCCACTTTACAAGCTTGTCCAGGTCAGCCTGTATCCTCAGCCTGTCTTCCAGCGTGACTCCCCCATAACTTGGTGTCATCCGTGAACTTTGCCAGTACACTTTCCACACCTGTATCCAAATTGTTGATGAAAATGTTGAAAAGCACTGGTCCGAGTACTGAGCCTTGAGGGTCACCATTGGTCACCTTTTGCTATGTTGACTTAGTTCTGTCTATTAACACTCTCTGGGTCTGACCTCAGAGTCAATTTCCCAGCCACCAGACCATTAAGTTGTTGAAGCCGCAATTTCTCAATTTAACCATTAGGAAATTGTGGGCGACCAAGTCAATTGCCTTTTTGAAATCCAAGTATATGACATCGACCTCATCTTCCTTATCCATGTGGCAAGTTACCTGATCATAGAAAGAGATGAGGATAGTTAGGCATGACCTGCCCACAACAAAGACATGTTGGCTGTCTTGTAGAATACTGCCTTCTGTTAGTCTATCCATAATAGATTACTTGATAAATTTTTCCAGCATTTTTCCAGGGATTGAGGTCAGATTGATTGGCCTGTGATTCCCTGGGTCTTCCTTCCTTTCTTGAAGATAGGCACACCATTGGCCCTCTTCCAGGCTTCTGGGACCTCACCCAAACACCATGAGCTCTCAAATAGCTTTGCCATTGGTTGTGTGATGTCATCAGCCAGTTTTTTCAGCACTTTTGAGTGTAGTTCATCCAGTCCTGCTGACTTGTAGATATCCAGCCTCTCTAGGTATTCCCTCACAAGAGCTTCGCTGATTATAGGTAGGTACTCTCACCTTGTCCATCCTGCTTCCTATCAGGCAAGTCAATATCTTAGGTCTGGTGGAATACCAATGCAAAGTATTCATTTAGGAGTTCAGTTTTCTCCTGAGTGTTGGTTATCAGCTGTCCCATTGTGTTCAACAGGGGTCCTATGTTTTCCTTATTTTTTTCCTGCTTCCTACATATCTAAAGAAGGACTTTTTATTGTCTTTGATTTCTGTTGTCAGTTTGTATTCAGTTTCTGTCTTTGCTTTCTAATCCACTCCCTACAGGTGCAGGCCATTCCTGTCTACTCCTACTTGGGGGTAATTCCCAGCTTCCATATCTTATAAGCTTATCTTTTTATGTTTTCAGAAGGTCCATGACTTCCCTATTGAGCCAGGGGGTGTCTCCCAACCCTTTTGCTACCTTTCTTATAAAAAAGAATAGAGCTCCTTTGTGCTCCAAGGATTGTATCCTTGAGGAATGACGACTCTTTTTGGACTCCCTTCCCTATCAGACCATGGCCCTGCAGGGCTTCATCCACTAATCTCCTAAGCTTGTAGAAATCAGCTTTCCTAAAATCAAGGACTTCTACCCTACTAACTGATTTCCCTGCCTAACGATTGATGGTAAAAGTGATCGTCTCATGGTCGCTGTCACCTAGATTATTCTTGATCCTCAGATTACACACTAGATCGTCCCTTTCGGCCAAAACCAAATCCAGGAGTGCCTTTCCCTGGTTGGTCTGTACACTTCTTGAGTCAAATAGAGCTCCTCAGTGCAGGTGAGGAAGCTACGTGACCACTCAGATCCCGCTGAGTGCTCTTCCCATGAGATGTCTGCATAATTGAAGTCACCCTTGATGATCATGTTCCATGAGCATGCAGCCTCTGCCATTTCTCTGAAGAATTCCAGATCAAGCTCCTCCACTTAGTTTGGAGGTCAGTAATATGCTCCATCAAGTCCCCTTCACCATGCCCTCCCTGTATCTTAACCCAGAGGGTCTCAAGTCACCCTTCTTTTGCACCTATCTTGGCCTTTCTCACCTGCCATGACTTGATCTTGTTTAACTGGAAACCAGTTCCCTTGCAGGTAACCCTCTAGGTCCACAGCCCTGGCCTCTTTGTGGGGCTCCAACCACCCCTACACCCTATCCTTACCACTTCCTGTGCATTATCTGGTGTTAACATTTCAACAGATGGAGATGGTGTTTGTCCAGGTTCTTTCCTCTCACCTACTACCTCGCTCCTACTGTGGATCAGAACCACTGTTACCACACTCCTTAATCAGGATTCAACAGTACTTGATAATAACCTGCACTGGGCTCAGCCCTCCAGCATAAAGCCCCTCACAGTCACCAGTGGCCCCTTTGGGGCTAAGTGAACTTAGACAGTCCTTCACTAGAAAAAGTCCCAATTCCAAAGAATGGAAAACTCAACAAAAAGTGTAACTGAAATGCTAGCTGCTGCCTACCTCTTGATAGTCCCTTTGGGCAATTACTCCTTGGTTGAGACTTTTATAGCTAGGCCCTTTATAACATAAGTCCTAGTTGCTTGGAGATCAGCCAGCCCTCTGGCCTCCACTGCTCTGAGCCATGTTGTCAGGGCACCTCCAGGCAAGCTACCTCCTTTTCCTTATCACCAGGCCTTCTCTCTTAGGGCTTCACTGCCCTAAGGCAAAGTCCCTTCATGACCCTCATTCATTGTTACAGGGACAAAGGTCCCACTAAGGCTGGGGTCCCTAAGGCCAGGTCTCTCCCCATGCTACCATCTTCCCCAGCTATGTCTGACCTGAATACTGTTGCTTTGCAGGTGTCCTCACCAGCACCCTCTGTTCATTGCAGCATCTGGCACAAGCTGCTTCTGTAGTGTGACACTCCTCTGACCACTGTGCAGCACAGCCGGGTCAGCTATGACATCCTCAATTGCCTGCCTTTATGGATAGTCTCTCTGGCATCTTCTCTCTGCTGACATCCTAGACTCTCCCTGGTGGCCCCTCTTTGGAGCCAGTACTCTTGCAGACCTGCCACATTCCAATCCAGAGGGAGATGCTACTCCGGAAGTACCATGCTGGACCTGGCATTCTGTCCATGTTTGCGACCTTGACTGAGGTGAGTAACAGAGGTGGGTTACCTCTCAGGCTTTCTCTTCCCCAGATACACTCCTTTCCCTCTTCAAATGAATGCTAAGGCATTTTCAGGATCTAATTATTACGTAAAAGACAAGGTATTGTAATGCCAATCACAGTTGTTCTTCTAGTTTGGTTTCTGTGATGTGTGATGAATGTCTTGCATTTGAACGCTTGTCTAACACTATCCCAGCTACAGAGTTGATCTAATAAAAGATATCACCCTAAAAAATCCTTGCCTTTTTGGTAGTTAAAACAATGTTTTTTTTTGGTTGGATGAATCAGGGCAACATATGCACAAATAAAAATATTTAAATGTGAAAACTGCAATACATAGTGGTTATAGGTATGTGAAGCATCTAGCATAGGTTTATAGGAATGATTAGTAGGAGGTGGCTAATGGTGAAATTGGTAACCTCTAAAATCAATTTAAAAAATTAAAAATAAAGTAATTAAACTAAAATAATTGTGCATGTGATTCTCCTATGTAACACTATATTTCAATAACTGTTACCCTGTCTTCCCTCATTCCTCTAAACCTTCCTTTTTTGTTGTTGCTGAATTTTGTCTTAACTTAGATTCTAAATTTCTTGAAAAAAGACCAGTTTTACTGTATTTTCTAATAGTAGCCAGTACAGTGGGAGCAAAAAATATGACAGGTTTGTGAATGTAACAGTAACCCTAATAATAATATATTGAAATGAGTCACTAGCTATATTTCAGAGAAGACAGTTGCCATATACAGACATTCAGTTTCTTCAGGAAGAGGTACTACTCCAAGAGAAAAATACCTGGGAACAACCAGGGTTAAAGAACAAACATCTGTACACGTTCTTTTCTGAAAGAAGCCGAAGCACAGTCTCTAGCTTCCTGGGGTACCTTGCTTTCCCCCATCCAGGAGACAGTATGTTGCTCACTGGTCTCTGCTGCTCCAGCAAAGCAGGGAACAGAACATGTTCCTTTCACAATCCCCACACTGTGCTACAAAGATACAGACAGTCTGGGTCAGCCACTTGGGGCTGCCCTGTGCACCACTGCCATCTGCTGCCAGGCAGACTGAAAGAGTCTGCAGAGCATGCTGAAATATGTGTACAAGGGTCCCTTGGTTGTATAGCATTAGCACTGCAAACTTTCTGCTTTTCAAAGGCTCAGCAGTTCAGAGTTCAGGCATCTCCGGATAAATTTTTCTACCAGGAGAACAAACCTGGGAGAATTCTCTCAGATTATTTGAACACGGGTAGGCAAAGCAAAAGGGAAATCCCACTCAAGTGAGGGGGGCGGGAGAGCAGAGAAAGAGAAGGAAAATTCCAGTTCAACTGAAATTAGTACAGTTGCAAAATCCCCATTTTTTATCTCATGCATTTTACTTTCAAAGAGTCAAAATGTTTGCCTTAAATTAAACTGGGAATATCAAAATATCTAAAAATGCTCTGGTCCATCTTTCTATTGACGGGGGTATTATAAAGTGTTCTCTAATTTTTTGTAACATTCAAAAGCAGAGATTAGTGTTTAGGTGAGGCTAAGTGCAGAAGGAATAGGGTGTTTCAGTTTGAGGCTATGATCGCTTTCTAAACTGCGATGCCATCAGTGAGAAATCTCTAAAGCATAATGTTAGTTATCTAGAGCAAGTTCAATAAGAGCTACTAAGGCTTTCTTTACTGAGAATATTGGTTTGGCTTAGAACACACAGCACATTTACAGTTGTTACTAGGGTGTCTTCACTGCACCAGGATGAATGCATTTATTAGGTCTGGGATATAGAGGGATATTCAACACAGACCTGAAAATGTGCCAGTGAACCAGCAATATATTTAAGCTAGTCTGAATACAAGAGGAACAAGTTTCTGAAAGGAGTTGTACAATGTATTTAGCAAGGAAATGCTCCTAAACACTCATTAAACAAATTAGATTATTTGGGATGAAGGCCTGGTCTATCAGCAAGGTTCAAAATATGGGAGGGCTCGAGGGGGGGGGAGTGAGCCCCCCCATAAGAGACAAGAGACCTCCATAAGAGATGAGATCCCCCCCGCTATAAGAGACAAGAGCCCCCGGCCCACCCTGAGCCTCTAAAAGCAGCTCAGATGGCGGTGGCTCCTTCCGGCTTCCAGCTGCCATCTCCGCAGACCTCCCCAAAAGTCAGAGTGTAATTCAAACCCTGTTAGGAAGAAACACTAAGGGATGGATTCTCTTTTCACTTGCACTAGTTTTATACTGGATCTGTTTCATTGACTTCAGTGGACTTGGATCTCAGTTACATTAGTGTAAGAACAGGGAGGGCATAGAAACAGAATCTTGGGTGCTTTTTTCCTTGCAAGGGTTGGGGGAGGAGTAATCCTTATTTCTCCCTTTTTTGGTCTAAAATGCATAATATACACAAAAGATTTGATTATTTGTTTATGCTTTAAAAATGAAAATACTGAACTGTGAAAGGAAAAGAAGCAAAATATGAAATCCAAACTGAGATATTGCCATGATTCTCCCTTCCACACATAAAGAAGAGGTGTGGGTGGGCTGGATACAAGATATTCACCAAATAAACCCTTTAAATTTAAATGATTGTGTGTGTCCTACTTTCAGATATTCATCTTTGAATCTCATTTTACAGTGTTGCTTTGTTTTTTAATCTTGCCTGATTTAATTAAACTCTCCATTGGCTGGAAGCCTAGCAAACGATAAGAGCTTTTAAATTTTTCTCAAGTAAGTTTTATTGCCAGGTTGGTTTCCTCCAAGTTTACTTAGATCTTTCAATAAATAAGTGGTAGCCTCAGAGTAATCAAAAGAAAGCATCTGAAATCTCTATTGCAGCTGGAAACAACTGGGGAAAGGTGTGTGCAGGTTACACATGGGAGATGCTAGAAGAGCATAAAATTCTCTGTAAAGTATTGATTGGGATGTAAAACAGATGCTGTTTCTGGTAGCTTATAAAAAAACTCACCATCTACCCTGCTTTTCAAAGAAAGCTCTGCCAGTATTACTTGTGTCCCACAGATAGAGGGATATTGATAATCTTACAATAACAGTGATGCTCCCCTTCATACAGCAGGGCCTGTCTGGCTTTTTCATTGTGCACACCAGTTTTCAGAAGAAAATCTTCTCCAAGATCCACAGTGCTACAAACTCACTATTTGACTCTCAATAGTTCTACAGATCCTTGGGAAGGGCTCTATACATTATTTGTGGTCTGTGGAATAGAACTATTGCTGCAAGTGTCTTTATGCCTTGGGCATGCTCTAAAGTATTAAATGAGCTGCTGCATAAGGGATTCTCAATCAAGGTGTAAGGGTAGCTAACAAATGATTTCTCAATAACAGAGCTTTTACTCATGAAAAGTTTAAGAATATCCACAGGGAAAATCTTTGCTTCTGTACCTTTGTATTTAGACTATAGTAGCTAGAAGTTAATTAGCCTTGCTAGCCTTTTTCTTTTGGCTCATTAGTAAGAAAACTGGATATAAAGAAAGCTGGAGTCATTTTAAGAGGAAAACCCTCAACGTTTTGTACATAACAGCCCCTTTGGAGGATATTATTTCCATAATGACTGTAAGATGCTCTGCGTTCTGACAGGATATAGTCCTGCAGTCTCTGGACTCATTTAGGCACTGTCTAAGGCATTAATGATTTTAGGCCTAGTTGCTTTGCAATAGCCAGATGAAACCACATGCCATATTGTTTAATTATGCAGTGATCAGCAGCCTTTACATTTTAATTAGAGAGTGGCGGTAATGAAGGTGTCCCCCTTCTACAAGTGGCTTAGTGGGTTGAAAGGTCTTCTTTGCTAATTGGTTGTTTGGAAACTCAGTAGTGACATAGCAATGCAGGTAGACTTGCCTTTACCTCATTTCTAATGTGTTCTCTGGTCTTTTTTGATTTGGCTAATTAGCACTAATAATTTAAAAACCTACATGGCATTCTGAAGCTCCCACTGTTTACTATGCATATAGCTGTTTCATTAATAGATTTAAAATACCGCTATTATGTGGTGTCATAATATTGGTGCTTACTCACGATAATCTTTAGTTTTTGCCAGATAGCAGGGCTGGCTTGTCACACATTTCATTCACTTAATTTTCAAGCAAAAGAGATCCTACATACAAAGAGTCGAAAGCACTGCATCTTAATAACCATTTGCAGTATTCTTTATAGTGCTTTGGCATTGAAAACTGCATGATTTATTTTGTGTTTAAGGTTTTTAATGATTAATTCATGAATATATCCACTAGAATGCCAAGGTCTCCAAAATAATGAAAACCTATCCTTTTATTGTTGTTTGGTTTTTTTTTTCCCATTTCAAATCAAAGCTATGTGTCTTGTTTAAAAAAAGTCTGTTTCTTCCACTGGCATCTTGATAGCATTTTGACAAGTAAAAGAATTAATTTACATTTATCAAATCAAGGAGATGAGGAAGATAGAAGTCCTTCTTATATAAGTTCCTATGAGCATGTACATTTCCCAGCCTTCACTGCCAAGTCCCCACTGTATGTAGAGTCCAGACTTCCCCCATGCTATTGGTTTTACTTTAATAGCAACACAAAATACCATAGATCAGTGCAAGCTTGGCTGTTCTTTAGGATTCTAACTCAAGGCTTCTGTACCAGCACCTTCTCTTTCTCCCCTCAGTGTTGCATGTATCCAGGGAAAGTTAAAAAGTCACCTGCTTTCATGAGTGGGTATATAACAGGCTGGACTATTTCAGAAGAATGCTACCAGTGCCAAATTGTTAGGGCTGTCTAGAATTCTGATTAGTATCAATTTTTAAATAAAGATTTCATCTGGCATGTCTTAAAACCACCATTACAGCCCTACCAGGACCACCTAGAGGTCTATCTGGCTTCAGAATTTGTACAGAATTCTTAATAGACTTTGGATCCAGATGTATATTAGAGCTGTGCAAAGATTCAGTAGCCAATTTGATTCAGAGGAGATTCGGCTTGATTTGGTGGCCGAATTTGTGAATCTGAATTGAATTCAGAGATCCATTAAAAGGTCCAAATCATATCAGAAGCCTCTGAATCGATTCAGAGATTTGAAAGCCTTGCAGCAAACAGAAACTGAGAAGAGAGAGAGGGATGGGGTGATCTTCTATATATGGAAAAGGCTGAGACAGGGGGGAAAAGACTGCTCTGATATGGACATCTGTAGCTGGCCAGTGACTGTGATCTTTTTCTGAGTTCCCTTCCAATCATAATGCTTTGGGGGAGGGACATAGAAACAACATATAAAGCTGTCTTTGAGGTGATCTGTGCCTTTTGTGAGCTGTGTCTGTTTTGGAGCAGCAGCACCTGAAAGGCTCTGGCTTGTTAGCTAGTCTCTTGATAGCTAGTCTCTCTTCTTGTAAGTTGTATCCAATCCTTTCCTACTTACCCTTGCCTACAATCCCTATTGTTATCCCTATCCATTCCTTTCAACTTAATCTTCCCCCAAAACCCTCTTATTTGTTCTTGTTAGTCCATTTTGATTCTTTCCCCCCACAAAAAGAAATCTGTGTTTTCCCTGATAGTGTGTCATCACTGTGCAGAAAAGCACAACATATATTACACACACACACACACATTTTGCGGCACAGCAAACATTATGAAGCATGTTGGAAAGGCAGGTGCCAGGTCTTCTGGCAGGGAAGGAAGAGGGGGCAGAGGGAGAGCTTGTAAGTTCCCCCCACCCCAAACATAGATGCACCCTCTTTCCTGGCAGTTATGAGTCTTCTGCTGCTAGTGGGAGCAAGAAGGTGGTAGCAGTGCCTGCATCACCACCACTAACACCACTAACCAGCAGAAGCATGACATTCTCCACCTCAATTTCAGTTCTCAGCATGAGCCTTCCAGGGCCAGAGGAGGAGCTGGATCTGAAAGCGGAGAAGCTGAGGGTCATAGCAAAGGATATTCTGGGGAAGGAGGGTGTGGCAGGGCAACAAGTCTGCCCTGTCACAGAACTCTGGGGGAACGAAGAGAAACAGAGAACTTACCTTGGCAATGAGCCCGAGGAGAGAAAGGGGTTGGGACACCCAGATGGAGTAGAGAGGGACCTGGATGAAAACAAAAACAAAGAGCTGCATGTGCGGAGGGAGCGAGGGGAGAATGCCAACTGTGAGAGATGAAGGAGACAGCTGGAAGAATTTAAAGGGGAGTGGAACCCGAAATTAGTTCCTGAAAGAAGAAGAAAGAAACCCAGAAGAAATATGGAGAGACTATAAGAGAGAGATGGCAGACAGCAGAAAGAAGGGAATGGAAGAAGAGTCTCAGAGAGAGACTTACCTGGGCAGCTGAAGTGAGGTGACGACTGAGACCCCCAAGTTGGTGAATCTAATACCTGGGGACATCTGGTACCTTCCCAGGGACCTAAAAGAGAAAGAAACAAGAGTGGATGAGGATTAACAAAGGAAAGAGAACCCCACATTTTTATATCAGTAGAAAATACAAGGTGGCACAGGATTGCCATTTGCTTGGTACCTGTGCAGATGAGAATGGGGCAAGCAACCAAGAAAGTGAGAGTTCCCAAAGAGAGAGGGAACTAAATCTATCTAAGATGTTAGTTGTTTAAAAGAAACATAATAACTGTGCAGAAAAGTTATTGTGCTGAACCACAGATGAGATATATTTTTGGTCTCTCAGGACTGTGTTTATTTCCCTATCTTATTCCATCAAAGTTGTGGCAGATAATAAATAGAGGAAATTAACCAGTTCATATTAAAATGAGAGACTGTGATTTATTTTGCGGGTGTAGTTCAACTCTCACAGAGAGGGAATCTGAATTTGTGCTCCATACCTCTCAAAGTTCCCCTAGAGGCAGGTCTCCTTCTCTAGAAGACACTTTGAAGGAGGTTGTGGGGGCAGATGGCTCAGCTTCTCTTCCTGTTGTGCCTCTGTCTGGTGAGGAGGGGGATAAGGCAGGATACCCCCCCCCCCAACCCAGAAGCAGGTGGGTAGTATAGTGTGGGGTCATTTTGAGGTGGCAGATGATCCCAGGCATACTATCTGCCAGCACTGCCAAAGGCAGATCAGCCAGGGCAAGGAGGTGAAACACTTTACCACCGTGACAATGCTGCTGTATCTCAAGAGGCAGCACCTCCTTGCCCTTGTTCCTTCTCAGCCTGGCCCCTGTGGAAGTGTGCCCAAAAAGAAGTCCCTCTCTTTCTCCAAAGCCCACATCCACAAGAAGCAGAGGTAGGCCACCCTGGACCAATGGGGGAAAGGCGGAGACAAAGGGGGACGCATTACGAAGGTGAGAGAGGTCACCCAGAGCATTGGGGAGAAGCTTGCTCTAGATGGCCAGCCCTTCTCCTTTGTTGAGTGTCCAGGGTTCAGACGGCTCATGGTGCTCGTGGCCCCATTGTACCAAGTGCCTGGATGCACCACCTTTAGGAGGATGGTGGTGCCTTCCCTTTATGAAGCATAGGGAAGCTTAAAAGTAGGAGGGTTTAAGTGGAGGAGGCGGAGGGAGAGGAACAGAGGGGACAAGTGGATGTTACCTGTTGATACAGTTCTAACAACCTGTGTAAGAAGCACTTGTATAAGACATGGAGTGTAAGAAGGCTTGTAATGTTCTAAGGCAGTGGTTCTCAACCTTGTTAGACTCAAGGCACTCCTCAGAAAATGCCAGCTTAGTTTTCACTCAATTTTTGACTACAGAAAAAAATAGAGCAATTCTTCTGTTGCAAATAACCCAACAAGACCACAGCAGATCAGAATGCTTCAAAAACTGTGGAGTCCTATTTGAATTGTAATTTTGCTCACTCTATAGGGCTGGGGGGACCCTGCCTTCCCAGGATGCAGCAGGCCTGTGCCATTGAAAATATGTCCGAACACCACCGTCCGGTTCTCACAGATGGAGTGCTCTCGTCTGCCATGTCTTGATGTTATCACACACATTTATGTGAGCTTGAGGTAGTGGACCAATGATAATTCCAAGAGTTGTAAGTCAGTCTTCTTATGGGGCTCCACCACCCCTTAACTCCACCCTTATCACATCAATGTATTTTAGCATAAATTCCTGGCTCTTGTGCCTCCCTTCACCTTCTTCTGTCAAATGAAGGATACTGCGCCTAAGGGAGTGAAGGCAAGGGCACAGACCCAATTTTAACCAGAGTCCCCGGTGTCCTGGTTCTATGTCAGTTCTCTGAGAGCAGGGCAGTGGTTGCTGAGTTCATCAGTTCTCTTGTGCCAGTGTTTTGGCACACAATTTCCAACTGGGACTGAGGAGCTAACCAGTTTGTATATAAACACTAACAACAAAAAAGTAGAACAGTCCTTAGCTCTCCGCCACTCTTGAGTCTAACACGGGGTCAACTATATTATTTCTGGAAGTCTTCATCATGATTCTGGCTCCTTCTTGGGCTACTCACACCGGCTGATGTCTCAAGTAAAGTCCCCAGTACAGCCAAAAGGGGTAGCTTACCCCAGATGGGCACAAACAAACATTAAAGGAGAAAACAAACAAAACTCAGTTTCATCTCTCTATCACCAGACTCACCCGTCTGTAGTGAGGCTGTTCACTGCACCCTTCATGATTGGTCAAATTGTGGGTAACTCAGGGTTCAAATATCCCCAGGCTTGTCTAACGAGCCTTCTTGTCTCTGTCAAGACGGGGCTCAGCATTAGTTGGTTGCCCTTTGGGCACCATCTGCTTGCAGGCTTATTGGGTCTTGCCTGTTGAAGGACTTTCACTTCCAGCTTCTGTCCACTCCTGAAGTGGGTTTACATCTTGGTCCAGTGCTGTCCTCCCTGCACTGCCTCTTTCCAGAGCTAGAAACAGCCATGCTAGAGCCCCTCCCTCCAACCCAGAGGGAGAGAGTGCTTTGAAAACAGGCGTGGCATGACTTATCAGCTCCAAGACTGAGTAGGGATGGGATCACTCCACTGCCATTCACAGTGCTTCCCTTTGATGTCCCACAGCCCCTTCATGGAAATCTCTGGGTTTATCTTGTGAATCATGTTTGCACACCTAACAGTCATAACAGTTTGGCACTCCACAGCATCCTTGAAATGATTTGGGCTACCTGTTGTGGTATCCTGGTTTAGAATCATTGTTCTGAGGCCTAACTTAGGCTTTCAGCTTCTTGTGGGGTGCTACACAAAGAGCCTTCTAGAAGAGATTTATGGGTACTTTTACATGTGCTCAGAGGTTGGGGGGGGGCTCTGAGAGCCACTCTAATTAAAGGACCATAGCATCTCATGTATCATCATCCCCATGCTTCAAAATGGTGGTGGGGGGTGCTTGAACTAAAGCTTGTTCAATGAGCTTTAGTTCAAGCATCTCTGCCACCATTTTGAAGCATAAGGATGCTGATGCATGAGATATAGGAGGCTGCTAGAGTGTGGTAATTGATTAATTGAGTCTGCTCCAATGCGCTCTAATTACAGTGCATCAGAGCAGCCTCTGTGCTTGTGTACAGACACCCAATGGTACCATCATACGATGCTGTAGTCATATTGGCATGCTGTGCGTTGAGGCATTCTCTTCAGGATGGTAAAGAATGAACCAGCTATAATGTAAGGAGAATTTAGAGGTAAACTCTGTTTTAACTAAAATTAAACCATAAAAGACCTATTTGCCTTTAAAAATTGCCCTTATGGCTAGATATTAAGGTAGCACATGACTGTGATAGACCACATCTTATGGGAAACCCAGTATAGCCAAAAAGATAGCAGATTGCTCGTTCAGTCATTTTGCTAGGCAATATTCTTTTTGGTGGCAACAGGAATTGTAGCAGCTTCTTTAAGGAGTAAGAATTGTGAGTTCTTTTGATTTGTTTTATGAACACTTGTGTTATGGGTAGAGCTGTACAGATTTCAAACTTCACTGGGGTCAAATGTCTCTTGACTAAGCCTTAGCTTTCAGCCAAATGAGTTTTGCTGTGTACATAGAAAATGAACTCTGTCATTTTAAACAACAGAGCTGTATGGGTAAAGAGCTGAAGTGGTTTTAGCAAGGTGCTGTATGTGTGAGTTGATCAACATACTGTGAGGCTGAATATGTTGCTTGTTTTTGAACTAGTATGTCAGTGTCATTTCAAACAATACAAGCTTCTGCTTTCAGTGATTGGCCTTGAATTTCTAACGTTTCCATATCCATTAGAAATACATCTGTCAGGGTCACTACCTGTAAGACTTGATCCTTCATGATTCTGGGCATTCTTGACATCATTCAGCAAAGTACTTAAGCATATGCTCAGTTTTTACCTGGAGTGTAGCCCATTGGCTTTATTAGCCATAGTGGGGCAAGTCGTGCTTCAGGAAAACCAGTTGGGCTACTTGCAGATTTCAGGTTTAAGGATATTCTAAAAATGCTTTGCTGAATGAGGGCCAGACCATGCAACAGGTCTGAATGCTGGGGAATGATTATGAGAGGCGGATTGTAGCCATAAATTTGTTCTTTTTGGTGTACCATTTTGAGATGTGAATTTCTGGGAGGGCAGGTAAGGAGCGAATAATTTTATTATTCAGGTTTCTGATTATCATTAACAATGCCCTTTGAAAATACTTTTTCCAAGGACAGAAGAATCCATTATGGTTTTATAAATCTTCAGACCTGCCATTCCCCAAATAGATATTCATATTCTGTATCATTTTCTCTTGCTGAATCTATTTCCATTAATCACATCTAAACAGTTATGTTGATTTTTCTTTCCCAGGTGAGACAATGATCATCAAGAGACTTTAAAAACTGCTTTGAAACCGGTGCCTCTTAGGAGATTTGGTGAAGTTGTAGATAGGGCTTTTGAGTGGGATCTGTCTTATCACAAGGATATAGGATATAAAAGAAATGGAGATTTAGGCCACAGTTCAGCAAAACACTTTTCAGCATGTTGACTTCAATGGGTCTTAAGTGCTTTGCTGAATCAGGGCTGGAGGGTGAAGTTAAGAGAGAGCTACTTTGAAGTTGTATGCTATGGATGCCCAGGAGCAGGAACATCTTCATTTCTTGGCCCTTTTACCCTTCCAACAAGTTGGTTCTATTTTAAAAACTTTCCTTTATCATCAAAGAAAGTTATTTTAATAAAGATTGAACTCTTGATTTTTAAGGACTTTCTTTCTTTCCTCCATGATCTGATAGCAACTTTGTCCTGCATTAAGGAGAACTAGACCCAGGATTATATGAAAGGAGAAGTTCATTAAGAATGGAAAAGAAAGGAAATGAAAATAAAATCCCATAGTGAATTCCAGAACTCAGTGAAATCAGTGGCAGTTGACCTCACTGTGCACTGAATTTCTGTATTCTTTCGCATGAAGCATAACTATCCTGGTATATTGCTCTGAAAGGTTGTTTTGGTCATCTGATTCCCAATAGGAGGCAATACTCTCCATAGGAGGCAGACTCCAATGAATCTCCAGTGATCTGTGTGGTTGCCTGGCCTCTTACGTTCTTTTGAAAATCCTGGTCCTGTGTCAGGAGATACAATTCTGTGGAGCTTTTGTTATGTATTATGCTAGTTAGAAATTAATGGTTCTGGTAAATAGCAGGAGGAGTAATCACTAGAGCTTAGGAAGAAAAGGTTTATGTTGATATTTCAACATTTGCTATGAATCTAAATCAGCACAAGAAGTTTATATCAACATTTTTCACAAAACTCAAAACCCTACCCCCTTTCCTTCTACCCCTCAAAATTAATTTTGAAATGGCAAAACATTTTTGTTTTGCCTTTTTATCATTTGAGCAATATATGACGTATTTTATTTCAGTTTTATATGCATTTGCATAGGATAGTGAGTTGCCTCAGGGGAGTCAGTTTGGGTTGCTTCATGTGCTCATTCTGTGGCAGAATCCCTGGTTAAACTACATTTCTCATAATGCATCAGCAGTCATTCCCAGGATGGAACAGGCCCGTGAAGGAAACTAACTAACTAACTAACTAACTAACTAACTGAGGGGACATCAGACATTTGGCCTACCAGTCTAGTGAGACAATGGGCCATCATAAGAAAAGCTGTTAGACTAACTAAAAATAAAACACTTTGGATTAGTGAACCAATCCAATCTGTTTCAGGGTGAACTAACATAATAAATGGAATATTTTCTTTTTGCTCCATCCAACCTGAAATGCCACTGAGGTTAAAAGTCATTTGGACTTACCCAGAGCATATCAAAATACATTTATCTGAATAGGTGTACTCTGAGGTATAATAATGCAAATAGATATGGCCACTCTATTTTGCCAAAATGCTTCTTTTATATCTATAAACTGATTTAGCAGTCTATCCTCATTCAGCAAAACACTTAAGGATGTTTAACTTGAGCACATGATTACATGTTTTGTTGAGTAGGGGGTTAGGTTTTAAACTTTTTAGGTGTTCAGCCTGAAATTTCTAAAACCTTTTAAAATGAGAAGCCCAAGGAGCTAGAGTCATTAAGGTTTCATGAAAAGCTGAATACCAAACATAAATAATAGCTGCATCTCTCAGTAATATGCAGTTCTTTGAAAACTGACCTTCTGCTCAAAGAAAATCTTTGCAAAAGTGCCCTCAAGTGATATGAGGTCTTTGAAATGATGGGAAGCATCCATTTGTATTAGAGAGAGATTAGCATTTAATTAGAACGTTAACAACATCATGCCGTCTGATATAGGTTTTGATAATAAGTCCCAGACCTTTCCTGAGTTCTTAGATGTTTTTTGTGCAGAGAAATTTATGGTTTAGGTATATTTTTATAACATGTTGCACGTCCTTTTTTGTGACAGCATGGAAAGTATTTTTAATATAAAATTCATATAATTTTTATACTAAACTATATTAACCTATAACTGATTTTTAACTTTAAAAATGAACAGAACCATTAAGAGTACAAGTTCTTTTTTTCCAAATATGTTAGATATGTTCCCAAAGACTTCAAAGCATATATTATGAGCAGAGTTAAAGTCTAACTTTGTAACTGGGTTACAGAGATTCAGTGGGATTATACAACAGATTAATTTGGCTCTAGTTTTCATATTCTTTTACTTTAGACTCAGGAGTTTAGTTACAGTTTATTTTGATGAAAGGGTAAAAACCTAGTGCATGTAGAACTTTGGCTGATAAAAGTCGCAAGTACAATTATTCTTTGGTGTAATACGCTTCCATGTATTGTGCAAAGGCTACTCCTTAACATTTAAAAAACCCCTTACATGCTGCTGGATAAATAGTTTGAATACTCTAATCACAGTAAAACCATGGTAAAAAAAATGTCTTGCATACATGCTAAACAATATTTAACTTCCTTTGAAACTTCTATTAATATATGTTATCTTATAATTTCAGAGTTTATCTAAACAAAACTAGTCAAGTGGATTAATTTTATTTTACTTATCCTGAAAAAGTACTGCTTTAATTTTTTCAATCTACTCAGTATTCCTTTGCAGTTTTAGAAGATTGAACTCCAATTCTGACACTCTCAAAGATGAACCACAGAAATAAACACATTTCTATGAAGTATATAGTTCTCTAAGTTTATATGCAATTTCAAGGGAAGTTTTGCTTGCACGCATATTTACGCTTGTTTAAAAACCTATTTTGATATCTTTCTATGTCTTTTCCATATTAATTAACCCCTCTCCAGTTTTTTTTCTTTGACACCTTTGCTTTGGTTGTTTGATAGCTCGGAACAAGTAAATGTGTATAAATGCAATTTAAAAAACAAAACTGAAATGTGCTGAACATTTTTGAACTCTCGAAGATGACATGACAAATCTAAAGGAATGAATCTTCTTTTCTCTGTTGTGTTATATTTATAAGATGTCAAGGTTTAGTTTAACTTTAAAAATACTTAAAGAAAAATCAGCTCAATTTTGCCTTTTATATTTAGGTGAACCTTTCTTTTTAAATGGAACAATGTCAAAATGTCAGAGTGATTTTTTTCCAATATTTTGGTATAGTGTTATTTAACTCATTTGCATCTTGAAACCATTGTTCAAATATTAACTAAGTAAGACTCTCAACATTCCTGTGAAACAGGTAAATTTATTTATGTATTTTATTTTTTTGCCATCCTTCCCAACAAAACCTCAGGTTGGCTTATAATAAAAGAACAGAATAACATATAAAACAGGATATCAAAAAAATTAAAAGGGAATTAGCATATCATTGTAAAGAGAGACCCCTGCCAAACAATATGTAAGTCTAGCTAAAATCTGCCCAAAAAAGTAAGTCTTACAGCACTTCTGAAAGATGTCCATGCTTGGGCTCTGACATGCCTCAAGAAGAAGGTCCGCAGTTGAGAAGCAGCTGCCAAGAATGACCTCACGCATATTTTCGCCAAGCAGACTCTGTGTACTGATGGTACTTGCAGGAGGTTGCTCTCTGATGTCCGTAGGGTTTTTGCTTAGGCGTAAGGGAGAAAATGGTCCCTTAGGTACATGGGGTACAGACTGTTTAGGGCCTTATAGGTCAAAACCAGCAGTTTGAATTGCCGTGGCAAGCTAGTGGGAGCTCTGTGTAGAGTGCATTACGGTTATAATGGCATAGATGCATAGATATTAGGGTTGGAAGGGACCTCAGCAGATCGAGTCCGACCCCCTGCCCTGGGCAGGGAGAGCACTGGGGTTAGATGCCCCCAGCCAAGTGCTTGTCCAGTCTCCTCTTTAAGACTCTCAACATAGGAGAGAGCACCACCTCCCTTGGAAGCCCATTCCAGATTTTGGCACCCCTTCCTGTAAAGAAGTTCTTCCTCATGTCTAACCTGAATCTGCTCTCTGTCTGTTTGTGGCCATTATTTTTAGTTACTCCAAGGGATACCCTGGTATGCAGAGCATCTCCTATCTGTTGCTGTCCCCCACAAATGAATTTGTAGGTGGCCACAAGATCCTCTCTCAGACTTCTCTTGTGAAAGCTGAAGAGATTCATGTCCCTCAATCTCTCCTTGTAGGGCCTTTCTGCAGGCCCCTAACCATATGAGTGGCTCTCCTCTGGACCCTCTCAAGATTATCCACATTTCTTTTGAAGTATGGAGCCTAAAACTGGATGCAGTACTCCAACAGCAGCCTCATGAGTGCTGCATAGAGGGGAAGTAGTAATACCTCCCTGGTCCTGTTTGTCATGCACCTGCTAATGCATGATAAAGTGCAGTTAGCTTTACTGATCACTTCATCACATTGATGTCTGATGTTCATCTTGAAGTCAGCTATGACTCTGGGATCCCTTTCAGCTACAGTGCTGCTGGGAGGGTCATCCCCTAGCCTGTAAGTGTGTTGGTGATTCCTTCTCCCTAGGTGCAGCACTTTGCATTTGTCCTTATTGAATTCTATTCTGTTCTGCCCACTTCCCCAACCTGTCCAGATCTGCCTGGATTTGTTCCCTGCCCACTAGTGTGTTTACTTTACCCCATAATTTGGTGTCATCCGCAAATTTGGACAGAGTGCTCTCCACATGCTCATCCAAGTCATTGATGAAGACATTGAACAGCACTGGTTCAAGGACTGAAACTTGGGGAACTCCACTGCCCACATCTTTCCAGGTCGATGCCAACCAATCTGCCACCACTCTCTGGGTGTATCCCATTAGCCAATTTGCTACCCACCTGACTGTGTAATCATCTATGTCATAGCTGCTCAGCTTACTTATGAGAATAAGATGAGATATCATATCAAAGGCTTTCTTAAAATCCGGGTAGATGACATCTACCTTGTCTCCTGTATCTAGGCATTTTATGACCTCGTCATAAAAAGAAACAAGGTTAGTCAGGAAGGATCTACCTGCTATGAACTTGTGCTGGTTGCCCTTTAGCATTATTTTTCCTGCTGGGCTCCCACAAATGTGATCCTTAATAATTTTTTCAAAGGTTTTCCCAAGGATAGAGGTAAGGCTAACTGGCCTATAATTACCCAGATCTTCCTTCCTCCCCATCCACAGCTACCACAGCATGGATAATGGTGGCCAGATCTAGATCTGAAAAGAAAGGCTTGCAGCTTTTTTTGTAACTGCAGGTTTTCACCCTGCTGTCCCTACCATAGCCATCCCCTACTCACCCCATCCCTGACACCCCCAACTGTACCATGCACCCTTCAGGCTCCCCCTAGTCCCTTTGCCCCCAGCCTCTCTTCTGCTGGCCCCACTCCCCTGTCCTGGCATGGACCCCCACCCACTGCTTCTCCCTCTCCCAACCCACTGCTCCATTTTGGCCAAACCACCCCCTTTCCTGGACCTTAGATGTGAGCAGTTGTTAGATGCAGGGATAGGCATAGGGACCGAGTGGTGAGAGGAATTTAGCTAGTTCCAGCAAGCTGCAAAACCCTCACAAGAGTGCTGTGCATGCAGGGTACTACACTCCTGCTCAGAAAGCAGATGGTACTGCTGTGCTCGAGCTGTCTTTTTTCCTCCAAAAGAGCTTGAAGTTATGGTGGCTCCATGTTTTTATAGAAGGGAAAATGTTTTTATGTGTTTTTACTGATAGGCATTTCTAGGGTGTGTTTTTACAGAATATCCATAAGTTTATGGACATTTGGCAGTTGGCACCCACCTTGTGGGTGGGGCAAGTCAGGAATGTCTCTTTTCAACACTGCAAGTGTACACATTGTGTAAGTATGCTTTTGAAGGCAGTGTAGATTTGACCATTGAGGAGAAGTAGGATTGGTTTCAGATTATATTTGTTGTTGATTACTATTTGCTTGCATTTCCTTTCTGAGCTGAATCTACCATAATTTTTTGTAACTAATGCTAGGAAGTAAAAGGTCAGCATTCAGGTCAATCTGGGGAATGAGTTTTGGATAAATTAGAAGTACGGAAGTGGCTCTAGTTTCTACTTTCCTTGGTGCATTTTATGTAAAAGGTGTTCTGTCTGGATTATGGCAGATTGCTAACTGCATTGTGTGACAGGGACATGTAGCCTAGAGAAGAAGCTGGGTATGTAAATATCACAAATTCACAGTAAGGTCTCTTAAAATGAAGAAACACCACTTAGGAGTAGGAGAATACTTATGCTGCATGCAAATGATGTAAATAAAGGTACTCAAGTCACCAGCTGGTAGTTCATCTTGTCTGTATCTAAGGTTTTGTAACATGACCATTTGCCATAATAGATTTAAATTAAATACTTGTGGAATTCAAAGCAAGTATCCAACTTGAAAATAGGATGCTGAAATTTTAGTGGTTGCATTAGGAATTTTATGACCCTGAATTTTAATTATGCTACATCAGCATAGCTGGTAAAATATTTGTGAAACATCAACTGATATTATAATCCCCTATGGCTTTCTTAAGTAGTAAGTATTTCACTCTCTGTACATTTTTGTTTGTGTATTGCCACCTCACTAGAGTTCCAAGCTAGTGAATTCAGGGCGTGTCTAGTCTACACATGCATTTAGTCGTGACTAGATTTACTGCTCAGTAAGTGATTTTGGGTAGATGTCTACATGTACAGGGACCAGGCACTAAATGTAGTGCTAGGCCCCTCCAGCCCTGCCATGTGCCCCTGCAGGAGCGGGGGGCAGTGGTAGATCCAGCCTCAGCTGCCAGCACTTGGCAGCCATCTTCAAAATGGAGCCCTGCTCTGTGCTCTCTAGGCAGCCAGTTCCTGTGCTCAGAGGAGCAGCATGGCACACACAGAGGCAGCATGTGGCCCCTCTGTGTTCCTGAGTTCATAGATTTCATAGACATTAGGGCTGAAAGGGACCTTGAAGATCATCAAATCCAGCCCCCTGCCCCAGGGGCAGGAAGTCAGCTAAGGTCAAAGGATCCCAGCAAGATAAGCACCCAAACATTTCTAGAATGAGTCCAGAGTAGGTGCCTGCACCACTTCTGGAGGGAGTCTATTCCAGGCCTTCGGGGCTCAAACAGTAAAGAAGTTTTTCCTTATGTCCAGCCTAAAACGGTCATGGAGGAGTTTATGACCATTGGTCCTTGTTATCCCTTGGGTTGCTATGGTGAACAGACATTCCCCCAGATCCTGATGCACACCACTTATGTACTTATAGGCAGCCACCAGGTCACCCCTGAGCCTGCACTTTTCCAGGTTGAAGAGTCCCATGGCTCTCACCCTCTCATCACAAGGCATGTTCTCTTGCCCTCTGATCATGCACTGGCTCTCCTCTGGACTCTCTCAAGCTTCTCAACATCCTTCTTGAATTGTGGAGCTCAGAATTGGATGCAGTATCCAGCTGCAGCCTCACCAAGGCTGAGTACAGTGGGAGGATGATATTCTGAGATTTGGTGTGAGATTTGGCCAATTTTTCCATGAGGAGATCATGGGACACCAGATCAAAGGCTTTTTTAAAAGTCCAGATATATGATGTGAGTCTCTTCTCCCTTGTCCAGGTGATATGTCACCTGGTCATTGAAGGAGATGAGATTGGTCAGGCAAGACCTACCCATGACAAACCCATGCTGACTGTCCCTCAGGATGTTGCCATCAGACAGCTTATCAAGAAGGGTCTCTTTGATAATTTTCTCCAGAATCTTACCAGGGATTGAGGTCAAGATAATTGGCCTGTAATTCCTGGGGTCTACTTTTACCCTTTCTTGAAGATGGGTGCCACATTGGCCTTCTTCCAGTCTTCAGGTACTTCACCTGAGTGCCACGAGTTTTCAAATATTTTTGCCAATGGTTGGATTATGACACCTGCCAGCTCCTTGAGTACTCTAGTGTGTAATCTGTCAGGAACAGCTGACTTGAAGATGTCCAGCCTCTCAAGGTGTTCTTTTACAAGGTCTACACCAAAACTGGGTATAAATACGCCCTCACCCTGGCTGTCCCACATCATGCTAGGCAGGGCAGTCCCTTTGGGCTGATGAAAGCCTGACGCAAAGTACCCATTAAGCATGTTGGTTTTTTCCTGGGTGTCAGTTATCACTTGTCCTATTTGGTTCAGCAGGGGTCCAATGTTACCCTTGCTTTTTTTCTGACTCCCTACATATCTGAAAAAGGACTTTTTATTATCTTTGATATGTGAAGCCAGATGGAGTTCAGTTGCAGCCTTGGCTTTCCTGATCTGCTCCCTGCAGGCATGGACCACTGATGAGTACTTCTCCTTGGTGGTGATTCCAGCTTTCCACCCTTTATAAATCTCTCTTTTTAGGCGAAGGAGGTCCTCAAGTTCCCTGCTGTACCAAGGGGGTTGCTGTCTCCTTTTGCTACCCTTCCTCCAAGATGGGATGGACAACACTTGTGCTGTCAGGATTGCTACCTTGAGGAGCAACCACTCCTCTTAGACTCATCTTCCTGTCGAGTCATGGTCCCTTAGGGCCTCGACATTGAGCCTCCTGAGCTTGTTAAAGTCAGCTTTCCTAAAGTTGAGACTTCTGCATTGCTGACTGGCTTGCCAGCTTTGCAATAAATAGTAAAGGTGATCAGCTCATGGTAACTATCACCCAGCCATCCATCAATTTTTGGGTCACTGACTAGATCATCCCCTTTGGCCAGTACCAGGTCCAGCAACGCTTTACCTCTTATCAGCCCATAGACTTCTTGAGTCAGGTAGAGATCATTCACACACGTGAGGAAGCTTGGAGACCAATCAGATTTAGCTGAGTGCTCTTCCCATGAGATGTCCAGGTAGTTAAAGTCTCCCATGACAACCATGCACCAAGACAGTGCAGCCTCAGCCAGTTTCCTTGCCAGTTCCTGGTCTAGCTCTTGTTTCTGATTAGGAGGTCTATAGTAGACTCTTACCATGATGTTCCCTGTGCCATGTTCCCTATGTATTTTAACTCAGAGGGGCTCCAGTTACCTTCTCTGGGTGCCAATGTCAATTTGCAGGGACATGGAGCTTTCCTTGACATAGAGATACACTCCCACCCCTTTTATCTGCACAATCTCTCCTGTACAGGGTATAGCCATCTATACCTGTGGCTCAGTCATAGATGGAGTCCCACCAGGTCTCCGTTATGCCTATGAGATTGTAGTTTTTCTTGTTTAGCAGGAAGACCAGTTCCTCCTGCTTGCTCCCCAAGCTTCTGTCATTGGTGTACAGACACGTAAGTGTCCTGTTGGAAGCCCTAGGCTTCCTTGCACTCCCGGTGGACACCGTTCTAAGACTGGGGTAGTTGTGGATTCCCTTGGGTGCCCTAACCTGCTGGTTATGCAATAGTTACCTAGTGGGCTTGCATTGGCAGTTATGACTGCCCTAGCCCCTGCCCCTGGCAGTGAGGAACAGGATCCCTCAATCCTGCTGTCCCTCAATCCTTGCTGTCCTGCTGGCCTGCCATGCTAGTTGTTGCCTGGCCTGACAAAGTTGTCTCTCTCTGCCTGCCTCCCCCACATGCAGCAGTCACCTATCTGCCCACCATGTGCCTTTCCAGGGCCCCCACCACAGCACAGTTGCTGCCACCAGTGACACTGATAAGGGGCAGCAGGAGGCCACTGCCAGGGCTGCCATTGCTCTCCTGGTCCTCCAGCTCTTCTGCCTCTGGGCCTTCCATGCCAGCTGGGGCTAGTGGCAACACTTGATGCAACAGAACTGGAATGACAAGCAGTGGGTCAATGCCTTTTGGCTGACCTGGACCACCTTCACCAACCTGCTTCACCAGCTCCCGCCCCCACCCAGGAGCTCCAGGACACTAGCATATGCCTGGCCCTCTCTGCTGACACTTGCCTGGCCCTGGCACTGCTCAAATTGGCCATGCATGTAAGCCTCCAATATGTGGGCCAATTGTTCAGTGTGGGCAAGGCCACTGCTTGGGAGGCCATCTTGTAGATGTGTGGCACCCTCTAGGACATGCTGGTGGACACCATTGTCTGTGTCTGCAACTCCCAGTTGGTGGGGGCAGAGTTCTGTGCACTGGGGTTCCCCCAGTGTATTGGGGCCCTCGATGAGACCCGCATACCGGTCACCATCTTACTTCATGGAGACCAGCTCTATTATAGCCACAGGGTTTTCCACTCTGTGGTTCTTCAGGCAGTTGTGGACCACCGTAGCATGTTCACGCATGTCAGTTCCAGCTGGGCAAGCAGTGTCCATGATGCCTGTGTACCAAGGGACTCTGGACTGGCCATGCTGGTAGACAGCAGATACTTCAGTCTGGAAGTGGTGGAACTTCAGCTGGGTGCCATCATCATTTCACTCCTGCTCATCAGGGACCCAGTGTACCTGCTTCTGCCCTGATTGAGGCCCTACACTGGCCACCTGGATCCCTGCCTGGCCCACTTTAATTGATACCTGGGCCAAATCCCATACCCTCATTGAGTGTGCCTTTGGCCACCAAAGGTTGCTGGCACTCCCTTATTGCCTGTCTTGAAGTGGCCGAGAACAACCTCCCTCAGGTTATCATTGCAGCTTGTATACTGCACAATGTCTGCAAGGCCCAGGGAGAGTTGTTCTGTAAGGCCTGGGCAGAGGAGGTGTGATGGGTGGAGGCAGCCTGGCAGAGGAAGCACAAGCCGTGGTGGCAGCAGCAGTGGTGGGTCCCCCCATTGAGGCCCCAGAAAAGCCATGTACCTGCCAATGGGGGCCAGGGCACTGTGTGCGGGAGGCTTTCATGGACCACCTCATGGAGCACTCCCCACTAGTCAGGGTTCCCTGAGTTGCTAGTGGATTGTGTAGCTGGGGAGTTGGGCAGGGCAGGGTGCTGAACGCCTGAGGGTCCCTCTTCCGGTTATGTGTCACCAGAGGGGTCAGGTCAGGGCAGGGCAGAGGCTCAGGCAGGCCACCTCTGTTGGTAAAAACCGCACAGTTGTGGCCTGGGTCCCAGGGCATCAAAATATGGGGCAGCTATTTCATGAAGGGCATGGTCTTGCAGGCACAACCAGACCAATGATTGTGGTCGGTCACAGCCACCCACTTTGCTCACAAGACCTTGAGTTTGATGCAGCACTGCCACACTGACCAGAAGTGCCTGCGCTCCTGCATCCCACCTGACAGGTCCTCATAAATGTGGGTATTTGAGCACCTGTCCCACTAAAACTGTCTCTGGACTTCTGCATCACCCCAGAGTGCCAGGAGGTCACCAAACTCCAGGCTCCAGTTGGGGCCCCAGGTGGAGGGCATAGGTATGGGCACAAGGGTGGAGCCAGGCCTGGATGGGGAGGACATGATGCTGTGTCTTGCACCAGCTCTCTGGGCCCCTGCAGAGCTGTCCCTGTCTGCCCTGGGCAGCTGTCAGCTGTGCCTAGTGCAAGGACATGACATGGGACTGGGAGCCACATGGCTGCAGCTATGCTCTGCAGCACTTGCAGTGACAGAACAAGCTGGTGGGGATGTACAGCAGGGTGGTGGTGCTGGCCCTGCTGCACTTGGCTGCCTATAAGTGGCCCTGGAAGTTGGCAGGCCTGCCTAGAGATTGTAGCAAGTTGTAACCACCAGCCACAGACTAAGTAGCCAGAAGCCCCCCAGCCAGCAGCCAAAGGCTCACTAGGAAGAAATCACAGGCTCAGCAGCACCACTGGGGTGGTGGGAGACAGGTGTAGCAGGGCTGTGGCCTGCCCAAGGGGACACACAAGGCCTGCAGTGCCCTCAGGCTCCTGTGCTGTGTGCCTCAGGGCAGGAAATGGCTGCTGACTTTTAAACCTTGCAGACAGGAGCTGCCAATAAGGCAGCCTAGCCTAGGAGCAGGAGAAGCTTCCAGCCAGGAGCCCTGGGGCTGGCCCCCTAGGGAACTTGTACATGTGATGGGGATTCAGTCCTCAGGGTTATATTCTTTGCCCCCTAAATTGAAATGGTGGGATTTTAATTGAAACCCACTGTTTCAATTTTTCTGTCACATTATGGCAAGGGGCCTGATCCTTTTTTTTTTTTTTGTCAGAGCCAGAGCCTGCCTGCAGCTGTGGGGTGAGCTGCCAGCTGGCCAAGCAGACCCTGAGCTGCGGGAAGTGGGGAGGTGGTCCTTCCCTCTTCAGCAGCAGTGCCCCCTGGGGCCACCTATGCAGGCTGGTAGTGGGCTGGATTCTGCCCCAGCTTGGTGGCAGCACCTGGCCCAATCTAACTGTTCCCCAAGTCCACCAGCTAGAAGCCTGCTGGTCGCTACTCTCT
The DNA here is from genome assembly GCF_030867095.1 of Alligator mississippiensis. Lineage (NCBI taxonomy): Eukaryota > Metazoa > Chordata > Crocodylia > Alligatoridae > Alligator > Alligator mississippiensis. The sequence goes on along the minus strand of NC_081833.1, from coordinate 53,740,573 downwards.
GGGTAGGCTTAGGGAACAGTTGGATCAAGCCAGGTGCTGCCTCCAAACTGAGGCAGCAACTGGCTTGCCAGCAGCCCACCTGGGTGGCCTTGGGAGGCACTGCTACCATGGAGGGAAGGAATGCCACCCCCCCGGTAGGTCAGGGGCCACTCAGCCTGGCTGCCAGCACACCCAGCTTGCCCTTGGGGCAGCATGAGAAGGTGGCAGGAGTGCATCTACATGGTAATGGTGCCATATGTACAAGCACCCCTAGTAGCTGGGCAGACCTGGCAGCAAACTTAGTGTTGGGTCACATCTACATGTATGTTACTGTGAATTAACTAATCCCACTTATGCAGGTAGCATATTTAAGTGCAATTAAGGGAATTTACTGAGTGGTAAGGGTACGCACGTGTAGACACTTGCTCATACAGTGCAGTAAATTAGGCTAAAGCTCAGTAACATGTCTCATGATGCACCCTCAGTATCATAAAAATGTGATATAATTTAGTAAACTAGGGTTTGTTTCTACAAGTGATACACAGGCAAGAGAGATGGTACTGAGGGGGGGCGTGTTTGTGTGCGTGTGTGTGCGCATACGTGCGTGTGTATCCTGATAAATGGAGATCAGTGAGCATGTACATATTAGTAAGATGGAGATTTAGATCAAATCTCCAGTGTATTAGCAACAGCAAGTGATGTACAGATCTCTACATCAAAGTAATCAAATGGCAACTCTTATTTGCATCTACTGCTGACAGGGGCATACAGCAGAATAGAGATATACTAGGCACATCTACATGAGACGCTACTGCACAGTAGCAATGAGCTACTGTGCAGTAGCTCTTTGCTACCACACAGTAGCTTGTTGCTACTATGCAGTAGTGTCAGAATATTGTGTGGGGATGGTACTGAGCAGTAACACTAGTTACTGTGCAGTCATTTAGTACTTGCTTATGCAGTCATTTAGTACTTATGCAAGTACTAAATGACTGTGCAGTAACAATTGCACAGTCCACTGCTCATGTAGAAGCAGCCACTGGGGACAAATGATTGTATTTAAGGCATGAATGCAGAGTCCATCTCCAGGGTATGTTGACAAGGCATAGAGTAGACACTGGAAAGGAAAATTGGTGCTCCTGCTGTAGCACAAGGATTGCACACTATAAAGAACCACAGCTCTTTGAATGGGTAGAAAACTAAGTAAAATAAAATGTAAAGTAACACCTCTCCTTTTCCATGTCATTTGTCTTTTACAGACAACACCATGACACCACTAATTTTCTGTGAAACTGTTGGCAAGACGCTAATTGTATCACATGTCCAGAATGCTGATGTCTTGGCTTAACTGTAAAATCCACTGAATCCCAAGTTTGATCATTAGGATGATATTTTAAACTGATGCCAACTGACTTTTAAAAAGTAAATGTGGTAAATGTCTTCTGAAAAGCCAGTCTAGATACTAGATAGCACCATTGGCTAATTATACAGAAACTGTTTCAAAGGTGTTTGGTGTGACTTGCTTTAGCTTCTGGGAAACTGTGAGAGACAGACATTAACCCAAAGAATTATAAACAAAATGACACCCCTTCAGAAGTGATAATGATAGTAACAATATTGGGTCAGGGTACACTACACCATTCTATAGTTGAATCACCAATTAGCAATGTTTGCTGTAACAGCCATTCTATACTGTAGATGTTGGAAAGCAGAAAGGGAAAAATAACTCTCGTTCCTAGCTGCACCCAGTGAGAATGGACTTATTAAAAATATGGAGGAAAACCACTTGATGTCTATATGATAAATAATTAAGATGTGGCTATCTACTAAAAGGGCACTCATAACTGAGATATATGGATGACTCAAATTACCCCTATGAAGAACAGTTATTCATATTTTACAGAGTGGGAAATGAGGCACAAAAATGTTAATGATTTTTTAAGAAGTCTGTGATTAAGTCAGGAACCACATCCAAATCTCTGGTATCTTAGTCTAGTGCCTTAAGTACAAGACCATTCTTCCTCTGGGAATGTCCGAATACCTATATCATTGCTAACATGTGGACTAAACACAATCTATATTTTCTGCGAGGATTAGACTCACAATTCCAAACCACTTATTGTCAGGAAGATATCCAACTTTCAGTCAGTTCCTCCATTTTCACCCTGCAGTAAATATTTAGAAACCTGAAGTATTTGGTTTTTTGGGGAGGGTCATTTTTTGCTCCTTGCTGAGTTTAAAGAAATAAACGTTACAATAAATATATATAGAAATATTTAATTTTGACATTTTGCATGCGGAGAGAATGGAATAGAAATTAACATCACAAGCAAACTGAAAACGGTATGGAAGCCTTGGATGTTTTCATTTTGTACAAAGAAAGATGCTTCATATTAGAGAACTAGCCTTGAGATACTTTTGAATGAGCTTGTGGGGGTCATTTATAGTGATAAGACTTTTGGGTCATCAGGAGGGAAAAAAAATCACTTCCAGCATAACAGAATGCTTTGTTAGAGAGTCCTTGTGCTGAAAGATGTGTGCACAGTGTCCTGAAAATTAAAATTCCACAGTCTGTTACTCATCAACATGTCAGAATCTACTGCTGGGGAAAAGCATGCTCCTTTGTTTCTTCATTCATATTGCTAAAGGTTAGATACCACTCAAACTTGTCGTTATTTGACTACTTCTCACTAACGGATGAAAGTACCAGCTGGTATTCAATTCCTTTTTACTAAGATGGTCATGGTGTGTATGTGTGTGTATGTGTGTATGTTATATATAACTGTGGTTAACTAACATGTGGTCAATAAAAGTTGTTTTTATTGTTTCAAACTGTAAGACACATAGTTAAGTATACCACAGCTATTTAGGATGGGTTACTTCATGTTAATCCAATTATAATTTGTGAACAGTGACTTTATTGCAATATCACTTTTTTACCAGCACAGCTGCCCTGTAGCATGACAAAAAGTCATTTTGTTGCATTGGGTACTTCACTTGTATAAAGAGCAGCTGAACTGCTGTAGTTTTACATTATCACTGCTTTTCCCAATTTCGTTTGAGCTGTGGACTCTTGTGAAAAATGGAAATAATTCTGCTTGTAACAGCTAATGCTTGTAAGAAACTTTACTGTGCACACCTCTTGGTCATGTATAAGTACAAAAATATTTCTCATGTCTTCCAGAGCAGTCATGATTAGAATACTATATAATCAGAGTAATTAAGGAGGAAAAAACCCATCGTCATGATTACTATAGTTAGTAGTGTAACTAGGGCAGGGACGCTGAGGCAGCTGCTTTGGGCACTGGCTTGGGAGAGCAGGGGCAGAAAAAAACAGGCTACTGCTGCAGCCACCTAGTCATGCCAGTGGCAGCCATGGAGGTACCAACTGGAAGCTGCTGCTGCCCCTGTGTGCGACATCTGCCCCAGGTGCCATTGTTATTCCTTTGACTATAATCCATCCACAGCCTGTGTTCTCAGCCATATGTTTTCTAGTACTCCACCCAATCCAGTTTTCAATAAGCCAAGTGATGAGTTAAAACTATCTTAGACCTCTGTTGTTTTGATTACATTTTAAATCCAAAGTTCCTATGTATACTAAAAGACCTTGATCCTTCGGTTAGCTCTGAAAAGCTGGCCCCACAGACTTCAGAGAGCCCTATTGATCAATCCTGCTGAAAGACAAGCTTGATAGTTTTGGGGAGGGAGCAATCCAAAATATTTTTTCTTCTTTCAGGTCCTCATTCTTCCTTTCCTCTACAACCACAACTGTTTCTCCTCAGGGAACATTATCCTGGTTTGATCTGATACTTTTTACCTCACTGAACTGGTGAAATGATTTTTCTGGGTGTGATAATGATGAGGTCCCAACTTTCACTTCTGGGAATTGAGCATATGTCTGACATCCTAGTTAATCAGAAATTTTCACTGAATCAGTTTTTCACTGTCTCAGCTTTTCATTGGGAAATGCTGCTTGGACATGTTTTGTGAAATGGTATCAGTTTTGATGGAAATTCCTGTGCACAAAAAAAATATAAATATGCTTTTCAAAAGCTCAAAAAGTATTTTGTAATTTCAAAATTTCATACTCACGTATTATTGAGTGGGTTTTTTCATTTCTGATCTTTTTCATTTTGTATTTTCTGGTAATAATTATAGTGCATGTAAGGCATTATTATATGATATGATATGATATTATTACAGTCAAACGTAGATAACAACACATACAAAGGACCAGCTAAAGGGGAGTTGACAGTAACTGGAGTTGCACATACCAGGTAGTGGCACATGATGATGAAGTGGTTCATAAGATAAAGGCAAACAATGAAAGGTAATATTTTGTTCTGAACGTGTATTTTGCACTGGATATGTGCCAAACATACTTAGTCATGTTTCAGTCACTTCATGAAAGGTGGTGCCACAGTTCTAAATTTGGAAGAGCTAGAATTTATACCCTACTTCTTTTGTATATTTTTGTGAGCTTGTGTAAGTACTGACTTTTACTTGTTATTTAATACCATAAAAATGATGTAAGAATCATAAAAAATATACTGCATTAGAAAAGATACGCTAATTAACTGAAAGGAGTGTAGATTTATACCACTGTACAAAAAGGTTGGAAGAGTTGGACCCTTCTAATTCCCCCGCAGAGGCACTGCAGCTGTGCTTTGCTCATGGTCTAACCTTTTTATTAATTTGTTGCCTGTTTTTTCTTAAGAATCACACAAGCACACCCTAAGCAATACCCTATGTGGTAAGAACTCATGCATCATAGCAATTTAATTATGAGAAAGGCGCTAGGTATGCTGCACTTGGGCTCTGGCAATTTCTTGAATTCTCCAGCACTGAGCCAATGCTGGACAAGTGGACAAGCCTATCTTACAATTATAGAGAATATCATTTTTTTTGCTGCTATATCATTGCACATAGTTCTTCAACAAGAACGCTGCTTTGACAGGAATTGTCTGCTAACTGATTTGAAAAATCTTTGAATATCCTTTGATAATTGTGACTTTACATGATAAATTTACCCATTAGACATTGTGTAAGTTGTTGACAGTAAGCAGTTTGTGGCAATGCATGGAGTAACATTAAAAAGGGTTGTTTTTTTGGTTTTTTTTAATTATTATGTTTGGAAGTCAGCCACTGAAGATGAAAATTGTGATAATAGTTAGCATGTGATATGAAAAGGAGTGATCCTATCTGTATTTGAATGTATTTTTTCCAAGTCATTAAGGGGAACTGCTACTTAGTAATGAATGAAACATTGTATCTTCTTTTCTAGACTGAAATCTCTCCTGTTTATGTCAGACCAAAAAGTCAAACTCAAAAATGATAAATCCCTTCAATGATTATTTTAAGCAATGTTATGACATGTCTCACTATTATGGATGTGCTATGAAATAATGACAATTTAATACAAATTGAAAAAGTCAACTAAAAAAAGTTTTAAAAAAAATGTACATTCCAAAATAAAAATTTAACATTACAAAATGGGAATTTCCTAAACTGATTTTTTTAGGCATTGTGTTTCAGAAAAATATTCCAAAATATTTGCTTTCAATTTAGAATGAAAATAAATGTCAAAATGGAAAAATATTATATGAAACAAATTCCAAATTTCAACCATTTCTAAAGACAGTACCAGAATGCGGTTTTGGAAAGTGGAATATGAAAATGTTTGTAATCATCTTCTGGTGCTTGCCCAATGTGCCCACTAGGTAGTAATCCTGAAGTGCCAAATGTCTTTAGCAATAAAAACATGCTTAATATGTGCCCCCTGCCACTAAAAGAATAGATTCTTAGGACCTGATCCTCAGATATACCACTTGCAGCAGCATTACTGGGGAAGTAACCTATACACAATGTAAAATGGGCTAACTATAAATGTGAGTGTAATGCATAAAGTTTAACAAACTAGTTTAGTCTCTTTCTTTAGAACAAGTCTGCTTGGAAAATCACTTATTCCAACAATTTTACATGAAAAAACAATATAGAATGAATGTTATAGTTTAGATTTCTTTTAAACTACATTATCTAGGCTCAGCAAAATGCTAACTTTTGAGTCAGCTCAGAACCTTTAGCGGAATGGCTGACATCAAATTCTGAAGGCAAAAAAAGCCCTTTTTGCCTTTGTAAAATAATATAATCAGCAGATTTTTTATGGGCATCAATAAACAGCTTTTATTTCTCTCTTAAAATTTTTAGTATCTTTGTATTTTTGCAGTGTTTTATGACACTTTCCTTCCCTTTATGAAGAATTGTCATTAAGTAGTGTAGATTGACCTAAGCTGAGGAAATTTCAGAAGACCTTGTAAAAACTATGCTTATCTGATTCCTAAAAAAAAAGAAAAGAAAAGAAAAGCATAAAATAATACAAGAGGGTGTCATTTCTGACATTGAAAACTCATGATGGCTGAGATAATTGTGTGGGAGGGAGATGTTATCAGGTTAGTTAGTTTATAATACTCCAAGCAGGATTTACTTTTGCAGAATGACAGATGCTGTAGTGCTTGAGAAGGCTCAAGTAGCTTTTAAATTGTGTGCAGTAGCATTGTGAGGAGTCTTACACATGACATATACTGGTCCATAAAAATATGTCATCTACTGAGAAAAATCCTGCATCCAGATCCTAGGGTGTGTCTGGGATATGTTTGGCACAGAACCAGAGGCGGGAAGGCAATAGTAGCTTTTAGAACTGGTCAGTAAAAATAGCAAAAGCATCCCTGAAAAAAAATCTAAATTAGTATTCTCTTGAAATTCTTAAAAATTGATTAAAAACAATCAAAACTTTTCAGTTAGATCAAGTGTTTTTACTTGGCCCCTTTCCATTTTAATCTGATTTGGCCATGGTTTGGTGTCAGCTACTAGTGGATGGAATGTGATACATCCTACCCCAGTTTCCACCCTACTGAATGGAGGGTACTGTGAGTGAAGCACTACTAGTATGAATAAATTCATTTTGTGTATATATGTGTTTGGAAAGCAAAGGCATCCCACCTGAGAGAGAATGTCCTCAGTTAGTGGCTTTAGATATTATGATGTCACATTCATTTTATGTTGGATCTGAAATGTTAGCATTATTTACTTCAAAAGCAAATTCTTTCTTTCTCCCAAGCCAGTCCGTGAAAGACTTTAAGCATCATTTATACGTAAACTTCATTTTCTCTAAATTTAGCCATTTGTGGTCTAAAATGTAGTAGTGAAGCAGTATAAATGAAAATAGTTTTCAGTAAAATGGCTACATTTATTTAATATATTTTAAGTCATTAGTTTAAAAATCACTACATTGTATTTGATTGGAGGATACAAGATTTGAGTCACCTTTGGCATGACAGATTTGCCATGTAGTACATGTACTATCTGACTATCATCTAGTTGCAGTGGTATAAATGATTTCACAAGATGCAGGACAGTAGAAAATCAAACCCCTTGTGCACAGGTCAGTAGACTGTTGTGTGACATGGCTTCAGGTATGCCTACAGTGCTTTCACAGTTCTCTTTGGACAAGTGATCTTGAGTATTCATAGATTCATAGATTGTAGAGATGGAAGGGACCACAATGGATCATCGTGTCTGACCCCCTGCCCCTGGCAGGAAAGAGGACCGAGGTCAGATGACCCCAGACAGGTGACTATCTAGCCTCCTCTTGAAGGCCTCCAAGCTAGGTGATAGCACCACCTCTCTTGGAAGCCCATTCCAGATCCTGGCCACCCTTACACCCTTATGTAGTATGCCCACCCACCTTTTCCTGGTCAACATGTGAGGTGAAACCACTTGAGATGGGACCTCCCCCACTTTGAACTGAAGATCCCTGTCTCAACAAGCTTGGGAGTAACAGTGAGAGGTGCCCAGGGGTGGCTTCATTGTCTTTGTCACAGGGCACTGAGGTGCCCTGCTCCTAAAGGGGGGAAACTGCTGGGGAAAGAGCCCTAGCAGGGAATAAGGAGCCCAGCTGTGGGTTGCCAGGGCAACCAGGAGGTCAGCTGACTGAAAGGGGCAGGGCCTGGCTCCTATATAAATCACAGGCAGGTGGCTAGAGACAGTTCCCTGCCAGCAGCCCAAGAAGAAGGAGTTCTCTGCTGCAGAAGAGAGGCAAAGCCTGCCGAAAGAGCAGCACATGATATGACTGTGGGATGAAGAACCCTGGTAGGCAAAGCGTTGTTATAGCCGGGCGGCTTTAAGTTATGTTATAGCCTAGGGGCTTGTGTTTTGTTTTGCTGTTTATCACTGGTGGTATGGGTGAGGCTGTTAGGGGTTGGAGGAGGCCTCATAGGGGACTCACGGTGGAGTGTGAGGACCCTAGCACCAGTGAGAGCACAGCATTCAGGGTACAGAGACCCCAGCCCGAGAGAGGGGCAGTTGAGAAGCCCCAGAGAAGGGGGCATTGCAGAGAAGCCCAGAGTAGGCACGGTGAGCCCCGGAGAAGGCCACAGCTTACTGGCGAGCCCCGAGAGAGGGTGGTATTATAGGAGAGCCCCCGAGAGAGGGCGGCTTGACTGAGAAGGCCCCCAAGAGAGGGCAGCATTGCAGAGAAAGCCCTGAGAGAGGGTGTGGGAAGACAGAGAGACCGAACAATGTCTATTCCAGCTGTGAGGCTTGAGGTGTGGTATAAAGGGTGGTTGGAGCCATGCATAGCCCCTAAGGCTAGGGTGCCCCTGAAGCACCCATTGTAGAGTGGGACCCACGAAGAGTTCGGGAGTTCACGGGGCCAGAAGTAACCGTGTCCAAGGAGACATAAGGCAGCCTCCCTAATATACATTGGAACATCAAAGATGTGGCAGGCGAAAATCTGAGGGTGCCCTTGGGCCGACTTGGCACGGGAAGGGGGCCTTGAGGAGACCACGGCCCTCCTGTAGGACCCCGCCCGTGACAGTCTTATTTTAGGTTTGACATATGTGGGATGGGAATATGTGGGTAGGGTAACCTTGAGAGCAGTGTTCCCAAGATACTGCACCAAAAGAGGAGAAAAGTGTGGTGGAATTTCCCTTACACGGTACTGATGTGCCTTCATCATTTTCTTTTGTACAGCATCAGATATCAACTTCCAAATCTATGATACACTGTCTGGTATTATTGCTCAATGTACAAATCCCATTTGCCCCATTTAGTATGGGCATTTGTAAAGATAGCAGCATTCAATGAAATGCTTTGCTGTTTGTTGGACACTGCATTCACACAGGGTGGTGAACAAGATGTTCATCCTATGAAGTGTTGTTTTTAAGTGTCCATATCCAGATCTCAGTTTGTTCAGCTTGACTCACACTTCTCTGTCAAGGTTGTGCCCAGTGGGGGACTCATTTGGTGTTGGTATAAAACACAGTAGGAATACGTATGACTTTTTCTAGTGGTTGGTCCACTCCACTGCTGCCCATAGGTTAGGTTCAGCATCCCCAGTCTTTTCCAGGGGCTTCACGTATAAATGGTTTACAACCTTTAAGCCTCTTGAGCTTCAATCTGTTTGGTTTTTCAGTTAACAGTTGATGGGGCAGGACATTTTCATCATCTCTTTCCTCTATTGCCAGTAATGATGTTAGGGTCTGCCTTCTTATATCACTTGGTCTAATTCGATATAATTGGACTTTTGACGTGGCTTCATGACAACTGCCAAGAGGTTTTCAGAGAAAGGGAGTTTCAAAATAAGTCATTCACAGCTGAACTCTATTGATTTTTGGCCCCTGTACACATGGTAAATCAGTTTGTCATGAATTTCATGTGCACTATAATGGCTAAGGTTAACTATGGCAATATTTTTGTCATTGTGTCATCTCAAATCTAAAGGATTGATCTTAGACTTATTTTAAGACAGTGTGTATGTCTGAGATGTTTGCCTATTACTTGGATTATTTAGAAACAGAATGAAAGAGGGGGGGTCAGATCTTCAGCTGGTAAAAATTGACTTCAGTGTAACTATGCCAAAGGGGATATGCTGCTCCCCCATCTGAGGGTTCTAGCACAGGAATATTTGATGCCTGGTGCTGATAGAAATTAACTGCTTCTTTAAGGATCCTCTTACAAATACTTGACATGGCATGCTTTACTTTCACACAATAGGAATCTGAGAGGGGGGAGAGAATTTGTTCAAAAAACTGTGGGCAGGACAATATGGGAAGGGAGGAAAAACACATACACAAGGGCACCACATAAAGTGCCCCAGGAGAGTTTGAGCTATGCTACTCCTGCCTCCCCCATCTGCCTGCTGAACAGGTCTCCCTTGATTTGTGCCAGGCTTGGGGGACCAGCTTCTTTACCCAGGGGGAGCTCAGCTGATGTGCTCAAAGCTCATTTCTCATTAGCAGCACAGCTGAAGGTGGAGGGATGACAGCCCCTGCAAGCAGATCTCTGGCTCCTGTTGCTGATGGATGCTGGTAGGTCAAGTTCTCTGGGTGCTTTTCCCCCCCTGGATACCTTGCCCTGTGAAAGTGAAGCAGGTTAAGTGGTCTGACAGTTTCTGTTCAGCAACATGGCCTGTTGCTTGATAAAAATCATGTCTGCCAAGGCCCTTGTGCCTTAAAATCCTAGGCTAGGGACAGACATTCAAAAAGCCTAAAACTGAATTGATTCAGTCTTTGCAGGTTAATCTAACCTGTCTAGATTGAATCAGCTTGCAACTACACAGACATTCCCTCTGGACTGAGGAAATGCAGGCACATGCCTGTAGTGGCTTAGGCTAGAGGTGAGGGGGCAGTAGAGAAGCCATCCCTTCCCTTCCATACTGCTGAGCTGATGGGAGAGGAGGGGCACGGGCAGGCCCCAGCAGGATGCTCTGATTAGGGAGGGGTGTAAATCCCCACCCTACCTGCACAATCCCAGGCTTTTCCCCACTTGCTGCTCAAGGGGTGGGAGTATTGCTGGACCCCAGCCCCTAGCTAGCACTCTGAGGCAAAGGGTGGGATGTCCAGTGCATACATCTGCTGATGATTCTGAGCTGTTCAGTCTCCCTCTTTCTGCTTCTTCATACTGTCTGCAAACCTGGCAGGTGAGGGAGTCAGCAGGGAGCTGATAACACAGGGTTTATCAGCCCATCAACAAAACAAAAGCCTCTCTCATTAGTTCATGCTCTTCTAAACAGCTTTTTCCAAGGAAGGAAAGGAGGGACATTATGAGCTGACCTGTTGATTAGCTCCAAAAAGCCCTAAGTGGACATTGTTCTGTCTGCTTGTCCCAGTGAAATTGTAGGCACACACACACACCTTTCAGCATTAGTTAGCATACCACATGCCTAGGGTCCATGGGGTTGGGGGCTGTGCTGTGGGAGATGGGAGGGAGGGGGGGATACCTGCTTGAGCAGTGAGCAGCAAGGTGGGGGGCAGGGGGAGCCAGGTAGACCCTGATGTGCCTGCAGTTATTGCTGGAGCTCTGGCCAGGAAGCAGAGGGGCAGGGCCAGTCCTACTCTCTGGAGCAGACAGCCTAGCCCAGCCCAGGGCTACAAAGCATCTGATATGCTGAGGGACTCTAATTTAACTTAAACCAGGAAGGGGTCTGGGACAGACATTGTATAAACCAATTTGACCAAAATCAGTTAAGTGTGATACTAGATTCAACCAGGTTTATCTTAAACCATTTTCAGCCATTTTGAAACTCGGTTATGTGCACTGAACTTATATTCTGTTACAGGTTTAAACCAATTTCTGATCACTTAAACTGGTTTATGTGTAATGCCTGTCCCTAGCCCTAAATTCTACCCATGTCCTCTTTAGGTGCCTAGTTGACTAATTTTGGTCTGGCTTGTAAAGCCACAGTAATTCTCTCCTTTCTGCTTAGTTGTAATTTCTGTGCTATAACTCTGATGGGTCACAGCACAAAATCTGGCCCTAAAATATAGTCTACTTTTATCCCATTCTGACAGGAGGATTTTTTTTTTTTAATTTATACCACCTTCTAGTAGGAGATTTTACTCTGTGCCTCACTTTAAGCATTGCTTGAGGCATATACTTAAAATATGTGTTTCAAACACTATGCTGAAAAGAGATAACTTAAATTCATATTTAAGCACTTATCTCAATCAGCACCTCAGTGTACTGTTAGCTTATGACCATATTAATTTCTGAATCTAATCATCTTCAGCATATGGAGGCATCTTCCATTGACACTGAACAATGTAATTGCAGTATTATGTGTAGATGAACAAATGCTTATGTTTCTCCTTATCTGATCAATATGATTTTAGGAACCATTTACTGAGCTTCAGTTTAAGGAAAAAGGGTATGTCTTTCTTTCCTCTAACATTATTATAACATAGTAATTCTCCTTCAGCCCCCTAAGTCTTCAAAAGACTGTTTTACAGGGTCGGTTGGCTTCTTGGTTTAGCACATCTTTAGCAGTAAACAAGCGTGTTGGGCATGTTCTTTGATGAACTTCAGAGATTTAAACACTCAGCTTTAATTACTGATAGTTTTAGCTACAGCACAATAAAGATGGGTTCCTGCTTCACTAAATCAAGGAAATGTGACTGAAGGCCTCCTGATCCAATTGTTCTCATTTAGTCCAGTTCTCACAAACATGGTTGTAAAATATTATTGTGGCTTGAGCTGACATGAAACACCATTGTCATCAATCAAATAAAAAAAAAAAGTGTGAGAATCGATATGTAACACAAACGTGGAGCCCTTAGCCACTTAATCAATTGCACATATTTCACAGTTTTGTTCCCTCTCCCTCTCTCTTTCTTAACACTTGTCATTCTGCAATCTGGTAAGACTTAGCAGCTGTGGAGATGAAAGGATCAATATTTCCCAACTAGGATAGCCTCTGAAAGACACTCTTGCAGTATAACCATTCGGGTGCTAATAATACTCAGTGAAGCTCTGTATGTTTTCATCAGTTGATGATGAAAGGGGTTACTATAATAATCTTTTGTCTCCCTGGTGATACAATTATGCACAATATATTGAGTAGTCATGATTGTGTAGCTTGACAGGATTCTAGGGTTTTGCCAATGACCCTGCTATATAAACTCATTCAGAGCAGTGAGGCAGGTTTAATAGGCTAGTTGGATGAAGCATGAGGCCAGCTGGTGTCATCTGCCTCTAACAACAGTAATATGTATCAATCACTCAGCATGTTTTTTGTTGGGATTTTTTCCCAGTCTTTGAGAACTCTTATCAGTAAAACATATTTACCATGCTCTAAAGGGACAGCTCTATTTTGGGAGGGGGGCTATAAGTGCACAGGACACAAATTAAAACAAATAAGTATCAAAAATACAATACAACTAAGTGATAAGGCAATTTAGAAGTGATAGTAATTCTTCCATGTACAATAGTCCTATACTCACTGAATAATTGCTTACAGGGGATAGAACTTATTCTTGACCCTCAAAATAGCATAAAGATAATGTCTGCAGAATTATGCACTGCAGCTCTAATTACCACTATGTTCACTACTAATGTCTTAATTTAAGCTCGTGTCAAATGAATAATCTTCAGACAAAATGAGCAGGGCCATCTGACACATCCACAATGAGGAGGATAATTAATGGAATTGAGAGGGGGAAAAAAAGGAGCTCTTGTTTAGGGCAGTGTATCTAATCTATATATGTATAACACAGTCCTGTGTTAATATATATTAACATATATAGTTAAATACATCCTTGTTACAGAGAAGACTATTTTTTTTCTTTTTACCAAAGTTGTGACAGAAAAAATATATTTAAAAAAGCAGATGTTTTGAGGACTCTTTTTGGATCAGATTTTGCTCTGCCTGTGTTTGTGCACAATATCTCATAAATTGCTTGGTAAACATTTTGTTTAAAAAAAGGAGAAGTTGCAGAACTTGGCTTGATTCAGGAGAACCTTTGGTCATCTATTCCTATTCAGGGAGGCACTTACGCGTGTGCTTGAATTAGGGTTTAAGATTTAAAGCTTCAGGTAAATTCCAGTGGTGATATGTATATCTAGGGTTCTCCCTAAATTTTTATTTAAAACATTCTTATTAGTTAAGAAACTCTGGGACTTCATCTATTTAGATCATAAAGCTATGTAAAAGTGACCTGTCAGATGTGCTGACTGAGCAGATGAGGCTGCTATTGACTGCTCTGGTGTTTGGTGGAGCTGAACACCTCTGAAAATCAAGCCAGATGTGTTCAGCTATGTTTAGAAAACACTGAGTCCATGTTCAAATGCTATTAAGGATGTGGCCTTCTCAGCAGACCAACAGTTTTTTAAGGTATTGCTGAGTATGTATGAGAGCTCATCCACCCTTAGGGAGACATTTGCTACATTAGGCACACGAAAGCAAGACAAGGATAGGATTTCAGCCTCCTAACTTAACATTATCCAAACATTTTTTTGTGAGATTCTTTTTTTTAGCTTTTTCCTAAAATGAAAGACTAACCACCTGGAGATTTTAACTGCAAAGAATAGGGACATTTTTTTACAGTGGCATTAAAAAGCCTCTCTCAGACATGATAGAAAATTGACACATTGGACTGCAGTGCAGTAGTTCTCTTGGGATCATTTCATGGTGGCCTGTATACATGCGAGAAGTTTTATACCTAGTTACGAGTTGCTGGTACGAATACACTTCATTAGTAGCTGCTTTTAAATTGTGGATTATGTGATACCCACTTTAAACAACCTTCATCTTAGTTTGTTTGTCAAGTGCTTTGTGGTGAAAGGTGTGTATGAGCAAATTACTTATTAAAGATCATTATAGGAGAAGAACATTATTTCAGTTACATATTCAAGCACTGAAAAAGTTCAGAAATGTTTGGTTTATGGTTGCCCATGCAGTGTTATTTCTGCTACCACATGCAGTGAATGAGAGAGCAACCTAGCATGTGATCATATAATTAAAGGCTATGTTATCATGATGCAGGTGCACAAGTGAGCAAATTAACATTACATCATCAAACTTTAAATCTGGCATTTCCTAACTGTTGTTGAGTTTGTATTTGCAACCAAACTTGTGTTTTCTTATATCTTTTTGTCTGTGTAACTTTAAATAATTAAAGACAAAAGTAAGGAAGGATTCTATTATTTACAAAGATAATAGCCTCCAGGCCCCCCAGATAATAAATGTTAGCAGAGCTGGTACCAATGCTAGTAGCTAAGGTTGGTGCCTAAACAAAAATGGCCTGATACACTCAGGTGTAGCGCATTCACAATTCTCCTGAAGAACAATCAGAATTTTGAGTGCTCCGTGTATTTAGATATTTAGCTATAGTTATCTTTGAAAGTATCAGCTTTAGCTTTTTAAGAATAGATTGATTAATGTTCAAAATAAAGTCTCTTCTCTTACATTTTTTTGCTAAAGTGATTGCTGTGAATTTTATTTGGCATCCTACAGGTCCCATGACAATAACTAGCTTTTCTCTTCTTAGCTGCAATTGGTTGCTTACAATTATTTCATTTTCTAATTTCATTACGCTTATATTTCAGAATGTTCCACAGATTTTTTTTCTTCTCTAAATGGTGCTGGAAAAATTAATTCATTAGTTTGCTTAGTATGAGTTTGACAGCCTGAGATTTCCTTGTTTTTTCATTATGATTTTAGTCTAAGTAATGTCTTTTCTACTTGAGAGGCTGGAAATTTGCTTTTGAAAATAGGACAGAAGGGTTAGTCTTTAAATGATCAAGTTATGATGAAACTACTTCTTGTTTGTAAGCCCCTTGATTGCAGTTGGTAAGGACAACAGTCACGGGGATGATGCTCAAGGAAAACCAGCACGGTTTCATTAGGGGCAGGTCATGTCAGACCAACCTGATTGCCTTTTACGATCAGGTCACAAAAGCATTGAATGCAGGTGTCGCCATGGATGTAGTCTTTCTGGACTTCAGCAAGGCCTTTGACACTGTCTCCCACCCCATCCTCATTAAAAAACTAGGCGACTGCGGCATCGATGCCTACACGGTCAGATGGATTGCTAATTGGCTGAAGGGTCGTACTTAGAGGGTGGTGGTGGTGGATGGGTCATATTCGACCTGGGGGGAAGTGGGCAGCGGAGTCCCCCAGGGCTCAGTCCTTGGGCCCGCACTGTTCAATTTCTTTATAAGCGATTTGGACGATGGGGTGAAAAGCAACCTGTTCAAATTTGCTGATGATACCAAAATTTGGGGTGAGGTGGGCACGCTAGTAGGGAGGGAAAGACTGCAGAAAGACCTGGATAGGTGCAAGGGTGGGCTAACAAAAACAGGATGCGTTTCAATACGGACAAGTGCAGGGTGCTGCACTTGGGCAGTAGTAATTGGCAACACACTTGTAAGATGGGAAACTCCCTTCTTGAGAGCACGGAGGCAGAAAGGGATCTTGGAGTCATCATTGACTCCAAGATGAACATGGGCCGACAATGCGAGGTCACAGTCGGCAGGGCTAACCGGACCCTATCATGCATCCACAGGTGCATCTCAAGTAGCGCCAACGAGGTGATCCTCCCCCTCTACGTGACACTGATCAGGCCACAGTTGGAGTACTGTACCCAGTTCTAGGCGCCGCAATTCAAGAGGGATGTGGACAATATTGAGAGGGTCCAGAGGAGGGCCACCCGCATGATCTGGGGACAGCAGGGCAGACCCTACAATGAGAGGCTACAGGACCTGAACCTGTTCAGCCTTCACAAGAGAAGGCTGAAGGGGGACCTTGTGACTGTCTATAAACTCACTAGGGGGGACCAGAAGGGTTTGGGGGAGAACTTGTTTTCACCTAGCACCCCCTGGGATAACAAGAAATAACGGCCACAAGTTGTTGGAGAGTAGGTTGAGATTAGACATCCGTAGAAACTACTTCACAGTTAGGGTGGCTAGGATCTGGAACCAACTTCCAAGGGAAGTGGAGCTGGCTCCTACCCTGGGGATCTTTAAGAAGCGGCTCAATGCCTACCTAGCTGGGGTCACTTGAGCCCAGTTTCTCTCCTGCCCAGGCAGGGGGTCGGACTTGAAGATCTACAAGGTCCCTTCCGATCCTACTTCTATGATTCTATGATACCAGTGTCTACATCGTTAATGAAGATGTTGAACAAAATGGGTCCAAGGACAGAGCCTTGAGGGACCCCACTGGTCACAGGGCACCATGACGATTGACTTCCATCAACCACCACCTTCTGGGTTCTACCGCAGATCCAATTCCCCAGACAGTGGATTGTGGTGTACCTGAGGCCACAGTTAGCCAGTTTTGCCAAGAGGTGATCATGGAATAGCAGATCAAAGGCTTTTTTAAAGTCAAGATATACAACATCAATCTCTTTCCCCTTGTCCAGGTGATAGGTCACCTGGTCGTAAAAGGAAATAAGATTGGTCAAGCAAGACTTACCCACAACAAACCCGTGCTGGCTGTCCCTCAGGATGTTGCCATCAGCCAGTCCATTAAGAATGGCCTCTTTGATAATCTTTTCTAAGACCTTCCCTGGGAAGTTGGGAGAGTTCTCTGTTTCTGATATTTCCCATTGTGCAAAGTGTTTGTGTCACTGAATGGTGGTTGAAGAAAATGTATATTTTGCTGTGATGATAGTGTTCCTGACCACTATGAGATATGCAGATCTTTTTCAGAATGCACATGGTGCTGTATGGAGTCCTACCTCTGAGCTATTCTACTGGAAGAGTCTATGTAGTCTGGCTCATTCTCTACCAAAGTTGTCTGTATATGAAAAATACATAAAATCAGCACTTGCCGTTTTGAAATCCTGCAAGTTTTATTTACCATATTTACTTGAATATAAGACAACCCTGACTATAAGCTGACCCCCACAAGAGTTAGATTCTAATTATGGAAATTTTATAAATTTGTTATAATTGTCAAAGTATAGAATCTAATCGCTGGAGATTTGCCTTGAATTTCTCTCCTCTCACTGCTGTAGCAGGGAAAATAAATCTGGGGGATTGGGTAGCCCTTTGCACCCCCAACTTCTTCTCCTGCAGCCACTTCCTCCTTCTCCTTACTGTCAGATCCTCCAACCATCCAGGTGGATGACACAGCTCTGTAGACCAGATCTGGCCCAGGGGCCAGAGATTGAGCACCCCTGTTCTATGTCATTTTTTGAGTCTGAGATCAGTGACCATTCATTTCCAGAAAGATTTCCAGGAGCGCATATACCAACAGTGGAATATACACCCTGAAGATCTATATTTATAGAAAGAGGATACTCACCTATAAAGTGAGCACTGCATTTATGGCCACCTTGGCTAAGTATAGACAGTCAAAAAGCCGGAGACAGAATTGATCTAACCTTTGCAGTTTTATCTAAGCTGTGAAGAGTGGATCGTGAGCAAACATAGCAGACATTCACCCTTGTGAGGTGGGGGAGGGAGAACAGGGGGAAGCAGGCAAATGCCTGCATTGGCCAAACCAGAAGGCAGGGGGTGCTCCTGCACACTTCCCAGCCTGGCACCCAAAACCAGCAAAGCGGGGCCATCCCTGATTGACTTGCAAGAACATGCCTCCAACCCCCTGCTGTCACCGCAGACCCTCCTCTGAATGAGTGCTAAGCTTTCAGAACTGGTAGCCATGGAGGCTGTGGGAGGAGCAGGGGCAGGGAAGGAAATAGGGCCCCCCTGTCCTGGCCACAGTCCCCCCTAACTGGGGTCTGCACAGCACAAGGGAGCCTGCTGGGCAGCTCCCTTTCCCTGAACTTCCAGTTTCCTCACCCTACAGCTCAGCTAGGCAATCTCCCCAGTCCTGCCTCTGTGCTGGACCCAGCCTGTCAGCCATGGGGGGCAGGGATGGAGGGAGACCACTGGGTGGTGGAGGCCTTTTTGCTGAAGCCCAGCCTTCCTCTGTGCACAGCCCCTAGCTCGGGGGGGGTCATGCCATGCCATAGGCGACATGTCAGGGAGGCATGTGGGGGCACATGTCCCCCCCCCAGATTTCTGGCAGTCTGTGAAAGGTGGCTGTGCTGCTGCTGCATACCACCAGAAACTTTAAATTGTGCTCCCCCATTATCAAAGGTTACAAGTTGCCTACAGGTTGTGCACAGACCCCAGCTGGGGGGGGCAAAGGAGGGCTCTGTTTCCCTCCACCTCTGCCCTTGCTCCCTGTGGCTGAGAGGCTGTGTCTGAGATGGGGGCAGGGCTGGGGTGACTGCCCAGTTGGGCTGCAGGGGAGAGGAGTGCTGGGCATGTGGGGGAAAAAAGCCCCAGCTGTCTGGTGGACTACCCTACACTTTGCAGACACCAGCTGGGAGGGTTATGATTGGGGTGGGGGGGCTCTGTTTCTCCCCATACTCCTGCCACCCCACAGCTGAGGCATCAGGTCCTGTGCAGGGTTGGAACAATTGCCTAGCGAGGCTGCTGGGGCAAGGGGGGGGGGGGGGATGGAGAAAGTGGAGCTGCAGGAAAAAAGGCCCTGCCACTCAGTGGGCTGCCCCATGCTGTGCAGACCCTAGTTGAGTGGGGCCAAGGCAAGGTCTCCATTCCCTCCCTCACCACCCTGCATGCCATGGATAACTTGAGTTGGGAGGGGATCTGGAACAGAAGTTCTATAGACTGGTTTAACCTAAATCAGTGATGTCAGATACTACATCCATCCAGGTCTATGTTAAACTGGCTTCAGCTTAAGATTTGGAAACCAATGTATGTGTACTGAGTTTGTATTCTGTTACAGGTTTAAACTGGTTTTTAAGATCACTTATGCCGGTTTATGTGTAATGTGTG
Source organism: Alligator mississippiensis (assembly GCF_030867095.1). NCBI lineage: Eukaryota > Metazoa > Chordata > Crocodylia > Alligatoridae > Alligator > Alligator mississippiensis. Next base: position 53,721,010 of record NC_081833.1, on the reverse strand, counting down.
TCCCTAGCCCGTTTCTATATTTTTAACTTGATAAGAATGGCTTAGTGGAGGCTTATTTATTTAATATGAGCTTGTATAGAAGCAGAAATAAAACCTTACAGAGTTGATTATTGTTCCAGCATTGCTTACATTAGCTCTATTGTTATCTGTCAAAAGAAATGTCAGCCACACAAAAGCAATAGATCCTTTCTGACACATTGTCTAAACTGTCTGCTTCAAGAATACCGTACAAACTATCCTGAACATTTGAAGGAAAGTGATTTTAGTTCATGCATGATGTTTAGTGTCTTTGCTATTTGCAATTTTTTTAAGGGGGGAAGGGAATGTGAAGACAGAAAATATTGTAGCCAATTAGCTAAAATGTTACAGTTGGTGCATTCTAGACTTGATAGGCTCATTAAGCATTAAAACTCCTTGACATTTCCTGGTTGTAGCGAGAAATTAGAATGAGCGGTTTGCATTTTATATTTTACTAAATTGTGTGTCTTTTCAGCTTTTGACTGTCATGTTTTACATGTTTAATTTCACATACATTTTATTAAAAAAATCATCATTAAAGATTCCTCATTCCTTTTCTAATTATCTCTCACCCTCCCCGCAAAGTCCTAACCTCGTATCAATGATAGTGTTTCCTTTTAAAGTTTAATAGTTAATGCTCATTGTTAAATTGCCAAAAGGGTATGGACTAATTTAGCACGTCACTGTTACTTGGTGAAAATGCCATCATTAGTGATCCATGAGTCAAAGAAAAAAATAGAAAAGAAAAGAAGGCCAACGGTCTTGCAAATACTCAACATGATTTTGAAATGTCTGCTTCAATTAAACAGGAAAAGGAAAACAAAAAGGCTTTATTACTTGGCATATTTAAATAAATTTGAATATTATTGTAACTTAAATTGGAAATGTATTGCTGTAGTAAACATAAAAGAGAAACAGAAATGCAGAAGTAATAGATTTTGAATGAGATTTTGCTAGCTTTTTATGTTCATGAATGTAACCTCAAAACAACTCTTTTTTCCCTTCTTTCCTGTTTAAAGCACAATTATTTTCCTTTTTTAGAAGTGATACAGAACGAGTGCAGACTGCCTAAAAGCAATGCTCTAATGACAGAATAGCCATTCTCAGACTGTAAGCACTGCTGCTTTTCTGGGCAGAGTGTGTGTGAATAGGAGTGGGTGGATAGGATGTGCTTGGGAGCATTTTTTCCAGACATGCCAAATACACAGTATAGACCAGTGGCCTGTCTCCATCTATTTTGAGGACACTTGATATTGGCAGAGCAATGTGATCTCTAGATCTGAGATCTGTAGGTCTTTTATATACAAGTAGAAGGATATGGGTAAGTTTTCCTTCAATTTGGTATAAAAAATGAAAGCTAGGTTGCTGTGCTGACTATTATCTAGGCTTTTCAAAACATCTTCCAGGAAATGACCAGCATTATCATGGGCCAGGTACATAAGTTATACTTATTGTGCAGTAGGCACACAGAAAGCGCTCTACAGCTGTAACTGAACAGCTGGTTAGGGCCCATAGAGAGCTGTAAAAATGGCAGACCCTGGTCTAAGATAACCCTGGATAGATGTGGTAGCAGACTTCAAGTTACAGCACCATAACAAACATCTGTACCATATCCCATTACAACTCTCACATTACATTGCATTCCACTGACACTCCATGGAGCATTGGGGCATGCTGCTCCCCCACTTCCTTGCAGGGCAGTAGTTAACTTCAGCCAGTGCTTGACTCCTCTGCTTGAGTGCTGGGTCATCCCTGGGCTGTCACTAACAAAAGTCAGTGAAGCTCTTGTTTCCAACCCCTCTTCAGCCAGCTATGAACCACCGTTTGGTATTATCATCCAATATATGAATTCCATCTACCCCATCTGGGCATCTGCAACTTTTGATTAAATGCTGTACTGTTTGTGGACACCACATTCACACAGGGGGATGCCCAATATCTTCATCTTCTACACAGTTGTTTTGAAGCGTCTGTATCCAGATCTTGGTCTGTTAAGCTGGACCCATACTTCTCTGTCAAGACTGCTCAATAGGAGACTTGTTTGGTGTTGGTATAAAATGCTGTAGCAGTAGATTTCAGAATGGATTACTCTGAATGACCATTTAATTTCCATTCACCCAACTCCTTATTTAAATTTAGCACAACACACAAAGCCACAGTACCCAGCCTGCTGGGCTCTCTCTGAGCCCAGAAACCTGGCATCAGGGGAGCAGTTAGGGTCCATCTTCTTATGTCACTTGATTTAATGTCCAAGAGCACAGGCAATACGCACACAAAGATGTAAGTTGTGCAACCTGTTATGAAACTCTGTGCACTGTTAAATAAAGTGTTGAGCTTTTTAGTGTAACAACTTCTGCACCATACAGGAGCACAGAATCTGCTGGGGCAAATACCATTTCAAGTGTAGTTGTTCTGACCACTTCGAAGTTGGCACACCATGTTGTGCTGGCTAAACATCTTAAGGGAGCAACCCATGCAGAGACTTTATTGCTGACCTTCTGAATGTGATGTTTATAAGTGAGGGAATGGTCTAATGTGACTCCTTGGTAGGTTGTGGTATGCTCATAAGGAAGCATGTGGTTGCCTACTCTGATATTCAGTGTGCTCTTGGTTCAATGATTGTTTACATGGAAGGCTGATGAAACTGGTTTTTTGATTTTCCTCACTGACCATGTGCCTCTCAAACACCAACCCCCAGACCCTGCATCACTGGTCTGAATCAAAGCAGAAGAGCCAGGGCTGGGACTCCATACTGTGTTTGGGGGCTTATTAGTAAGTGTTATATTGAGTGGAGCCATAAATCTGGGTAACTGTCAACAGACTGCCCCATCCCTCAAGGTTGAGTTGCAATCCTGGGAGAGGCCAGGCTGTTTACCCAGATCCACCTAACCCAAACAGACCCCAATATACATAAAAGATATAAAGTGTTTTTTATAGCCCCACAACCAAGGTATAACCAACAGGTGAATCAGCATCTCTTCACTGGCGATCTTTCAGGTGACATTTGGCAGAGCAGCCACAAAGCCTTACTGAGAGTGCAACAAACCATCCTGATGTGTAGGAAAACCAGCAAGTATGGCAGAAGACCATCTTGGCTTACCAGGGAACTCTTCAGTAAACTAAATCACAAAAAGGAAGCTTGTAAGAAGTGGAAACTTGGACAAATAACTAGGGAAGAATAGAGCATTGCTTGGGCATGTAGGGATGAAGTCAGAAAGGCCAAAGCACAACTGGAGTTACAACTAGCAAGAGATGTGAAGGGTAACAAGAAGGGTTTTTACAAGTATGTCAGTAGCAAGAGGAGGATCAGGGAAAGTATGGGTCCCTTACTGAATGGGAGAGGCAACCTTGTGACAAAGGATGCAGAAAAGACTGAAGTGCTCATTGCTATTTTGCTTCCGTCTTCACAGGCAAGATCAGCTCCCAGACTACTGCACCAGGCAGCAGAGTTTGGGGAGAAGGTGAGCATCTGTCAGTGGTAAAAGAACAGGTTAGGGAGTACTTAGTCCATGGAGCTGGATAGGATGCACCCAAGACCATCATCTTTGAAAACTCATGGTGATCAGGAGTAGTCCCAGATGATTGGAAATGGGCAAACATAGTGCCCATATTTAAGAAAGGGAAAAAGGAGGATCCAGGGAACTACAGACCAGTCAGCCTCATCTCAGTCCCTGGAAAAATCATTGAGCAGATGCTCAAGGAATCAATTTCTAAGCACTTGGAGGATAAAAGCTGATTATGAACAGTCAGCATGGATTCACCAGGGGCAAGTTATGCCTGACCAACCTGGTTGCCTTCCGTGATGAAGTGACTGGTTCTGTGTATGCAGGGAGACTGGTGGATGTGGTGTAGCTTGATTTTAGCAAGGCTTTTGATATGGTCTCTCACAGCATTCTTACAGGCAAGCTAAGGAAGTATGGGCTGGGTGAATGGACTGTAAGGTAGATAGAAAACTGGCTGGAGCATTGGGCTCAGAGGGTAGTAATCAATGGCTCGATGTCTAGTTGGCAGCCAATATCAAATGGAGTACCCCAGGGGTCAGTCCTGGGGCTGGTTTTGGTCAATGTCTTCATCAACACCCTGGAAGATGCCATAGAGGGCATCCTCAGCAAGGTTGCAGCTGACACCAAGCTGGAGGGAATAGTAGATATGCTGGAGGGTGGGGCTAGGATTCAGAGGGACCTAGACAAATTGGAGGATTGCGTCAAAGGTTCAACAAGGTATCATAAGGTTCAACAAGGACAAGTGCAAAGCCCTGCATTTAGGACAGAAGAGTCCCATACACCAGTATAGACTGGAGTCTGACTGGCTGGGCAGCAGCTCTGTAGAAAAGGACCTGTGGATTACAGTGGACAATAAGCTGAATATGAGCCAGCAATGAGCCCTTGCTGCCAAGAAGGTTAACAACATATTGGGCTGCAATGGTAGGTATATTGCCAGTAGGTCAAGGGGTGTGAATATTCCCCTCTGTTCAGCACTGGTGAAGTCACATTTGGAGTACTGTGTTCAGTTTTAGGCACTCTGTTACAGAAAGGATGTGGACAAATTGGAGAGAGACCAGTGGAGGGTGACAAAAATGGTGAGGGGGCTGGGGGACGTGACTTATGAGGAAAGATCGAGGGAACTGGGTTTATTTAGTTTAGAGAAGAGAAGACTGAGAAAGGACTTAATGGCAACCTTCAACTACCTGATGTGGGGTTGGATGGAGCTAGACTGTTCTCAGTGGTGGCGGATGATAGAATAAGGAGCAATGATCTCAAGTTGCAGCAAGGGAAGTTTAGATTGGATATTAGGAAGAATTTTTTTTCACTAGGAGGGTAGTAAAACACTGGAGCAGGTTACCCAGAGAGGTGGTGGAAGCTCCATCCTTGGAGGTTTTCAAAATCTGGCTAGACAAAGCTGTGGCTGGGATGATGTAGTTGGGGATGGTCCTAATCTGAACAGGGGGTTGGACTAGATGATGTCCTGAGGTCCCTTCTTCCCCTAATTTTCTATTACTCTATTAAATGGCTAGGGGATAATATCCATGGGAAGATTCTTCTGACTATCCATTAAAGGAAAAGCGTTAACTCAGATGCTACTTATCTTCACATCAGTCCTAACTTTGTATGAGTCTATGAATGAAGGAGGTAGGGCTACCCTGGGAAATGGGAATTTTCTCTAGCAAACCTGGAACCCCATTCCCTCCTGCTCTCTTCTTCTAGAGAACTGGAGAAGGCTTATGCCTCTGAGACCTGAGGCTGGGGTTTCTCAGCCAACTCAGCTCCTGCAGCAGGAAGATGAAACACAAGCATCTGGGTTTTCCCAGATGGGAGGCAGAACACAGATGTTTCATGGCATGGTCCATGTCAGTTTGTGAGTAGCTGCATGGCTTTCAACCCTGGGCGGGGGAAAGGGTCCAGACAGGGGACTTGCCATGGGTCGTTTGGTGTCTCCCTTGTCTACAGACTCCACATTTGTGTGTGAGAGGCTCAGCCATGGAGCTTGAGATGCTGGATACAGGATAGTGAGCCAGAGACCTGCAGAGCTCTGGAGATGTGTGAGTAGATGGTGCCGGCAACATGAGGACCAAAGGGGATCATCGGTGTGGGGGACTAGAATGGACAGGTTGGTGACTACTTGCACCTGCAGTTCTGTGGCACTTGAGTGAGTCATCTAGGACCAGAAACATGCTGTGAAGGTCTAAGAATGAGGTCTATGGATCACCACCAGCTGTCTGAGAGAGGCCACCCTCACTTCTATGGAGCTGAGAGAGTCACAGTACCAGGATAAGGAGTTTATACACTGTTGTTCTCCCAGGCTGGAGTGGTGGGGAAAGCTGCTATCCACCCCCTCCACCATGGAGAGCCCTGCTTCAGGGGCTAGTCCCTAGGGCAATGTGTGAGTGTCCCACAGTGGGTGGCCTGGATACTGGCCATGGGGGAACGCTCCACACAGTGCATTGATTAGGGAATGCTGGGGAGTGGGGGATCCCCAGAACAGAAGATATGGCATATGGGAACCGGTAACCTGTGGTCCAAGGAGCCAGGAAGGTGTCTGGTGAGGCCTGGTCTGCGTAGCAGTGTGTGGGAGGGCAGGGGGACCAGGCTGCCTGGGACCTGATGCTAGCATTTACTCAGCCTGCCTTCCAGGATCAACTCGCTATGCCTGGATGCTGGCGGTCACTGCTGTAGGTGCAGGGCCCCAAAGAGAATGGGCGGGGGTGTGCCACCAGCCCACCAGGCCAGACCACTATGGACCCAGGTACCACTGTGGGGAATGGCAGTCTTCTGGGCTTTGGTCCAAGTTCTGGAGGGGGCAACATTCTGCAGTCTTTCTTTATTATGCATACAAAAATGATGGCAGCTGCAACATTTAATTAAACCGAGAGGTGGCAGTTTCATGTGCAGCATTTCCCCTGCTGCCCCAAGGTTTTGTGTTTGTAAAGTTGAGCCCCCACGGCTGCCCACTCTCCTCCCCACCTCAACACCATCAGCACCCAGTGCAGGCAGGGTTTTTTCTCACTCTTTCAATGTTAACTGAGAAGAAGGTTCCAAGTTCTGGAGAGGCCAATGTTGCATAATTTTATAAACACACAGTTTGGTAGCTTCAACATTTGATTAAAGTGAGGCATGTCTCTTCCTTGCACCACACTCCCCCAGATCCCTATGTGTGCCTCTTGGGGAGGGAGAGGAGAAGGGAGACAGTGCCTGGCCAGCCTGGGTTGTGGGCAGTGATGCCTGTCAGGCACAGCCAGAGGAGCCCATAGTGGGAGACCCATGGCCCAGTGCCAGGGCACTTGAAGCCCTCCAGTCTTACTCATCTGGGGTTGGTTCCTGGCCCACGTGGGTGAGGAGCATAGGCGGCAAAAGTCCAGGGCTGAGGGGGGGCTTAGCATCTCCGTACTAATTTTGCAGCGTCTGGCAACAGCAGCAGCACCATGGTGTCACTCAGTGTGCAGGCAGCCCCTCACATGCACTCAGCTCCACACAGCTGAGGAAGAAGAGGCTAACTGCACATGTGTCACACCAGCTAATGCATGACTCAGCCCCAGCCTCCCAATAATATTTTCTTCCTCTGTCTGGGGTGAGGAAGCAGCCAGCCAGGGCTTCAAGGTTCTGGATAGCCTGCTGCTCTGTGGGGCTGGAGCCACACACATAGGTGGGGGGCTAGCCCTCTTCCCCATGTCACACCATGTGTGCTCATGGTGTCAGGCCTGGTCCATGGTTGAAGTGCTGCCACCAGCAGCCCAGCTGCCCCCATAGGGCTTCATGAGCCAGGGCAGGAAGGGGTAGACCATGTCCCCAGTGAGGACTGGAAAGGCGATGATATCACTGATGATGAAATGAAGGACTTTGGGAGTAACGCCTGCTCTCCTTCATCCCAGGGAACAGGAAGTTGCACAAGAGGCAGGCATCGCCCTCATTGGCCATGTGAGAGTCAGTGGCCCAGTCATGCCCTGGACACCTGGGTTGTGTGTCTGAGTGTCCAGGATGCCTGGATTCTGTATGTGCATGTGTGTGGGGCATCCAGGTGGGCAGCTGTGATGTCCCTGTCAGCCAATGAGGGGCAGCTCAGCTGTTTGGCTCTGCTTGGGAGTCTTTGGCAGCCTGGGGAGACTGCAGGGCATACTGGGAGGTGTATGAGAGCTATGCTTGGGCTGTGCGGGCAGGCTGCAAGCTCCCCCCTCCCAAGGGCTAACTTGTGTTCTGCTTCCTCCCAACCTAAACAGAGCCTCTTAAAGCTTGAAAGTTAGCCATATAGTTTTTGAACACCTGTAGTTAGCCATGATGGTTCTGCATTCTTTGCTATGTGCTGAAGGTAGAGGAGTGTTTGTTTTATTTTTGTTTTAATATAAAATTTGCCTGGCTTTGTCTGCAGTAAAACATTAAGTATGCTTCAGGAATACCTTCTCATTTGATTGTTCTCAAACAAAACATCCCTTTTTCATTCAAAGCATCATTATTTTTTTCTTATATGTAAGCTCTGATGTGTTTGGTAACTGAAATAATACAAAAACAATGTTTCTGCCCTGAAACTGAGATATATTTCTATTTCGATAGTGGTTCTTAGAGGCACCTCATAGCTCTAATGGAAAGATTTTGCCCTTATTTTACTCAGCACTTTGACCAGTCACACTGGGATTTGAATTCACTGCTACTGAGTGCAGCAAAATCAATATATTAATGTTTTACATCTCTGTATCTACCTTGATATGAACAGCTTTCAAACCATAATAACCTTCCATACAGATTAGGGTACATGCACTAGATCAAAGTCTAGCACTAGCTATCTTACACACAACAAGATATAGATTTACAGTTCCCGACTGTTAGGCTGTAGAAGTTGCTTTCATTTTATATTTTCTTTATATTGACTGAAGTTATGGAAAATGGGGAAAGAGGAATGTATCTGCATGTTGTAATATAGATGCTTTTCTGAGACAAGTTAAACAGAAGTTTGGATTGTGATATTTTTGAAAATCAATATTTAAAATGCATTCAGCAAATTTTAACATATGAATATGAGGATAGTCCTGAAGTATCCTAGTAAGTTGTAAATGCCTAACAAGACAGAATAGAGGCCCAAAACAGAATAAAGGCCCTTGTTTGGCTTTACCAGAACAAGAAAAAGGGGCCTTGCCATAAATGAAAACTTTGCATTTAAAATCCATTTTAATCCTCAAACCCATGGTTTTTGCTATGTTGATCCTAGTGCATTTGTGGCAAACCTAATTATTGACTGAAGCAAAATAGCACTGGGACTTATTCTGAAATCAGAAGGTCCACATCAAGACTTGCACTGTAATAACACATTCATTATTCTTGTGCAAATTTGTGTGTAGTCTAGCATCAGGGTTTTGCTATTCTATTCTATTCTATTCTGTTCTGTTCTGTTCTAGTTTTTATACTGTGCTCATCACATCACCATGGTGGCTGCCTTTCTTTTAAAATCGTGGCCAAAGACTTAGTGTAGCCCCTCAAAACTCATTAACATTAGGTATAACTTCAAGTATGGCTGGATGATCTAGACTCAGTAAATGATTTGTTTGTTAAAGCCAGGTAATTTTTCTGTATGTGAAAAAGATATTGTCTTTTCTGCTGTTTGTTTGAACTTATTGGGATATTTTAAATGAATATATTTCAGCATGTACGTATTACTTCAGTATTCATACTTTGAATTTCAACCTGTCTTGACTGGATACAGAGGTCACATACTGTGTTTCTTTTACTGCTAAGATGAACATAACATTTAGAAACAACTCTGGTGTGAATACTCACAATTATGAATTCAAAGTTTGCTTTCCACAAATATTTGGCTTTATTCAATGTTTTTATCAGCGTTCCAGTCAGGAAATTGTATACTGCAATATTCACAAAGAAGGTTCACAAAGGGGTCAAATTTAATTTGTTCAAAAATGAGACTGAATGTCAGTAAATCTTTCTTTTGCAGTATTTGCCCTCATTATTACCATATGCTTTAGAAAATACACTCTTAAACTTGACGTTCCTTTACAGCCTTTTTTCCCTTCATCCACATTAAATAACAAAACTGTCTTTAACTACTGCAGTTTCAGGCTTGCTGCCCCAATAAATGTCATTTGGGAATTTTGTACAATAGGGAATATTTCTGAAGTTGATGGTGAACTTTGCTGGAAGTGCCCAAGCACTTCAGCTACAGCAATTGGCAGAATGAACGATATATACACTTTTTACTAATGTTGGTCCTGGTGATTATCACACTGTATATATTGAAACTTGGTTAAATGAATCTCTTCACTTTCAATGTAAAATAACACCTTCCAATGTAAATCCACTTCTGGAGTATCAAGTACAGTTTTAAGTCTTAATTTTTTAAGACTCACTCTGGGCACATCTACACGAGATGCAAAATGCACAGTAGACTAATTCTACTGTGCATTAGTGTGGCAGGCAAAAACCGCACTAATGTGCTAATGAGGAGTAGAATTAGTTCAGTGCAGATTAGCATCACAAAAGGAGCATGTGCTGATGCCACTTCAAAGTAGCACTGATTACTACGTATTTAGTACCTGTTATTACAGGTACTAAACTTAGTGGGCTGTAATTACAGCACATTAATGAACATGTAGACGTGCCCTCTGGATCCAGAACTGCTCCCGTTACATGAGTTGTAAAATTCCCCACTTAAATAAACTTAGGCCCGTTCATTTATTAGATTGTGCTGTAAAAACTATGTAGTTTCTCTCTACTGAGACCAGTGACCCTGATTTTAACTAATTTATATCAGCTTTCATGCCACTCACTGAAACCTCACTGACTTCCAAGGAGGTGGTCCTGGCTGATATTGGCATGGGAGAATCCTTTATGTTTATTGAACTACATGTGTAATTTTGACATTTTTTTTCCATTTTGCCATTACATGTTCTTCATTTTAGGAGAGAGCTTTTCACTATACCTAAATCCTGGGGAGAAATATCAGGCTGTGCATATCAAAGGAAGCTAGGCAGTGCAGCTAACCAGAAAAAGTTTCTCTATTTTAAAATCAAGGTGTAGGAATTGAGAATGAGGTCTCCCAAGGAAGAAATATTCCACTTGAGGAATGGACTTGCATTTCCAAGTAACCTTGCCTCTTCTTCTCCCTAACCCTACCTTCATTTTAATTGGAACTTTCAAACTATCTAGCAAGATCTACTTTTGCCGTATCCTTGCAAAAAAAAAAATGAAGGATTTTTTTTTAATGGACTGTTTCTGAGTACTGCATATTCTTTATTGCAGTGGCTATATTAATCAGTTGCTTAATTGCTTAAGCAATTTATCTTTAGGCCTTGATTACCCTTGCTTTGGGCAATTCCTTAGTTTTTTAATTCTGATGAAGGCAAATTCAGTGAAGCTTACACAGAGACCTTTAAGGTGCCGTTCAATGCTATTCAGCCTTGCTGAGGCAGAGATTGGTCTTTTTGTACACAGAAAAAAACAATAGCAAGCAGTCATTATATTTACAGCAGACAGCCTAAAGTACAACTTGCTATTAGCTGTATCCATGGGAGACTGGTGCCACCTTAGTCAGGGGGGGCACATGCCCCACCAGCGACCAGTCAATCTTGACAACGGGGGGGGCTTCCCCCATGGCTGATCACACCGGCCAGGAAGTGGCCATGGCACTCCCAGAAGTGACCGTGGTGCTCCCACTTCCCAGCCAGTGCTTACAGGGGGGTACCAGCACTCCTGCCTGCCCCCTCTGCCCGTTACCTGAGCAGGGAGTGCGGCCTGCCAGGGGGTGCATCGATGCTGTCAGGGGGTGCATGTGCACCCCCTACATGTTGCCACTGGCTGTATCAATGAATGATAATAGATCAACTTTATGTGTTAATTAATTTACTTTTTAAAAGAAGTGCGTGTTAGTACTATTAGAGAAAATAATCTTAGAAGGTACTATCACTGAGAGAACCACAATGGACTATCAGGATAAAACATTATATTGACACCTAACTTCTTTTTAATGGGAACAACATCACAGAAGTACAAGAACAGAATAAATTATGTTAAAACAGTGCAAGGGATTTTGTTTAGACTGATTAGAGCCAAGAAATTTAGAAATAAGCCTGCCAAATTGGCCTTGTTCTTGCACCTACATCCATATGGGTGTGCCTATTTGCACTGATGGATTTTTAGGACCAGATTTATTAAGGCATTTTAGTTCCTAAGAAACAAAAAGACAACTTGGATGTCTAACTCCCATTTGAGAGTCAATGGATGTTAGGGATGTGTGAAACGGGTTGTATTCGATTTGTATTCAGATTCAGCCTGAATCGGGGACAGTAATTTGATTCATTGATTCAGATCACTGTCCCTGATTCGACTCAGCCAAATCCAAATCTGAAGATTCAATGCTGATTTGCAGAATCAGCAATTCGGCCATAAACACAGCTTTAAATGTTTTTTTCCACATACCTTGAGGTACCAGGCATGGCTTGTGAACTCTGCGATGCTGGGGTGGATGGAGCATTCCACAGGAGCACGGGGGCCCCCCACCCCACATGCTCAGTGGCGAACCCAGTACTTCCAGTCCACTTCTGGGTCTTCCGAGGAGTGTGCAGGGGGGCTCCCCTGTGCCCCCCTGGCTCAGTGATCAGCCATGGGGGGACCCCAGGTTCCCCCCCAGACCCAGGAGGCACCAGCCATTGAGCGGGGGGGGGGGGACTGGGAGGGGCAGTGCGCCCCCTGATGGACCTGGAAGTGGACCAGAAGTGCTTCTGGTCCACTAATGGGTCTGCTGCTGAGCACTCTGGGGAGCCCTCCACGCTCCTGCAAGACACTCCATTTGCCCCAGCAGCACAGCATTCACGAGCCACCATGATACCTTGAGGTATGTAGAAAAAACATCTAAAGCTGTGTCTATATCCGAATTGCCGAATCTTTCTGAACCTCTCTGAATTGATTTAGAGGGTTCTGATTTGATTCAGAGAGATTAAAGGGTCTCCTGATTCAATTTGGATTCAGCGATTTGGCGACTGAAATTGGGCCCAATCTCCACCGGATCAAGTCAGGGATCGAAGCTTCACACAGCCCTAATGGGTACCTAAATATTTGAATATCTGTCCCTTATTCTTCACTTAAATTATTGAAACTCTATTCAATTTTATCTAAGGAGGCAGTGTCAAGAAGGTTAGGTTCCTGTCCCAGGGAGACACAAACGGAGGTCCTAGAACATCCCATCATGGCAGGACCCAAGGCTGGGGTAAGCTCTCAAAAAGATGAGCCCAAAAGCTCTAAAGAGGGGGCTTACTTACCTCCAGCAGGAAAAGCTGCGCCATGCCGAGAAGAGCTGCTGGTGCAGTTCACCAGACGCTTTTATTTGTGGCTGGGAGCGGAGTCAGCAGATGATGTCATTGAAAACCACCGCCTGGTGGATTTAAAAGCCAGCAGTAGGGAAATAGCAGGGGTGGCAGCTAAACCAGGGATAGTGGATGAAGCTGCCCCCTCAGGCTACAGGATCTCCGGAGAAGCGGATCTGCGGGAGCCTGGACAGGGACCCACCATAAGGGTCCTGGCTCCCTTAAAAGGGTAAACACCTGGCTTGGCAGGACAGCTGGGCCAAGAAGGAGGGTGTTGAGGGATCCTGATGACCACAGACACCAGACCCATGAGTGGGGTGGGCTGTGGCCTGAACCCCTACTGTTTCTTTCTTTTCTCCTTTTTTTTTTCTTTTCTTGGTGTACATTAGTATCTTGAAGGGCACTCAGAACCTAAACCGGGGAAGCATCCCCAATTCAAGAAGAGGAGTGGAGGCAGCCTCGGTGAACCCGACGGCTTGAAGATAGGGCCAAAGCGGAGGTTGAGGCAGGACCGGTCCCACACCCGGTAGATACCTGGGGCAAAGAAAGACACGGAAGGATGGGCAAGAGGGGACAAGAGCAGGAGGGAACACAAAGACACAAGCCAGTGATCCATCACCTGGTTGTCCTGAAGGCTGGCATATGGCTGGGGTGTAGGGAAGGTGGAGCCCCAAGAAAGCCCGCAAGGGGCAATGCCCAGTCTGTGAGGTCCCATGAGGGAGAACCCCACTACTGAAAGGAAGATCAATTCATGGCAGATGAGCTTCGGGGCATCCCTTGGGGTCAAACGCAACCCAGCACCCAAGTCCTGGGGAAAAGTCCCGTGGCCTGAACTGGACATGTACTCTAAGGCTGCTAGAGAGCACCTATACCAAACCAGGCGGGTGCTGTTCCCAGTGTGAATTCATAGATTGTTAGGGGCTGGAAGAGACCTTGCAGATCATTGGGTCCAGTCCCCCTGCTCTAGGCAGGAAGACAACTGGGGTTAAGTGATCCCAGTGAGGTGACTGTCCAGTCTCCTCTTGAATATCTCCAGGGTAGGTGACTGTACCATCTCTGGAGGGAGTTTCTTCCACAGTCTGGACACCCTGACTGTGAAAGAGTTTTTCCTGGTATTAAGCCTGAAGTGGCCTTCCACGAGTTTGTATCCATTGGTCCTGGTCTTCCCCAGGGGTGCCCTAGTGAACAGTTGTTCACTGAGCTCTTGATGTACTCCTTTGATATAGTGGTAAGCAGCTATCAAGTCCATCCTCTCAACCTTCTCTGCTTTAGGCTAAAGACCACCAGGTCTCTCAGCCTCTCCTCATATGGCTTGCCTGGCAAGTCCCTGATCATATGGACCCTCTAAAGTTTTTCCATGTCCTTGAAGTACGGTGCCCAGAACTGGATGCAGTGCTCCAACTGTGGTCTCACCAGTGTTGAGTACAGCGGGAGTATTGCTTCCTTAGTTTTACATGGTTGATGCGCGCCAGTGTGTTATTTGCCCTGCTGGCCACCACCTTGCACTGACAGCTCATATTCATGCAATGGTCAATCATTACCCCTAGTTCTCTTTAGGCCATTGTGCAAGTCAAGCTGTCACCACCGAACCTGTATGTATGTTGAGCTTTGTTTTTCCCCAGATGGAGCACCTTACACTTGGAAATGTTAAACTTCATCTGGTTCTGGTCTGCTCAACTCTCAAGCCTGTCCAGGTGCACCTGTATCTGCAACCTATCTTCTGACATGACCACACTGCTCCATAACTTGGTGTCATCCATGACCTTGGCTGGTGAGCTTTTCATTCCCCCATCCAAATCATTGATAAAGAAGTTGAAAAGCACCGGTCCAAGCACAGACCCCTGAGGGACACCACTGGCCACTTCACGCCAGGATGACACAGATTCGTTCATGAGAACTCTCTGAGTCCTACCCTGTAGCCAGTTTCCCACCCACTGAACCGTCGAGCAGCTGAGCCCACAATCTTCCAGTTTTCCCACAAAGATATCATGGGATACTAGATCAAATGCTTTTGGAAGCCTAGGTGTATAACATCTACCTGGTCTCCCATGTCCAGGTGGCAAGAGACCTGGTCATAGAAGGAGATGAGATTGGTAAGACAAGACCTACCTGCGACAAAGGCATGATGGCTGTCATTCAGAATCTTACATTCTGCGAACGTATTGCACATAGATTCTTTAATGAGCTTTTCCAGGGTTTTCCCTGAGATAGAGGTTAGGCTGATTAGCCTATAGTTGCTCAGGTCCTACCTCTTTCCCTTCTTAAAGATGGGCACAATGTTGGCCCTCTTCCAATCCTCAGGGATTTCCCCTGTGGGCAAATGAAGGTAGAGTGAACAAAATGAAGCCAGAGTGAACAAAATTACTTTAAAGTCTGATTTCAGTGGTCCAGACTGAGTAAGCAAAGGGGGAGTAGATGCCACAAAATTTCAGTGTAGATTTTGATCCTTTGAGATGAGTGTATGTGAAATGGGTGTCTCTTTCATTGTAAAACTTAGCTTGATTTTTGGTGCCCTCCTACTTCCCCATCATAGAAATCACAGTTTTCCTAACAGGGCATTTGTAAAAGACATCAACATAATATGGCAGACAAGGTTCCTTGGGTGAATCTGATATCTTTTATTAGACCAACCCAAATAGTTGGAGAATAGTTATTAGGCAAGCTTTTGGGTTCAAAAACCCTTCGTCAGGCTGAGGAAGTTTCAGCAGTTGGTGTGTGCTCTTCCTGGATGAAATGAAAAGTAAAGAAACCAGAGGCTGGGCTGGGGAGTCAGTTGTCAGGCAGATTATAATGTGTCATATATCCAATGTCTATATTTAGTCCATGATTTTTAGTATCCAGGAGGTTGAAGTGGAGTTCATAGGCTCATCTCTGGGAAGTGTTGTGTAAGTTTCCTTTGAGGATCAGGACTGAGAGATTGGAGAGAGAGTGGTTTTCTTAACATTAATATAGCTTCTAACTAAGTTCCACCCATAGGTCATACGAGAGATAGTATAGTACAAGAGAATTCAGTCCTTTAGCTCTTGCATGGGAAAAGCTCTTACTGACTCTCTTGATAAACACTTTTTATTATAAAGATACATAATTAGAAATGTTTTGCCCAATGTCTCACTCAGTCCCTTTACTAGAAATTTAGGGAAATGGGAAAAATGAAGCAAGTTTTAAATGAGAAAAGAATTGTTTAGAACCCATTTCAGCCATTCATCTTTATTCAGAAAGCAACCACATATTTACTTTAGGTATGGACAGCAGTGATGTGCAAACCTGTACTCAGCTTTAAGCACGTGCTTAAGTGCTTTGCTGAGAAGGTGGAATGAGCATACATGTGCATACTTTGCTGTACTGAAGCTGTAGGAGCTGAGGTAAAGGGCTGGCTTAGTGTAAATTGAACGAATCAAGGGTCTAGTTCCTTACCACCAAAGTCAATTGGCATTTATCATTGTCTTAATTTGAGCACGATCAGACAGACAAGGGGAAACCAGTTTTATGTGCAATGTAATGGGCCAAGGTGAAATTATTACAACCAGGAAAGAAGAAATTTCTCAGTTGTGAACATGTATTTGGATAATCAAAACTTCAAGAAATGTTTAGTGGTATTTTTCCTGCTTGTTGTTGCAAACCCATTTTAGCTTAGATAGAAAAAAAATGGCATTTTTTCCATTTAGTGCAAAAAGAGATCAAAAATAAAATCACTTTCCAAAAATGAAATGTATCCCTTGGGCAACTGTGAAATTTTGCTGACGGTAAAATTTTCATTACATTAGAAACAAACTGGTACCTGCTGGTGGAAATGACAGTGTCCCCTTAAATCAAGTTCACTAACATGGGTTTGGGGTTTTTTTGCATAGGGAGGCTTGTGAAATGCAAACTGGTTGCTTGGCACAGTTCTAATCACCATACCGTGACACTTCACTCATGACACCTGCCATCAGTTCCTTAGTTTGTGTTATCTCTACAGAAGCCTCATCTCTAAATAGCTCATTCATTGGAGAGGAAGGAAAGGTCAGTGATCTCTTATTGTTCAACAATGCCATGGGTTTTCTGAGATTGGCAACCAGCAGCATGTTGCAGTGAAATTACTGTATAGAGGTACCAGCGTGGACTACTGGCTTGCATAGATCAGCATTTCATTACAAAAATAGCAACTGGCTGATCTATTTTCTAGGTCAAGGTGGAAACAGTTCAATGGATAAGGATGCTGATGACTTTAATGAGGAAGAGTAGTGATAGGGTGTGACTTTTCCATCAGGGACAGATGGATGGAAAGCAATACAATCCTTTGTTTTCATTTGCATTACAACAGTTTTTAAAAGATCTAAGCGCTTTTAAATATCTGATTTCAATGGCTGGCAGATGATACACTGTACTTTCTTCAAAAATATATATTTTTTGGATGCTACGCAAGGAGACTGAAATAATAGGGAGCAGCAGGGGATGCGGTTTCATATGTGTCTAACTGAACTACACAGAGGGAGAACCTGAAGTCAGTGACAATGGGATGTATGCCTATGGTTGCAGGGGTTACTATTTCTTTTTTTTTTTTTTTGACTGATCTCACTCTAGCCATATATAGACAGACAAAGAAGAATGCAACTATAGCTACTTAATTCCCATAAAGTATTTATAATGCTTACAATGTGTAATATATCTTTACTAAAATTTAAAGTATTTAGTGGATTTTTCTCACAAAAGACCATACATATAATATTGTATTGAACAAGCTGTGTTTGCAGAAATGTGTTTTGGAGATCAAGGACAGCAAGACAGAATGACTTTAGGCGATAGAAAGTGTTCCAAGCAGACAGGCTCTTGTTTCTCTGAACTGTTGGACAACCTGTGCAGCCCTTTGAAAGTCACCAAACAAAACAGGCCTGACCTAATTCCAGTTTTCATTTCAGACCTATTTCAGCAAGCTGCATCTTACACACAAAAAAATTCATTAGAAATCAAAAGTCCCAAGAAGAAGAGAGGCTGAAAAAGTTATTTAAGGAGCTCTGTTAAGAGAACTATAGATTTTATGTAGTCTTATTAAAGAGCAGTTCCTTAGTTTTATTACTGCTTAGATTATTTTTTTTTTACTCAGGAATTACGTACCAATGAGCAGGTTCTATCCCTTATCAATTCATATGTATAACTCCTTCAATACTTATCAGCTGTAGCATACACATGCTTTAATGTGATTTTGAACTGCTTTTTGGCAAAATTGGGTGAGAAGAATTTTTTCCCAATCATTTTTTACAGAAAAGTCCCTCTTCTTCCCTCCTTCCCTTCTCCACCTTTTCAGAAACAACACAAGGAGGTTCATGTGACATTCGATTACTTGTGGCAATACCCTGCTACTGCTCTACACAGATTTCCAAGGGGGTTGTGTATGACGGTGCACCGGTGGCACAGTTTTGCCTATACACTTCAGAATTGTTACCTGAAGGAAATTTCAGAACAGAGCAGGTGGCAAGGCAGACAAAGCTGCACCTGTGTGCACCATGGGATGTAGCACCCGACCGTTTACCACTGACCTATGGGAACTAAAGTAGGATACTGGGTAGAGTAGGTATTCAGGTTATCATACAGTTCTTTCAGACTTGTTCTTAGTCACCAAAGCTCATTTTTTAGGACTGTGAAATTCACCATCACAGAAATGTCTAGTGAGAAGCTAGAATTTTTGTCATGGATACTAAGGTGTAAAATGAGACAAGTTGGAATTTGTGATTTAGCTTTGATGAATTAATTTTTGCACGGATTTTGTTTCCATGTTTGCTTTGTAAATTAGTCAACTTTTAGCATGTTCTGAATGTGCCTTGCAAATTATAGAGGAAATATTCGGAACGTACCTGTGTGCAAAGGTACATTGTCAGAGGGATACTGTGTAAAAGGAAAACAGGTGGGCTGAATGCTGAAGCCATCCCACACAGTTTACCAGGATGAACTCCAGCTGAGCTATACAGGAAAGGAGGCTGAGTCAGGATGCAGGATCTGGTTCCTTGTCAGGGATTATGTTAAGTAGAATTGTTTTATTTTTTAAATCCAATAGATTTTAATTTAAAAACAAATGTTGCATTTCATTTTCAGCCTTTGCAAAAATCAGAGTGCTTATATCCACAAGACAACTTAGGGTTGTCACCGAGCTGCTAGATAACAAGCTTATATTGTTGAGGAAAATATATTACAATTTTATCTGCTTGTACTGTTCAATAAAACATTAGTATCTCAGCATTTTTATTTAACAATAGGCAACCTTAGGCCAGTAATTATGCAACAATTATAATCATAAAAACTGTCCCCTGCTGCTCACCTAGAAACAAGAATATATTAAACCAGTACTAACCATCTAAAAGGCAAGCAACAAACTACACTCATTTTTAATGCCCCTGCAGTGCACCATGGGAAGCTAATAATTCACCCTCTAATTAGTATCCCTTCTGCTGCTGTTGGCGCAAGGACAGACAAAGAGGTATCCGCTTCATTACAAACTTGTCTTGGTAATCTTTAAATGTCTTTCTTCTCTGCAGGTTGAATGCGTGGAGTAGGGGCAAATAGAATGTGCAATTAAAGATACTTGCTGGTATTGCCAGTCTGACCATGCATCCTTAATCTAATGAGTATACTGAAAAATCAGAAAACCCCATTGGAATGCACTGCTTCTTTCCTTAGTTGTGTTATAATTCTTCCTTATTGTCCTTCATTAGCTTATGCATTAGCAGGAGAAAAAGAAGGGGAAACACAGAGAAGACAACACAAATAACTCCATAGCACACCTTGATATGACAATATATTTTGGAGCCTGAGCATTTAGTAAATGTTACTAAATTGGCTGGATACAAGTAAATGACAATGAGTTCTAACTAATGCCTTAAAAGAATGGCACTTATTGTTTTAAAGAGAAGATATCTGTATTAATATCCTTCTGTTTTGAAAACCAGAATGGTTTTGCTACAGGCCAATATGGCTCGGAAATATACAAAACATTCCTGCTTTTTTTTTTTTTTTTTTTTTTAGTAACTCAGTTATTATAGTGATAGTACTGTTGCTACAATGATGCTTTCCTTAAACAAGGTTGTCTACATATGTGCAGTGTATTTGTTGATTAATTTTATCTTATTAAAGAAAATGTTACATGCCTGAGGGTATTTTAAATTTGCTAATAAACAGCTGACTCTACTATAGAGGAATTTGAGCTCAAACAATGGGCTAGTTATACAGTGAAAAACAAGAACATAGGATCCTGACACTTCCAGGTAGTTTTTTTGCTCAAATCCAGCCTGTGCCAGTAAAGTTTAAAATTTGATCAACATTTAGTAGTCTATTGGCTCATTACAAAGTCAGGTAAAACCTGACATTATTAAAGGCAGTGGAAGTTTTGCTGTTGATTTTGATAGGGCTAGGATATCACCCCAATATTGTCCTTGACCCTGACCTCTAGAAACCCCATGTGAAAGATGTGTGTACATAAGGATGGTAGGAGGGGGGACATAAGTGACACCTCTGTGGATTGTCAACAGAAAGGCTCAGATTTGAATGACCATGGTGACTGGAATAATTTCTCATCCTGGGGGTAATCTCACTGAGTCAGGTGAAGTTCAATCAGTGCTGCTGTTGGTCTGATACGGTATCTATTCTGTGAATGAATCAAGGACTTGAAGGCTGTTGGTCCAGCACTTTTCAGGACTAAATTAACATAATCCTTTAACCCTGACTCCTTGCGTTAAGTGGCTCTTTGGGGCTGCAGAATTTACAAAAGAATGCAGCCCACTGATTTTTGAAAGCTGGTTGGAGAGCAGTGTCCCCAGTTAGGCACTGGAAGTGCCTCCTCCTTCACACTTCCATTCTTGGTTGGGTGTTGTACACACCAACCTGTCTACTTTCTCAGTTTTGATCCCATGCTTTTCAGCCTTTCTCTCCATCTGGGAGTTGATAACTGTGCATACCTTCATTTCTCAACTTCTCTGTTCCTTAGAATCATAGGAAAATTAGAAAAAGGAACCTCAGGAGGTCATCTAGTCCAACCCCCTCCTGATTTACTACTGATTTATCCCCTACACATTTTGCTTCTGAATGGTCAACACAAGAAAATTCAGTGGTCAGAATACAGTTTAGATCTTATTACTGTTTCAATTTGTAGCTTAAGTATTTGATCCAGTACCTATTAAAACCTTTCCATTACTTTCAGTGTCCATATAATCAAAGCCTTAATGAGCTTCTAAACTAGGGATCCTCATCCCAGGTACTGGGGTACCCTGGGGTGCTGCTAGATTCTTTGAAGGGTGATGCAAGGTGTGAGGAGATGAACTAAGCAGATACGCTAGGCTAAGGTTTGTCCGTGCCCTAACAGTCTCCCATCCCTGCCCAGCCCCTGTGTAGGGAGATAAGCACAGTAATATGTAAATTAGTTTTTGAAATTGGGTGCTGCTCAATTCACAAAAGCCATGAAGGAGTGCCTCAAATACAGTGAGGGGTGCTCAAGCCCAAAAAGGTTGAGAACCACTGTTCTAGATAAAAAAAATGGTCTCCTATTTATCCTAATGGGAAAATAGTGGGAGAAGCAGGAATGTTATCTCTTGAGTCTGGTAAGAATGATCATGGTCCTATGGTTGAGGGACATGACTGGTATTTAAGAGGTTCAGATTCAATGCCCATCTCTACCTCAGTGTTTCTATAGGACCCTGAGAAAATTACGCCACTGCTCTCTGCCTTGATTTAATCATCTGTAAAATACAGGATATACTTAACTAATTTTACTTGTTGTATATGGATCTCTGCAAAAAAAAAATACCTTCAATGTATTCAGCCTTTATTTTCTGTTTGCCGACTAGTCACAAAAATAAGATTTTCTTAATTGTACTTGTTTAAATTTCTGCATACCTTCAAACCTTTTTACGACTTTAAATTCTGTCCATTATAAATTCTTAGAGGGAATGCATGTTGTGTGCTGACGTATGGAGGTTTCTTCTGTTTTTCCTTTTTACATAATTCCTTTAATCTTGAACAAAGACCATTTTGATTTTTGTTTATGGAAAAATATAGTGGGACAAAATGATGGAAAGATGGAAGTGAGACATGACTTTTTTCCGTCAGTCACCAGTGCCAATACAGTCAGATCAGAAAAGAGAAACTTTATTACCTTTGTTAAGGAGTGTCCATTATAAAAGGAAGTTGAAGTCCCTATTGGGTATCTTAGGAGAGGTGGCAAGGAATGAATAGACCAGAAGACTGTCCCATTCTCAAGCCAAGGTAAAGGTAACATGTGGGAAGCTACTGTTGTCTGTGCTGTACATATTTAGGGTACTTATAAAAGTTACATTTTTTGTGCAATCTGGCCCCTGAAAGTGCTCTACAGCTGTGATATAACACACATTCATGGCTGCAGTGTGCTTTTAAAATGGCCAGTTGTGTGAAAAATTAACCCTTGTTAAATCAGCTATTAGCTGAAGGCACTTTAGAGTGTCTTAGGGACCTTTTGTTCAGGTTCCCTGGGAGGGTTAAGTGAGGGCAATTCTGCCTGCATGCCATGTGCCTTTGCAGGGCTGTCCCCCTGCAGAGGGAGAGGGGGTGGGGAGGTGGGGGAAGGCACCCCTGCTGGGATCTTGGAAGGAGCTGGCCCAGGCCCACAAGGCAAGGAGGATCCATTTCCCCCTACCCCACCCCCACCGTCCCTACCCGAGCTCTGGCCATGGCAAAGCTGAGCTGGCAACTGCGTGCTATTGCTGTCAAGAGGCTTGGGAGCGGGGGTGGAGGAAAAGAGTCCCCCCCCTTGCTGGCCCAGCCTTGCTCCCTGCCAGTACTGCAGCCAAGGTAGCTGAGGGGGGCTCCCTTTCTCCATCCCCCTCCTGAGCTTCTTGATAGGGGCAGCATACAGCTGTTGGCTTGCCTTTGCTGCAGCTGGAGCTGGAGGGGAGGTGGGGCTGGGGAGAAGGGTGGTCTGGAACACCCCTGTCTGCTGGCCAGGGTGATGTGCAGACAGGCTTGAGGCCTCCCCACACCGCACTGAGCCTGTTGGGTTCAGTGGCACTCTAATTCATGGAGCTTTGTGTAAAGCACCTTGAGTTAGAGCATCTCCTTGACAGGCTGCCTAAACATCTGTAGGCACCATTAGTGAATAAACAAAACTTAATTGGGTCGATGAAAATTAGTATTAGCACTACATTTACTTTAAAATGTTGAAATAGGATTTGCTTGGTAGTGAATGATATGCAAATTACTTTTTAAAGACATCTCCATTCTTTTTATTGAAATGATCTTGAGTATGAGAATAATAAGCTACAAACTGATATATTTTTTTCTAGTGTAGGGTGAAGCTAGATATTCCACAATGGGAGGGAAAACACGCTTTATTGTAATGCTATGCCTTTTTTCTTCTTTAAAAAATAACACACAAGCAGACATGTACAAGCACTAATGACTGCAGCATCAGGTTTTTGCTAGAGAGCTAATGATTGTGTGAAATGAATGGCCCTAGTCATAGGATTAGAAGATTCAATCTCATAACTGTCTGTTAATCTCAGAAAAAATGCTCTCTGGCTCAGTCATTATTGCTTATTGATCTGCCACAATTGTCTATAACTTCCCTGTTATCATGTCATAAGTTGTTTCACATTCAATTATGTGGTGCACTGCATTATATTACATGGCTTTAAATAAAACATGCGATAGATTAAGTGGCTACATTTTAGTAGCATTTGTCTGGTAAAACTGTGATATGTTTACAACAATTTTTCTAAGGTGCTTCATAAATGCTCTTGTGGTCACTTGTTTGTCCACCCAAATGCACTTGCTCACGTACATATGACAGACGGGTAGCTACGTGTAGAACTGCATTGTTTACAGGTGTAAATGCTAGCCGCATGCAATGGATCTGTGCAGTGAATAGTTTTGTTAACTGTTCCTGGCCAGGTTATGGGTCACAAAATATACAGAAAGCTTCACTTGG
This sequence comes from Alligator mississippiensis, assembly GCF_030867095.1. Classification (NCBI taxonomy): domain Eukaryota; kingdom Metazoa; phylum Chordata; order Crocodylia; family Alligatoridae; genus Alligator; species Alligator mississippiensis. The sequence goes on along the minus strand of NC_081833.1, from coordinate 53,697,272 downwards.
AGTTCTCCTCTATGGTCCATTAATATGCAGACTTCTGTACTGTGTCTTTATTACTGTGAGCCCCTGAAAAACTTATCTCAACTTAATGCTGCCTTTCAGGCATTGGATGGGCACTGCAGGATTTGATTCTTATTTGTTTCATAACTATTTTCTTCTTAATGCTCAGAACAAGTAACAGAAATTGATTGTAGATGTTGTTGTTCCTTGACTTTATTTTCTGTAAAGGATTGCACTTTGGGAAGATAAACTCAACCTAGGCTTCATATTTTTAGAAGATACTGGAATTTGAAAAATGCTCAGCATCCATGTTCTCAATGGGAGTTGCTGATTGGTAGGTGCTTCTGAAAGTCTGATAAAAATAGGAGACATGGCTTGCAGCATTCTTTAGAAAAGCTGACCCTTCATATTTTAAGGTCTGCATGGTGGAGTAGGAGCTATCAATGCCAAGTGTCTTGAAGATATTGCTTGCTTTGCCATAAGTAATGGAAGGTAGTGAAATTATTGTGATAATAAATGGATTAGAATTATAAATATCTGTAAATAAATTTGTATTGATTCTACATTCATTATAATAAGTTTTTAATTAGATTACATGATTTAGTTTCAGCTTTAAGTCTTGGAGGTTGACTATTTGTGCAGAAATTAATCATCCAGATCAAATTATCATTGATTATTTTTAACACAGGGAATTTGTCCCTAAATTTATTTCCAGCCTTTTATTATTGTGATGAGCAGTTTAGAGAATTTTCTCCTGTGGATTGTTTGTTTTTCAGCTCTGAGATTGTAGTTCAAATTCCAAGGACATTCCAGTGAAATGAATTAGCTGGTCTTGATAGGCTATAATAGACTCAGTAGACTGAAATTTAAAGAAAAATATCTTAGTTAAACTTGATTTACCCATGTTCTATTTGACCCAGTGCTATATCTTGACTAATGAAGAACATAGGTCTGATAATGATTAATACCTTGCTTACTAATGACCTCCATTGATATCCTTCTGATGGATGTGCACATAGGAGATATATCAGTGGGTATGGGGGACATGTCCCCCCCCAAGATTTCTATTCTGACAGTGGGCTAAAGGGCATGAGGCTGCAGCTTGGCTGGAGCCAGAGCCCAGGAGCAGTGGGGGGTGGCAGCAGCAGTGCAATTTCTGTGCCAACAGTGGGGTATGGAGCTGGAACCCAGCCAGACCCAATGCCCAGCAGCAGCAGAGGCACAGGTGGCATGGAGTTGTCTCCCCACCCCCCTCCACTGTCAGCAGTTACACATCACCTATGAGTGTGTGTCAGAAGCATGGTAGTCTTTCAGAGGGAAGCCTTGATATTATAAGGGATTTTCTTATGCTGTATCATGAAAGGTCATAAAAAAATCATGAAAAAATCATGAAAAAATCCCAGAAGTTTTGATGAAGACAGTGCTTATGAGCTTAAGACAGCCTAATATTATTATAGAAGGGAACCAATGGGCTTCATACCCAGAGTACCATGAGTCAGTTTTTAGGGATGTCAGAATTTCTTTAGGCCTCCTTTCAGATTATTTATATATTTCCATCTTCCAAAGGCTTAAGAACCTGATCGTGCTCCTGAAGTCAATGAGAGCTTGGACCCAGGTCTCAGTGAGTCAGCTGTAATTTTAGGACAGGTTAGACTGATCCAAACTCCCTCTAGTTTTGAGAGCAAACAGACATAAAGGGAACTATTTCAGTAGATAATAGGGCAGGCAAAAGATTGTAGCTTTGTACAGAAGTCTATACTTTGATTAATGCTCCATAATTATTTCATGGTACCTGCCCACATACAAACTAAATAGATTTGTTGTGTGTATCTAATAAACCCAGAAAGAAGAAACTATCATTAAAACCACAGTTACTGCTGCTTAAAGGGAATGCCTAGCACCATAAACTCTGAAAAGCAAGACAGTGTTCAGTTAAGCTTGTCTTGTGTTTATCTCTGTACTAATTTAATTTATAAATAACTGTATTTCTCTTCCAGACCCCATCTCATGTAAATAATCAACACAGACCTCCAACATGTACAGTACCAGAGTACACGCACATGCTGCCTTCCTCCTCACTCCTCCAAGTTTAACACAGCCTGACCTTGGGGTTCCCATACACCAGGGATGAGTAAAAGCCTGTGTGCTGCTCATCTGAGTGGCATGTGGTTTTACAGCTCCTGATGCACAGGGAGCCTGGCATTGGGCTGTGCACTGGGAGCTATAAAACCAGCTTGGTGGCACACAGGGTTTTGACAGGTCCTGGTGCATGGGTAGCCTGACATTGCACTACTGTAGCCTGATGCCAGGCCCCCTGCGTGCTGGGAGATACAAAACCACATGGCCACCCAACTGAGCAACACACAGGATTTGGACAGGTCCTGGGCACAGGGAGCCCAGTATTGGCCTGCGGTAGCCCAGTACCAGGGTCCCCATGCTCTGGGAGCTATAAAGCCACATGTACTGCTCAGGGTTTTGACAGGTTACACCTTACGTTGAATGTGTGGCCACCAGGGGTGAATAAAAACCTGTGCACCACTCAGCCATGTCACAAAGGGTTTTTATTCATACCTGGGCATGGGCACCCTGGGATCTAGCTGCAGCAGCCCAATTCCCAAGTCTCCCTATGCTGGGACCTATAGAACTATGTGTGCTGTCCAGCTGGGTGGCACACAGGGTTTTGAAAGGTCCCAGCACACGGGAGGCCAAACATTTAATTTAAGGCATGATATAAATGAGTTGCAAAGTTATGCTATGTATGTAATATAGAATAACTTCATGGCTCCTTTACAGTATTATCACACCTTATATTGGCTTAAATTGTGGCCATGTTTAAGGCAAAATTAATCTGTTAATCACATTTTGAATGTAATGTGTTTCAGGGCCCTAACTAACCTAGAGATGTGCAAATGGGGGCTACAAATTAATGTAGAATAACAAAATTCAGTGACGCTATGGGGCCAATATCACTCTCACTGTTCATCTTTCTTATCTGCCAGTCATATTGCAGCATTATTTTTGTCTCTGTGATATGTAAATATAGGCAAAGTAAGTAGTGTGTACATGTAGCACTAGATGCTACTGGATAGAATCAGAACTGCTCATTTTTTTCATTTGTATGCTTTAATGGAGATTGTTTTATCAGCATAAAGAATAAGGGTCACTGGAGCAAGAAGAGAAGAGCTTTATCTCAGCTGTCATCAGGAGGTTCTAAATGGCCGTAACATGTGACATCCTAGGTGGACATGCACTTGTAAAATATTTACATTATCTTCTGTTGAACAATCTTGGTTCACAATATGTCTTATTAATAGTGGATCACTTAATGTACCTCCACCCTTTAGCAAGCTTCTTTGTAAATTTGCTCCTTTTTAGAAGTAATTTCACAGGGCTGTATGCTGTGCATGCACAGGATCCAATGATAATAAATAGGTCTAGCTTCCTCTGGGTTGCTAGCTGCACAATAAAGAAAGAAGCTGTATGGTCAAGGTACAAATCAAGACTGAAACATCTCTTGTGAACTTTTAATTCTAAATTTATACAATGCAATTAAAAACCTTGTACTTACATATTTCTTTTAGACTGAGTTAATGGTTTAGTGGTAACAAGGTAAAGTGGAAGAACTGATTAGAATACAGAAGCAGTATGTGGATCAATAGGAACAAAACCTTTCTAATGCACTGCATGACTGGATGAAGTATTTATTCCATTGGCTCTCTGTTACTGATATCACCTAGATCCTTAAACTATAAATTATTCTCAGGAAGAGAAGGCTTCCCAGGAAGAGAAGGCTCTCTTCAATTGCCCTCCAGATTGATGCATATCTACTTTTAACAATTGTTGTGTTTTTGTTAGATCTTGCTGAGGGGAGAGTTTACTAGTACATGGCTCATTCTAGGGAAAGCATCTTTATTGGCAGCCAATTGCAGCCTGTTAGGTCTCATAGTCTTTCAAACATGCTGGTCTTCAAGCCAGGCTACCACTTCTTGTTTGTGTTACTGGTATTGGTAGGGGACTTCCATGCTGTTGCTGCCTCCTTTTTTCTGGTTGCTGTTAGTCCTCTGTGTTGGTCATTTCTTCTGACCCTCCTCTCCTCCATCAGGCCAGCAGGCCCCTTTTGTTTCCTTTTGGTCTTGGCATTGAACCCAGTTCTTTGGATGAACCAGTTGTCTGCTGCTACTCCATAGTTGTTTTGGTATAGGCTCCAGAACAGTGCTAAATGTATAGCTCCTTCACTTTGCTCTCTGATTATTTTGATGGTTGGTCCCAGACATGCTCACCTATGCATGGTAGCTTCAGGTCCTTGATTCTGTGTAGGGGTTGCCTGCCTACCCTTATGTTCCCTTAAATGCTTCTGTATATTGTCTGTTTTTTCTCTGCAAGGATGTATCATAGTGCCCTTCATGGGAAGCAGAATCTTGGTTCTCTGCCCCATCAGACACTGCTGGGCTATTAGGAAGGTATATCGCAGTGGTCCAGCATTATCAAGCAGGGACCCATGCCTGCCTATTTTGCCTTTTTCATCAGTCTCTTGATATTGTTTCCTGCTAATTTTGCTTTCAAGGTTAAATTTGCTTGCAGGAGAGCTCCTGTGGTCAAATTTACATATGGAGCTGAGTGGTTTGAATTCAGCTGCTTTGGACTATGGCCACGTATTGAACATTGGGCCTGCTATATCTTGCAAAATGTGCTTTCATCTTTCTACTTCATGCTTGAGGCTCCTCTAAGCAATTTTGAAATCTCTAATTTTCAGCTCTTCTCTCCCCCTTCCCTGCCCTGACTAAATGATGCACAGTTTCACATGAAAATTTCACATGAAACATTTTCCTGGTCAAAAATGTTTAAGACACTTCATTTCAACATTTTCAGAGGAAAAAAATGGCATTCTTGATAGCCAAGGATCCTGGTTTTCTCTGTTTAAAAATCACAAATCTTCAGCTTTAAAATCCCAAATCTGCATTTTTCCACAATTAAAATGAAATGCCACTATATATATAGGTATCAGTTGAACACAAGGCTTTATTTTAAAGCAGTTTGAAAGCCTAGCAGTGCCTCAAATCATTATAATAAAATAAATTTCTAAATATATTTATTTTAGCATTTGACTTTTTTCCTTGTGGAAAATCAGAGCTCCCCTTTCCCTCTTTGCTCACCAGGACAGTGAGCAAAGTTTGTGCTTCCAGTGGCAGCTGTCCCCACCACTGCTTTGTGGTGCTGAGCAGCCCTCATATGCTGGTGCCCTGCCCCTGCCATTGCCCCTCACTCCTGCCCCACAGCCCCCTGGCCCCAGTGTGTGAGGAAGTGAGTGGGTGTTTGGGGAATAGGGTGGGTGTGTGGGGAAGGGTGTGTGTGGGCACAGACGTGAGGGAGGCACATGAAACATATTGAGGGGGTGAGGAGGACACATGCCTCCCTAGTTTTCTTCATGCACAGCAGGGTACAGTACAGGACTGCAGCCATGCCAGACCAGGTCTGGGGAGGAGCTGCCTCCATGGACTAGCGGGAGGGACCTGGCATAGGAGGGAGTGTTGTGCCACCAAGGTGAGATACCCCTGCCCTTCTGGCAGCAGCAGGGGCACAACTCCACACTGCCAGAGCAGTGTCTGTCCTTGGGAGCCATGGTAGCATGGCGCTCCCTCCCATACTGAGTCCTGCACACTGGGCTGTGGCAGCAGTTCCTGCCTGGAGCTGGTCCAGCCCAGCTGCAGCCTCCTGTGGGTACAAAAATGGAAGGGGGCATGAGCCCCCAAGTTGTCACCTTGACCACCCTGCATCCCCTACCGCATTGCCTATGCTCCCCCACCCCTCCAATACGTTGCTTGTGTCCTCTTCCCTCTCCCCCTGCCCCCATAGACTCACCTAGAGGGAGCTGCAGGAGCTGCTCTGTCCAGCTGCTACATGCATGTGCATCCACACATGCATGTGACACCTGTGACATCCCGCTCCCCCCAGCCCTAAGCTGCCCCTTGCAGGCTGGAACTGTGCTAGCCAGCAAGGGGAAACCTCTGGTTTCCTGCATTTTTATTTTTTAAAGGAGAAATCTATTATTTTCTCTTTTAAAGTAGAAAATCTGCATTTTTCTCCATTACAGGAGAAAATCCATGTTTTTCTGTCATAGATGGAAAACTGGGATCCCTGTAGATAACAAATTGTTTTAAATGTATTAAAATGTTTGGCTGTTTCCTTAATGATTTTTTCATATTTTTAGTTTCGTAGAGGATTTTCAAGTGTTTGATGTTTGTTCTAAACTGAAACAAAACCTAATAATATATGCATAAAACAGTATTACTGTTCTTCATACAGCTCTAGCATTGTCCCTTTTCTTTGCTTCTCTTCTTTCCACTCTATGGTGTAGATGGAATGGATGTCATGTTAACCAAGCCTCTGGCCATGGTGTCTCTCAGGATTCAAACTTGTATATCATAGCTGTCTTGGATGTAGTCACTGTCTGCCCTTAAGAAACCACCTCATCTGATCCTGCTTCTGGTCATGGTAGGGAACATTTGCTTGTTAAATTGACTGTGCCTCCAGCTCCTGGGCCTTGAGCCTGCCCAGACTGCAGTGGATGAGTGTGCCCGTTCCTGCCTTTGTAAGAGAGGGTGCCAGTTTCAACTTAATGTGACAGCTGTACCACCACACTGCACATTGGACTATAACTAAATGTATTTTTTTTCTTTCTCTTATTGTTCATTCTTTTCTTCTCCCTCTGTTTGTGGTAAGTTAATTTAACAGTGAGTGAGCTGGAAACATTTTAGTTGCAACCTTTTCAAAGCTGTTGTTAAAAATTTGTGAGTGGGCACCCCTATCAGGTGCCCATCTCTTCCAGTCTAATCGTGGTCCTCCTCTTCATTCACCTGCCACATTTTTGTTGTTAAAGAAATAACAAGAATGGGGAGGTCAATAATCAAGTGGTTTGTTACTGGAACATATGTGTTACGGCCTTGTCCACAGGGCTCCACCACCCCTACACCCTGTCCTGACCTCACCTAGTTGGGTTGGTATCAAATCACTTTGTTAGTGTCCTATTTCTTAGGTGAGTGGGCAATGTGCCTGGACTCGCATACAGTAAAGATGAGGTAATCTTATTGGGAGGTGATTCTTTTTCTCCCAGTCTATGTCCATTCCTCTCATCTTGGGGAAAGGAGAAATCTCCAATTTCCCTTAGTCAGCTCCCTCCCTTTCTGGAAGCTTATGGGTCATTAGTTGTGACCCTCAGAAAACCAGTCCATTCTCTGCCTATTCATTTCCTTTTTCTCAGGTACTTAAAGGGGCCGGATCATTCTTTGGCCGACCTGCCTGAGGCTACTGTCAGGCCAACACCCACAGGTCTCTTCATGCTGGGATCTGACTCCATGACAGGTAATTGAATCTTCCGCAAACTAACTTATCCCTTTATAGGTCCTTGGATCAGACCCCTATTCTCTTGTCTGTTTCATGGCAGCTCTTAGCTGGCCACTGCTTAGGCTCACCCTGCCAATCTTCCTCTGACTTTGGGTGCTTCTCCATGATTTGGGCCTTCTGAGTCTTTGGCTTCACTCTGTGTTTCTGCACAGACTGCACAGCAGCCTCCCACTGCTTTCTCCAACTCCCCTCTCTGGGAAAATGTGTCCCAGCCAGCTTCTACCTGGCCTTCCAGATCCCCAGTCAATCAGTGTCGGCTCTTGGAGTGGGCCTCCACATGGGCTGGGGAATCCACTCCGCTTCTGTAGTGGAGTCTCCACCACCACCCGGTAGGAGATCAGCTGGCTGACTCTTCATCCCAATAAGTACTTTCTTTTTCTTTCTTTCCTTTTGGAACAGGGGCTGTGAGCAGTCCCCTGTTGCAAATGTTATTGATACTGCCATTATGAGCTTATTAATATTACCATCATCACTTAAAGAGTTGTAAGAGACAAAAAATAATGGTATAAATTAAATGATAAATTAAAGGATAAAATTAAGGAAGTAAGAAAAAAAGTTGGGGTTTTTTTGTGCAGGCGGTGGGGGGGGGGGTGGAATGGAGCACAAGCTGTAATTTTCAAGGTAAGAGAGACATTAATGTTATAGTCATAACACTGCCATTATCCAGATTGGGAAGAGGGCAGAGGGGGAGCTGTAGGGATACTACTGTATTGGAATAGAATGAGGTGCTTAAAGTGAAGAAGATATTTAGTGCCATCAACTGCTAGTCCTTTCCAAAGGTTGGTGTATCTGCTCCTTCTCTGTTTTGACTGTTTGTAGAATCCAATGCCATTAATATTATTAGCTTCTCAGAGTCCTGAATGCAGGGGTTGTGTATAGCTCCTGTGGAGGTTCATCAGGGAATTATGGCAGACGAGAACAGTATTGTTTCACTGTGCCTTGCTGTGTGCACTCACACTCGCATGCTATACACAGTCTGACCCCTACTGCTCTGTGTCTCATGCTAGCTCCTGAAATGAGTTTTTTGATGATGGTATGGAAGCTATGAAGAATATTATTCAATAAAACCTACTGTTAAATGTACTATATGAGACCATTAATTTCACTTTGTTTTAAAATAACATGTTAATTTTTCTCCCACCCCTAATAAGTAAAGCTTTGTATCTACATTTGCTTGCTTTGAATTTTATGGAAGCAGCAGTTTTCTCACTATAATTAGCCCAGATCAAAAAGCATGTTCTTTTGCATTCAAATCAACCAAATTCTTTCTGAATTCATTCATGCAGCTGATCTCTGATCTGCGGCATCGCTAGGAGTTTCACATGGTAAAAGGGGTGTAACTCATTTAGACTGAATAATTTATGCATATGTACTATGTACAACAGCTGGAGGCCAGAGAAATATCCCCCAGCAAACTCTCTGTGGTTAATAAAAATTACTTTCTTTTCATGGATCTCCAATTTGCCAATTACCCACTAAAAATGTAGATTAGATGTCTCTTACCTAAATTATTATACTATCTGCCAAATGCTTTCAGCATGCTTCTTATATGAAGAAAAATAGGAGATTAGTTGAAAGGACAATAATGATAATTGAGTGTGGCAGTTCAAACTGTTTTACAGAGCGTATACATTCTGGTCACTGTTCAAGACTCTCTGAATTTTGTCTTATTTGTTGGGAGGCCGAATGTACATGTGGCATGTGCACTTATTTTCCTTTGTTGTGATTGCTTGCTGCATTCTTTCTTTTCTAAAAGTAGAACAGGTTGTGTGGCTAAAGAAATTCTAGAATGCACTTTTCTGGAAGTTGCCTTGTATTCAATATTTTAATCTGATTTATTTGAGTACTGACAGAGCCTTCTGGGACTCTAAATAGAGCACTTGGTGAACAGAATACAAATCAGTCAGCAAGTTACTAATATTTACATGATAAAAGCTTTGCTTAAGTCTTGTCTAGGGAAAAGATATTTGGCCTGATTTTTTTTAGAGCTGCTGAATACTTGCAACTTCAAGTGAAGTCAGTGGGAAATACAGGTACTTGGTACTTCTGAAAATCAGGGATGTCATAAAAAAGACTACAGTGAGAGGTGAGATACAAATGCAGTAAGAGCACCCAAAGGTGTCTTTCTTCCAATATGAAGTGTGGAAAGCTGATCTTTCGACCTGGCACTCTAACCTACTATGTGAAGGACAGGTAGACACTGAATAAATCCTGTAGCAATCATTGGTTCCTGTAGCAATCATTTCAGGTTGCCTTCATAAAACCTAAGTTGGGTGACTGTGGCACAGCAGAAATGCTGATTATCCTTAGTACTCCCTCCTCAGCTATAGATGATACTCCTGCTTGTCACCTGCAGCTCATCTCTTCTCCCTGTTAAACGCAAACCTGGAAGGTACAACCCTTTTGACATTATCTAGATGTTGGCTTAGTAATGCAGGCTACTGCTTTTGCATTTAAACAACATTCCTGTGTCCTCATGTAATGTTTTAGAGAGACTCCACCTGTTCCTGAGCAGAGCCTACCTCACTATACTCACTTAACACTACAAACATCAGGGTGAAATTTCACTGTATTTCTGTCCTTTAAAGTTTCTGTTGATAGTTTTATTTTGAGAATAATTACTTTTCTTACTAGAATACTATACAGTGAAGCCTGTACAAGAGATGATCCCATAGCCCTTAGCCAGCCTGTTGTCCTAGGAGACAAGCATCCCCAAACATTGAATAACAACTAGATTATCTGTGCTGAGCAGCTGATTTTGGTCATCTTACACCCTACTGGACTGAAAACACTGCAAAGCTGGCCATTTTATCTCCAAGCACTTTACTGAGGTGGATGTTTATCAGTGCACAGGAGCAGTGGCGATGCGTAGGGAGTGCATGGGGGTACATGTGCACCCCCTGAGAGTGCTGGTACACCCCTTGACAGCTGTGTTCCCTACTTAGGTGATGGGCAGGGAGGGCAGGTGAAAGTGCTGGTGCCCGCCCGAGAGTGCGGGCCGTGGAGTGGGGGCACCAGGAGAAGAGATCCCTGTGGTACCCCCATGGCTGATTGCACTGACTGGGGTGGGGGTGTTCCCCTGTGGCCGATCTTGCTGGCTCAGAAGTACCAGAGGCCTGCCCAGAAGTCGGTGTGATCCACCATGGGGGATCCCTCCCCCCCTTGGTTGGTGTGATGGGCTGCAGGGGCAACACCCCCTCCCCAGTCGCTGACTAGACGCTGTGGGGGCAAGTGTCCCCCCAACTCAGGAGGCATCTGTTGCCCATGCACAGGAGGGAAGTGATGTGTACCTGCAATTAGGCTCTTACAGATTATTTGCCAGCTGAAGCAAAGTAGTTTGTTACTGTGACCATTTGAGACATACATTAGTTCCAGTGTCATGCAGCCCTTTCCTTTGAGCTTGCTACAATAGCACACTTTACTGCTCTGTGGTGCCCTTTTCCATGCTACCCATATTTCACCTTAGAAGGCACCCAACTTCCTGTGCCCCACATGGCCTCTTTTTTTTCTTTCACCCCACTCCCTCTATTTATTATTTAGCAAATAGAAATCCACAGAGCCAAACGATGGTATCCTTGTTAACTGAGTTCAAGGTATTAATCCACCTCTTAGTCTGTAGAGGGGACACTTCTAAATAATGTGTGACATTGTTTGCGTCTCTCCACAACAGAACAGTGGGTTAGAACGGAGGCCCCAGTGGTGGAGTCTGGCTGCACAGGGGCCTTGGCCTGACCTGAACCTGTTTAGCAGAGACCACTTTCACTGTGTTAATTCAAAGTCAGCAAGTTGACGAGTGGGGTTTGTCACAAGAACTTATTTGTGACTTCCTGTGTGTCACATTCCTTGATCCAAATGGTATCTCCAGACAGGTCCTGGCCAGGAGGTTGCTCCATAAGGGGTGTCACAAGGAAAGGTGGGTCTTGGGTGGATTTAAAAGATCATTGAAAAGTGGTAGGTGAGATGCACCATGAATCGTAAAGCAGTAGGTGAGATGCACCACATAGGTTTCAACCAGCTTTCAAGTAATCATCAATCGACAGATATGTGGGGGAGAGATATTGCAAGGAGAGGAAGCTAGGGGAGGGGAGTTGAATGTAGGATTCCAGCTATGATACACATGGCTGCGTTCAGCTGGGTGTCAGCAAGATGTGTGTGATGACCTTTGCAAAACAGGTGCACAGTACCCTGCTACTGAGTATGATAGGGCAAGAGCTGAAGTCCAGAGTGTTGTGGGTACAGCTCCCCATGTTGATCTGGCAAGCTTGGCTAGCAGGTTATTTCGGGATTTGACCTTTTCTGTTGCTTTCTTTAAATGTTCCCAGAGGGCGAGGGTTCAGCCTAAAGACACTCCTCAGCATTCACATTGAGCTGCCAGTACCCAGGGCTCCCTGGGGAAATGAATGATCCTACTAGCAAACTGCATTCCAGGAGACCCTCAGAAAGAGCCCCCTCATGGAATCCCAGTCCTTCCGCAGCTGACCGCCCCAACATTGAACAGGTTTCTGGCTTTCTTGCCACAGGGCCTGCTCTTCATATTCTGCAGCTCAACACTGAGGGCTTGTCAGCTTCCAATCATGACCTCATCAGAGCTCTTGCTACCCAACACCCCTCCCTCAAAAGGCATTTCAGATAGCATGTCCTCATTGATCTCTGATGCACGATTCTTGCTACTGCCAATCCTAGGTCTGCCTACATTAAGAAATAAATCAAGTTCCTTTCCTCCTCCTCTCCCTCAGCAAGAAATTTGTGATCATTATCCCTCCATTAAATGATCGGAAACCTCCCCAATAATTCCTCCCCCAAGACAATTTTTCTTTCTTCCTTTGTGCTTTCTTACTCCTTTTTCACCCAACATCCTTGCTTGAGTTTGATGTAATCATTTATTTTCTTCAAACTGTAAAAATAAATATTGGATGTGTCTGATAAGTCTAAAGAATTGTGAACACTTTTGATGATTCTAAAGGTGCTCAGAGTAATTTTGCAGTAATGTGCTAGATTCTTTTGTAAAGTTATGTAGCATAAATCTGTTCATGCTCCTGGGCCCCTGGCAGACATTACACTTAAGACATGATTAATCTGTTAATTGCATTTTAAATAGTAACCCAGCCACACATTCAGGCAATTAATGGTGCAATAAAACAGGAAACAAGCCACAAAATTATTCTACAAAACATGCATAATAATTTTATAGCTAGTTTCCATCACACCTTAAAATTAATGTATGTTAGGGTCCCAACCATGCAGCCAGCTTCAGAGGCTCTGTGACTGACCCCAGGGCAGTCATGGCTCTGGGATGCATAATCAGCTAATTGTTGGCTCCAACCTTGGGGCTGCACCAGTTCCTTGGGTATCCGGCTTTCTACTTGCTGGGGTTGGGGGAGCCCAGGATAATGATCCCAGGCTTGCCCTGCATTGGCAAGTAGTAATGGTGTGATTTGGATCTGATCCCAAATCCCAAAATCGTGTGCACTACTACAGGAGGCACAGTTGTTCAGACTGAGGAACAGATCCCATTGTGCCATGAAGTGAATGTGTGCCAAGGGCCTGGACTTGTATTTAGCTGATGGGACAGGGCTCACAGTTTAATGAGAAATGGTATTTAGTGTACATGGGATCAATCCAGTGATTTTCTTTAGCAGGTGCATAATCCCACTGACATTCAGAGGATCATTAATATGCTTCAAGTTAAGCATCCACTTAAGTGTTTCTCTGGCTCATCAGGGTGCTCTGCATTTTGCAGGCTCGAGTCCTATATGAGAGAGGGATCTCCTGTAACTTATTTGAAGCAGGTATTTATTATATTTGAGCTGAAAGTGTACTGCTCTGGAGGAAATCCTGGAGGAGCTCCACCATTACAGGGCACAATAAATACAGCAGCAGCTGCAGTATCAGCATGCTCCTCACACTTTGCACTAGCAGCTCTAATGAAAGATTTTGGCAAGGCAGAAGACCCAGTGGGTGCCAGATTGGCACTAGCAGCTATTATGTTTTTCTTTTCTCCTTTCAGAATTAAAAAAAAAAATCAACCTGTTTTATAAGATGCTGCAGTCTGAGAAGAGGGGAAAGCAAGGGAAAATAACTCATGCTTATTTACGAGTCACTCTCCTGCCACAGCCTTTTGCCCTTGTGTCTCTTAATTCTCCATCATACTAATTAGGAAAAAAACACTCAAAGGACTGAAGTCAAGGACAGTCTTTGGAAAGGGATGATTCGTATAAAAAGGGTAAGCACTTCTTTCAACATTACACTGTAGCTTCTTAAGTGTATTGGTCCACATTTTCAAACTTAAGTGCTTACAGCTCATCACCGACTGTTAATTTGTATTACCTATTTGACAGCAGTGGTTAGCCAGAAATTCAGGATTTCATGGGTTATTTCATGTTGGAGCAAAATCTGGTGATGGAATCCAGTATCTGATTTGTAGCTGATATAACTCTATTTACAAGAGTTTACAAAGTCCTGACTTCTTGAATGGAAGAAGAATAGAACAATCATAGATGGTTTCCCTGATTACAACCCCTAATTTTTTTCAGCAGCTGCACACCAAAGGCTTCCTGTATGACTTTTCTCTTGAATATCCCCAGGGTCAAGATACCCTATTTAAAGGCATTGTTGGAGCTTCCTTCTGTTTCCAAGCTATGTTTCTCTGCTTCTCCACTAAGCGGTCATTCTTTGCACACATTCTACTCTTTCTGAAAAACACAATATTCACCAATACCCTTCCATTCAAGTACTTTAAAATTCCTGAGCAGCCTTGGACTTCATTTGTTTTGGGTTCGGAGACTGAACAATTTAGTTTTAATTCATTATCAAAATTTCCCATAAACCAGAAAGTTTAGTTATTGATCAGCTTTTATTTTTAATTTGGACTTGTACTGTTTTTGGCTTTTACAAAGGCTGTTTTGTGCTTTTAAGCGGTTGTCACAGTTACAATATTTTTCTCTTAGTTGTTGCTAAAATGTGAAGGAAATTACCTTTATTGTAACATATTATTACTACAACCTCTTCTGAATGAGCTCCACATTCACAGGTGCAGGTCGTTTTTTCAGTAAAGTGTGAGCACTTAATTTCACCAAGAGATCTTCCAAGATGAATGTAATCTTCTTTGCTTTAGGAGTTGTACTAATAATAGATTGCTTCTTAATATCTCACTTCAGGAGGAACAAATATAGATACCTAAGTTAATGCACAATGAGCCTGCCTGATTTTTAAGTGTTGTTTCATGTGGAGAGCATACTACATTGAAGCTCTGTGATCTCTGTTAGCTTCCAATTAGTTTTGAGGTCAAGTTCAAGTTGTTTGTTTTGACCTGCAAGGCTCTAAATGCTTTGGGACTTGGTTACCTGAGAAACCATCTCCCTCCCTTTGTGATACTGCTGCAACTGTGATCAAGTGAGGACCTGTGTCAACATACCCGTGCTTTAAAAAAATCTGGTGACTTTTAGGGGATTCCACAGAACTCTTTCATTTTCTTAGTCTTCTTTTTTTAAGGAGGTGGGTTAAGTGACCTCCGTGGTAAACTTACTGTGCTCTAGAGTAGTGTTCTCAGGTGTGCCACACTGCTCCAGGTAGTCAGCTGTACAGTCAAACATCCTGTACAGTGCCCTGGCAAGCTAATTAACATGTGGGCTGGCTAACTAGCATTGTCAGCAGTACTACTTACCGCACCCAAAGTGTCACACAGATGTGGCCTACTCTGCTTCCGGTTTTGAAAATGAGCTGCCCAGGTCAGTGCAGCCTACTTGGGATGGTACTGTGAAATATGGTAACTTTACTGCACAGATGTATTCAGAGAATTGTCCAATACTATGGTGATGCAGGTGGCATAAACAGAAGAAAGGAAGTGTCATCTCATTGGCCAGTTCTTATTTCCTTAGTGGGAACTCTTGTGTGTTGACATGTCACTTATTCCTACTTCCCTAGTTTTTTCAGTCACACAAGGATAGTGGTTATTTATTGTTTCTCAAAGGGTTGATATAAGGATTAATCTGTTGCGCCTTATCCTGTGTTTCTTACAGACCCATGCATGTCAGAAATTTGTATTAGTTTAGACTGTGCAAGGAATGAAAGTTCAGTTTTTACGGGAGTTTTACAAGGGTGAGGATGAAGAATAATGACCTATGGTTTTGGGTGCCAGCTTGGGACTCTGGAGTTCAATTCTACACTCTAATACATGCTTCCTGTATGACTTTGGAAATGCTACTTGATCTCTCTGTACCCCAATTTCTTACTGCTAAAAAGGGTATAACACTCCCCTTTCATCTGGCACTGTGGGCACAGACAGAAATGCAGCTCCCTGGTCTAACTCACAGTGCTTTGCAGAAAACGCCATGAGTTAAACTGATCCTCTTGAGCCAACAGAACTTAGCTGTTGGGTCAGTAGGGTGAAGAATAGGCTTCAACTTGTAACGAATCCAGGGAGAGAGGCTGCATCTCTGCAGTGTCTCTCCCCTAGCTGTGGCCTCCTTGAAGCTCCGGTGCTGAGCCTGGATTGGAAGGGCGAGAAGGCAGGGGAGGAAGCTTATGCTGGGGATTCCCCAGTCACATTGGAGTGGAGGGAGGCAGGTGGATTGGAGCCCCCCAACCTCAGGGGGGCTCCAATTCACCCACTCCACCCTTCAGTACTGGTTGGGCCACCCCCAGAACAAACTCCCTCTGCTCGCTTTCCTCCTCCTATTCTGAAAACAACACAGGAGGCAGAGCTGGACTGCCTCAGATAAGCCCTGCTCCTGGCAAACTCAGACAGAAATTAATGAAGTGCTCCATTTTGAAACACCTTTATCTGAACCCTCATTTCATGGGGGTTCAGATTGTTGTGGGATCAGGCCCTTTTAAAGCAGTCTGCAGCCATGCAATTGTGTTTGGCCATAGCTGTAAACTGCTTTCTGGGGCCAGATCAGGTGAAAATTGTCACATCTGTGTGCGCCCTAGGTATTAAAACTCTAAACATGTTAACTGAGGTAATCAGATACTCTGCAGAAGGAGGACATGTACTTTAGATGCAATAAGCATTATTTAAAAAAAAAAAAAAGTATCTGGTAATACCAGTGTATAACTTTCTTTAATTGGCCAAACAAAAGCATATGCAGCCCAAAATCCTCCTCTTCAGTTTGTTTTATTCACAGTGCGGATATTCATTGTATATGATGCTTTCAATCAGGAATCCAAATTCTATTGTGTGCTTGGGAAAGTGGAACATAGAATTGGGACCACAGCTGCTGCAATCTCCCAGCTGCAGGGGTGCAGCACACACCCCCAGTACCTGGGAGATTTGCAGTAGATGGTCTTCTAGCTGTAGGGTTGTGTGAGGTGCCCTTGCAGCTGGGAAATCACAGCAGCTGTGGTCTCCCAGCCTCAAGAGTACATAGGGCAGCCCCACAGCTGGGACCCCTATCAGCTGAGGGGGGCTCCCAGTTGCAGGAGCTTGCTTCTTGCCAGTTCAGGGAAAGCCAGGGAGCAGGTTTCCCCTGTACCCACGATAGGGCATGATGGGATCTGATTCACAATCCCACAATCATACTACCAGCCATGGATGTGTAGATCCCATCATGCCTTTAATTGCACATGTAGAGGGGCCCTAAGAAACATAAGGTAGGAGAAGGCTAGAAGACAGAGGAGACAGAGGAGTCAAATACTATAAAGTCATTTGACAATTAATACAATTGATAACATAAACAGGGCACATCTACATGTTTATTAATGTGCTTTTGCTACTATGCATTAAACTACTATGTATTAAAGTACCTTTAATAGGAGGTATTACATAAAGGCCCATGCTAATGTGAAGTAGCAAAGGTGGACAGTTTTTTGTGATGCTTAATGTGCAGTGGACTAATTCTACTGTGTATTAACATGGTTGTTGCCGTAACACACTAATGCAAAGTAGAATAGGCCACTGCACATTACGGCATCTTGTGTAGATGCGCCCACATAGAATAATTGATAAAAGATACAGAATTAAAAAGAAGCTTATGGTGAATCACATTTAGTAAGAACTTTTAAAGAGGCCATGTGTTTGCATAGTTGTCAACCAAGCTGAATAATTTGCTTAAAATAAATGATAAAGCGTGGCAACCGGCACTGCAAAAAGAACCAAATGGTTTGTGCATTAGACATAACATCTATTTAAGCAATCTAAATGGGTAAATTATTTGTTGGCTGAAATTTGTATTTGAAGCAATTATAAATGCAAAAATATGTGGAAGAAAAAAATGCTAGGTATCAGCACAGTTCCTTCTTGGAATCATAAGAATATCGGATTTAGGTAACAGCTTATTTTGGAGAGTTAAAGTCCTGTTAAATCAAGTCAGTCCAAAGTAAACTTGACATATTACAGGAGTTACAGAATTTAAAAAACTATTCATAAAACTAATTTTGGACAATCTTAATCTACAAAATGCATTTTAATAAATTTGATTCATGTCTCTTTAAGACTTAGATGTCTGCTTTCCTGTATAGATTTAAGCAATCCCATGGATGTCAGCAGACTGCTTGTATGTATAAATGTAATCATGGATCTGAGTCTTTATAGTTTAATTCTTTCTGGGGGAAATTGTTTTTAAAAACAAAATGGACAAAATACATAAAGTCCTGAAATAAAATGACAGGACAGGTAACAGGTTTTGGTAAAAGCTACAGGAATATTTTTACTCTCTCCAGGGTTTGGGGTATTTCTTCGTATTTTGCATTTACATTCCATAATTTTTCAGTGCCATTTCTTTTAAAATTAGTATTCACAAGCAGTTGGAAATTTTGCAAGATATTTTTTTAGAAGCACAGTAGAGGTGATTATTGTTTACTAGTCTCTCTCTCCATGAAAATTAATTAAACACTCGGTGATCTGACTTTCCCTGACCCAAGCTGGGTAGATCATTCATTCTGTCCTGAACTCACCCCATGCAAGGTATGCAATGGGGAAGAAACCCAAATCACTGATTTGAGGGACAGTCCCTGTGCAATTATCTGCTCCCTTGATGTGCGATGCTTCTAACTATAAATGTTTTATCTTGTCCTGCCTATTGTGGGGAGGTCAGAAGCATTAGCAAGCAGATCCTTAGACTCTGCTTTTTGGCCCTTATCCATTGTTAGTTTCACTTCAGTGATTTTCCTCTTTCTCTTTCAGTTCAGCTAATCTACAAAAACAAACTTTGGGGTTTTCAGCTCTGCTATCTGCCTCTCTCTGCTATTTTCTTTTCTCTAAACTTTTTCCCCCTGCAAATCATCGTCTCAGTTACCTCCTGCAGTCCCTCATTGGTTTTCAATCATTTTCATAATTGTTTTGCTTTTTCTATTGTGTGGAGAGATTCTACTTTGGATCACTCCCATGTATTAACTTTGAAATGAGTAGCATCCCATGTGTTTCATGCCTATTTATTTTAGGCATTCTACAGTCTCTCTCAGCCTCCTTAGGTTGGCAAGTACAGTAAATTATTGTATAGTACTTAGCTATTGCCAATATTTTTTGAAATTCTGCATTTATGCCCAGATTTACATATGTGGCTTTGTTGTACTTCAGCTGCACAAGATAGTAAGATTGAGTTTCAAGTACTTCATAAATTGCAATTAATATTTATCCCAGCGAGCGTGAATAAATTGCTCATTTTCTTATAATCAAGTGTTTGGTGAAGCTGCCAGTCATTCAGTTTATTAATGACACTTCAGGATTTTCTATCAGTTTTACTGATCTTCACACAGTATCACTCAAGTTTAATTCACTTGACAATACTATTCTGTTTTTTTCACAGTTCAGTATTCTCATAGTCTGTTGTTTAAGAACATTAAACCAGAATTCTGCTGTGGATTGACTACCTTCTTCTACTCACTATCCCTGCATTGAAGTCCATAAAAAAAAAAAAGATATTCATCTGCTGGACTTTGAATGACTGCATACAATAGAACTTTGCTTCCCCGTGTACTTTACAATATTATCTTAAAAACTTGTGCAGTGCCAGAGTGGTTAAGGGGTACTGCCAGGGCTCCACAACGCATGAGTTTAAAACCTCTTGACTCAAGGCTGCTGCAGTTGACTCAGCTATAAATAGGTACCTTAGCATTCAGGCTGGGGCATCAACAGTGGCCAGATGTGATGCTATTTACATTATTGCCTGATGTGCCACTGGCTATAAAATGTGTGCTTAATAATGCTAGCTTAACACACTGGTATGGTCAGATGGACTTTGACTTAGAAACTAGTAGCAAAGTGACTGTGCAAACAAACATGTCAGCCAGAGAGCATACAGATGAAGCCTTGATCACAAGTGAAGGAATATTTTCCAAAACACTGATTATCCCTTTCCCTTTCCGAAAACTTCTACGTCATAAATTCTACCCCAAATGCAACAAGTGATTAGTTCTGCTTTCCACATCCTTTGAAGGACAGCAGAGCAAGCATTATTGAACAACAATGGAATGACACATTGAAGGATATTGAAAAACCCATCAATAAACAATACAGGAAGGATAGTTTAAGTGAGAGAGTATTACTATATTTCAAGGTTCCATAACATTTAATAAGATGCAACTTTTGAGTTTAGAAGGTCATACAGGAGCGCTTCCCCCCCCCCCCCCCAGAAATCAATATTGTTCCAATTTTAATATATGTGCTGCTGAAGCAAGTAATAGGTTGCATAAGGAAGAAGACAGAAATAATACTGAAAATATCATAGTACCATTCATAAATTAGTTCTGGTCATTTCATTGCAAAAAAGAAGAAAAGTAGGGTTCACAAATGGGTGACAAGGATAATTAACATATGGGAAATACATAAATACCTATCTCTTTATAAATAGAGATTGAAAATATTGGGATTATTTATTATGGAGAGAAGGTTAATACAGGAATATATAATAGGCATGTATAAAATAATGTATTGGGTAGAGAGGAAATAAATAGGACAGTCCAATTTTTCCCCGCTTATAATAGAGGGTAAGTAACTGAAAAGCAACACGTTTAAAAACGATGCATAGAAATAGTTTAAAAAAGACATGTTTGCCTCAGAGAACTGAAAGTCATTGGGAACAAAAGCTAAAGTATTTTGAATCTAGCGTGAGGGTTAAAAAACAGAGTGAATTGCAGGGTACAAATTTACCACTGAAAATAAAAAGCATAAGGAGAAAAATTTATAATGGACAGGTGTTCCATAATTATTCACTTCTATAACAATTACTGGTTTACTTTGAAAAAATCTAGTCAAGATTGCTAACATGGGCAGGATCCTGGAATAGATGGACCATTGGTTTGACTCATATTGCCAGTATTATGATTCAACCATAGAAATCATACCACAAAGTATCTGCTACATCATGGGCTGTCAGCCAGGGGTACTTGAGAAGGCCCTAGGGGGTACAAACAAGCAGGTGGGGATGAAGTGCTGCCATGCACCATCCTGCACTGCCACGCAGGTGCCACCCACCGGCCAGATGCGGAGAGCGGGGAAAGCTTGCATGTGGCGGCTACTGCCGCCCTGCATTCGGCCACATGCCACCTCCATCCCCTGCTCCACGTCCAGCTGCTGGGGGTACACTGCAAAAAGGTTGAAAACCTCTTTGCTACATGAATTAGTCTTAGTCCTTTTGTGACAGCCTAAAATAGAAAATATATTGAAAACCCCAGTCAACCAAACAAGATTCCCACCAATATGTTTAGATGGCTTGTAAATATCGAGCAATGTGTTTTGAGATGTATCAGGTCAGTGGTGCCCAACCTTTTCACCCTGTGGGACAATGGGCAGTGCCAGGTCCATCTGCAGTTTGGATTTATCTGGTGGGCCTGATCCAGCCAGGGGCCTATCCAGCTTGTGGGCAGGAATGGCCAGGCCTGATCCAGCTGTGTGGCAATGGCCAGGCTTGATATGGATGCACAGTGTGGGGAAGGTGCTGGCCAAGCCACTTGGGTGGGGGCTGGCCCAGACCCAGTCTGGCTTCACAGTGGGGACCTGGTCTGGGCCTGATCTAGCTGCATGGCAATGACTCAACCCAGGCCCAGCCCAGCCACACAGCATTGGCTTGGGCCTGATTTAGCTGCATGGGGCTTGGAAGTTTGGGAGTGGGGAAGGAGTGCCAGTGCTAATTGCCACTGCTTTGCCATTGCCAAATTTCCTGACTCATGGGTTACCCCACAGGATGTCATGATTCTATGGGCTGGGGGCTGAGCATCCCTATATTAGGCCAGTTATTAACCAAAACATGTTTGTCATGCTAAATATGGATGTCATAACAGAACATGAGGTCACTTGGGACTATGCAGCCCTGAATTCAATACTCATTGAAGCTGTGTGGAGAATTTTCTGCTTGTAATCTATAGTGATTAGATTTCAGTTTTTTGTTCATTTTATTCTTTATTCCAAATTTGTCAATATATTTAGACTATGGATACCTCATACATTATTTACCATGACTGTAGTTTCTAATATGCCTTAGGGGGCCCGATCCAATGCCTGTTGAAGTAATTGAAAAGACTCTTCTGGGTTTCAGTTAAATCACAGAGAAGTCTTTCCTTTGGCTTCCTTGAACTGGGATCAAGCCCTGTCTACAATGGCTGCACATGCTGTGTGATGGGACCTGAGAGTCACATAATAATGTTCCTTTTCCTTAACTAGCTCACTTCAAATATACAAAGAGTTCATAAACTACTGTGTGTATACCCATGCAAAAAACTGTTTAAGCATTCAACATGCTTTCTCTTTCTGCAATCATTTTTTAAAAAAGAAATTCACTTATATAAGTCTCTGAAAAACAATGACTACAGGTGTTCCAAATAATGGCAGAGTGTATTTGCAGCTTCATCAAATACTACTTTTTTCAGTATTTTCCCATCTTAAATCAACATAATGCATACATCTAGGAAAAGTGCAGCAGGTACAAGTTTATCTGGCAATCGTAATAAATAAGATAAACTCATCAGTAGTATTCAAATGCTTTATCTTTATCTCAGTTGCTATTTGTAAAGTTTTGTTTTTCTACATTGTGTTCTGTTTTCAGTTAATGCCTTAGAACCAATTACAGTTTCTTTAGAAGCAAAAAGGCCATAGGGAGTTTTGGCTGAAGGAGGACTGAAGAATAGGATCCTTACATTGTACTGAAACTAAACAGGCTTGTTCATGTACTACCAAATTACTTCTTGCTATCTCTTACTTTTCCTAACACATGACAATGTACAGATAATGTTATTTAAAGGGACGTTTCCTAGCATATTTCTTATTTCTTTTAGAGCTCATCATTTTAGATAACAGCATGTTTCCTTTGATCCTGGTACCATCTAATCTCAGAAATGCCTGAGGAGATTTTTGAATCTGATGAGGTTCTGATTACTAGACCCTCCTTAGCTGTTTATCAACTCCTAACATATTTGACTTACTATTTTATTTCCAGTGGCTAACTTTAGAATAGCCTCTGATTGTATCAGTTGCCTAGCCAAGTGAAAGAATCAGTAACATGCACATTTCTTTAGTCATTTGGCAATTTTATGGAAGTCAAAGTCACTGAATTCTCCCTTGACATGAGTAATGATCGAGCATTTGTGGAGGTTTAATTTATCTGCATAAATATCATTTGATCTATCAATATTTTCTCAGCCTGCATAGAGTATAATAGCCTTTTGTTAACATTTTCCTCTGTCTACTCTTCATCTCAATGCACAGTATCTATTTTGGTAGTCAGTCTTCATATCCATCTCCTTTCTTTGGACATAATTGGCTGAACTTTCAGTGGGAGGCCTGATGACTTAACCACATCAGTGATATTTCTCAGATTCTTGTGGGTATACCTCACCTTATTTACCTCAATCTGTTCATTTAATATTCCCACAACTTCCTTCCATTCTGCTCACTTTTTCCTGTGTTTTTGAAATACTTTGCTTTTGTATGCTAGTCATTTTGATGGCTGTGTGAACCCTGGGTAATCTCTTTCATCACATTTCTTTTAATGCCATATGCTAGCACTGCTGGATTTTGGATTTCCTTGGATATTTGCAGAAACAGTGAGCTTACATTATTTTTCCTGATTTGTCTACTTGCTTGCATTCTCCACGATTATTCTTTTTTGTTCTAACATTTAACTGCCAACAGTTTCCCCTTTGGGCTATTCCAAATATTCTGTGCTTATGTAGGGTTCTTTAAAGTGTAGCTGCAAACATTTGAAAGGAATAACCTCATTTCTTTAGTTCTGTGAATCAGCTTTTGACATCTGCTGTTAGCAAAGGAAAGAATAACAGCAGGTGCCAAGGAATTTGAAGTGTCTGTGCTACAACAATTAACCATTAAATTAACTGGACAGCAGCTTGTCCATGTACAACCACCAGCTAATGATAGATGGGTTTATTAAGGAAAGCAACCAAAAGTGTATTGTTAATTCAGTAGATGGCAGTCTTCCCTCTGAGTCATTACTGAACTAATAACCCAGTTAGATGGCACTCTTCTGCTACCAGTGTCATCTTTTGGGTGATACAAAAATGAGGTTATGAATCTTTAGGGCCATTAAAAGTTCCTATTAGAATATTTTTAAGAATATGGGAGCTAAGCCTGGTTACTGTCAATATGAGCAATTAGTGCAGCTTGGCGACTATTTCCTCCATACTCACCTGGATTTACAATGTTTGCATCAGTTGTACATGTATCACTTTTGTGTTCAGATTCTGTATTGGCATGATTGCAATAATATAGATGTTTTTGAAAACTCAGCAATAAGATGAGGTATTAAATACTTGCAAAAACAAAAGTAAAAATTTGCCCTGGAGGAGTTAGCACTTTTGAAAAGTCATTACGGGAATATGTAAATGAAGGAGGCAGAGGAGGTGAGGGCAAGTAACCAATGTAAACACAAAGCAAACAAACAAACAAGTAGGAATGAGAAAGGAGATACTTAGCTACTAGCACTCCTGTCTGGCACCATTTCACGCAGGCTTTTGACATGACAGTAAGGAGGCGTAAGGAGGTTGGCAAACCTGCTGACTTTTGCCCTGAGGAGCTCCTCAGTCAGTCCTCCCCCTAAGAAGACAGTCTTTAAGTACCAGGCAAACAAGCAAACAAACAACACCAAATGCTTTGGCCCTGTCCTAGGTACTAGGAGAGGAGCCCTTTGGCTTTGGACCAAACACAACAGCCTGGTCCCTCCATGCAGCAAGCTATCCAACTCGCAGCCTGCTTCCTTTTTGCTTTTGCTCATTCATCTGGGAACTTTTTAAAGCCTCTACTGAAATACTCCCTGTCTAGCCAGATGCCCCACAGCTGGACTCTATCCACAGGATTGACCGTTCCCTATTAAAAGGACTGAGCACACTGTTACAGTTGGGAAGAAAGTAAAATAGTTGGTTGGCAAAAGAAAATATAGAGAGCAATATAGTTAGCTGAGTTAATCTGGAGTCAGGAAGATGGCAGGATAGATTTGCACCTTTATAGACTAACTACATCAGAGTTGTATAGCATAAGCTTTTGTAAGCAGAGGGCTTACTTCATCAGATGTCACAGCATCAGATGAAGTAAACCTTTTGCTTATGAAAGCTTATGCTGTACATCACTTATGTAGTTAGTCTATAAAGAAAAATATTCAGCCAGTCCTATTTCCATTCTAGGTTTATCTCCAACTGTGCAATCACGGTATGCAAACTGCCTGCATAGTGACAATATATATTACCACAGACAAGACAGTAGAGTGAGAGTACAGAACGGCAAACATTGGCATTGTCAAGGAAAAGGGTGAGCAGAGCCAGTAGAAAAGTATTGTGGAGGACTTGTGGAGGATCTATTCTGGCTCCACACTCACAAACCAAGCTGGAGTAACCACTATTAACTCTAATTGTCTTCTCTGGGAACAACCCTAATTTCTATCTGTCATGATTTCCTCTCAATGTATAATCATGCCAGTAGAAAATAACCATGATGAACATTGTCATTCTGATAAATATCAGTATAGTCAATGTTATTGTTACCTTATAAACAACAATGCTTACAGCAATATAATAACATCTGAAAACTGAGTAATACAGCAATCTCAACTTGCAAAATGTTTAATGCCTCTGAGAAATCATGCATATAATTATATTTACCTACAGGGGTTTAAAATATAGGAGAAGATAAGTTACCTCGTAGAGAAGCAGAGGTCAATTTGCCTTGATTTTTTTCTTAATGTGCCCCAGTCTACAATTCTAAATTCATTATCCATGCATGTATAGTCATGGAAGTAATGCCTTCATATTCTTTTTTCAGTTATACATATATGCTAATAGTCTTCCAGAGAGAAGAATAGCCATGAACCTGCACTAGAAGCATTGTGAAGGCTAATTAACGTTCATAAAATGCTATAAGATCCTAGGTTGAAAGGAGCTATTTATATAAATGGAAAGGTATGTTGCTAGTTACGACTGGCTGATATTTAGAATGTGGTGGAAGGTCCTTCTATTTAGAATCTCTCCGACAAGGTGTGCCCTCAGATATTGAACAATCATTTTTTGGTGTTAGTTAAATCCTAACTGTAATATGATACAAGTGACATGGTTTGAATATTTTCTTCAATGACTAATTGGATTTTTTTTATTGGATTAGATATTCCCTGCTAAAATTGCTACATTTAGTCATGGCTGGCATACATACAATGGAGTCCATGATTTTCATGCTGTTAAGAAAATTTCCATAAATGTAAGAGTAGGGTGGATGTAAGAGTAGGATATGTGATAGTTGCAACTGAACACGCACCACTGAGCAACTAGAAAACTGTCAGGATAAATTCTGAGGATTTTTAAAGAGACAATAGTACAGAACCAAAGGTCAACAAAAACAAATGAGGTAGTTACATGGATCAAACCAATGAACTCTGCAGATTTAATTCCTCAGAGTAAGGTTTCTTCTTCCAGAAGATGGGAAAAAGAGACTACAAAAGGTATAAATTAGCCCATTAACCCAAAAAGTTGATGTCTGGAACTATTCACGTGCATAAATATTTGTAGGATCTTCACATTAGATTTACGATGGGAGGCTGAGGCATGGCAACTCATATCTTCATGGAGTGCACACCAGCTGCTTTGACAGTATAAACACAGTTCAGCTCCTGGTTCAGCTCCTTGCACCAACTCAAACACAAAGGTTATTTTGGGACGTACCTCTGACGTATTTTTTCTGTTTTTTCTAAAAACAACACAAGCAGAACTCTTGTCCCTTTTACTACAACTGCACTACAACTTTTTCCTAAAAGAGGCCAAAATCAGACAGAGATGCAGTATTAATGAATAAACATAATAGAAACTTCATTTAAAATATGAATTACAAAATGCACAACTTTTGGGTTGGCGCTCTGATGCTGACAGCTCTGATTTTCTTTAATGATAGTTAATGACATTATTTCATTTGCTCACTTCAGAGGTGTGATAGAAACACAGCTGTTGCTTCAGAGGAACCACATATGTAAATTCTTTCCTCTTTTTCACCGAGAAAAGAAAGCAGGTGACTTCTTTTTCTTTTTTGCCTGTGAAGCTTGAATGAGGAATTCTTCTCTTGGGAGAGGACAGTGCAGAAATTGATCACTGTTCTAACAGGACTGTCTGTAGACAGACCACCTTTGTTTAGTACATACAGGCAGTCCTCGACTTAAAACGGTTCAAGTTACAACATTTCACACTTACAGCGTTTATAAACTGACACCGTTTCAACTTTCTGACATCAGTTTCAACTTTACAACGCTTGATCTGTTGTGATGCCATGCCAGTGAACAAGTTTGCAGCATTGCCCATCTCCCTGGAGAACATCTGTCCAAACTTCCTTGGACACTTTCTTTAAGAAAGCAGGCACAACTCCAGAAAAACCTGCAGCCAAGACTCCTGAGAAGATTCCAGTCAAGAACCCTTCAAAAAGTCCAGCAAAGTCACCTCAAAGAAGTCCTTCCAAAACAATATGATTGGCATTTACAGTATAAAGACTTTAATGTAGCTATATTACTCATCTATAATTGATTGAGTATAAAATTCTTGGTTATTTTTGGTGAAAATAGGGTATTGGGCCTTGGTTCAGGAACAAATCCCCCATTTATAACATTGTTTCCTATGGGAAAATTGGTTTTGAGTTACAACATTTCAACTTAAGAAGCAGTTTTCAGAAACCAATTGTGTCGTAAGTCTGAGGACTGCCTATAGTCCTTACAGGCAGGCTCTTGGCAGAGCACCGGAGTCTTAAGTTATTGAACATTTCATAAATTGAACAATACAATCTGAGTGGTTATGCAGCTGTGCGCCTGAGTAGTAGAATCTGGTGTAATACATCATATTCTATAAAAAATTGAATCAGTAGGGACTGGCTGTTGCCACATGACAAAGCTCTAACAAGAAAGTCATCAAGGTGTTTCACGAGGTTATTACTTACATTGATTGTAGCACTCCTTGATTATTTCTATTGTATTACAATAGATCCAGAAGGCCACTACCAGGGGTCAGGGCTCCACTGAGAGAGGCATTATACAAACATGGAACAAAAGTAAAGTCCCTGGCATGAGATGCTGCAGTCTCACTCTTAAGACGACTATTTAAAGCTGAATGATGAAGTCTAGGACATGCTTTCCATCAATTGGAAATTACCTAAATTTCAAAGATTGTGATTGTGGTTTTCTCTGAACCTTTAATAAATAAAGGATCCTGGCAAGAAGTGTATTGTTTATTTTCTGTCCAGAATAATATTGATTTGCCCTGTACTTCTCAAAATAGCTGAATGCTGGTGCCCAATAATATACTGCTATTCCTGTCATTCTAAAATGATGCCAGATGGATGCAGCAAATCAGCTATGAGCCTATCCTTGCTTCATTTGTATGCTTTAATAAGCTAATATTAGTCTTCAGTCAATGCTTTCTGTCAGATTCATGTCTGCTGCCTTTAAAGCACTTTCAGATTCCACAGATAAATCTCTGTTTGAACTGTCAGCCTGTGCACTGTGCAAAAAACCAGCTTACACAACATTCCAAAGGTAGAGCAATTAAAACATCACATTTACTTTGCCTTTGTTTTCTTTCCAGCCATATATCGGTGTTATGAAGGTGATGGAAAAATGAACAGTTCTCAGCACACAACAATTGCATAAAACAATCTTGACCTTTTTTTAGCTTTTAGTTTTATTATGCTGAATGCTCTCTCAGCCTTCCAAAACTGTGTGCTGCATGGCAACTTATTTGTCCTTGCAGTCAAATAGAAATGCTCTGCTCTAATGAAGACTTTGTAGCATTTTAGATATGGAGTGGGAAAGAAGTCTTCATTTGCAGTTGTGTTGCCACTTAACACTTGGTTTTATATGTTAGCACTGTGGCTTATGGGAAATTTGTTTGCTTCAGAACATATCCATATAGGTCACTCAGGGTTAATTTCAGCTGTTGGTGAGACCCTGAAACCTTTACACATTTTTTCTCTTTAGGGATGTCCAAGGTTCTCTTGCTTTACAGTTCCAGTTCTTCCTCTGTAAAATTGAGACATGTGCATCTGACAGTCAGTTTCCATGAAGACAGATCACTCTCCGTACAAGGTCAAACCTCCATAAGTCCATGATTTTTGGCAGACACATCAGTCAAAAATGACAACAGACAATCACCTTAGAGTCCCTTGGCTGTCTAGCTTGTCAAAGCCTTTCAGAGGCATATTATCCAGTTTAGAGCATCTTTCTAACACATATGTAGAAATAATGTAGTTTGTGACAAACAACAGAAAACTGAAGGGGAGTATACAGAGCAAATATATACAAAAAAGATATAGAGCAGATGCCACTGTAAAATACTATGACCTAGAAATGTGAGAGCATTTAAGCCCATATGTCACTTCTTACTGATAATTAGTAAAAGTATGATATTCAGCAGTATTAAGCTCCCCACAACTCATGGGAAATTCAGTGCAAGCTTTGTGCTTCTAAAATCACACTGCATGGCAGACTTTTGAGTTCAGTGCCTGATTTTTAAGTGCTCAGTCTTCATAACAGGGTTCAGAATTTTAGAAGTTGTCAACTCCCATTTAGGCATCTCAGTTAGGACCAGAATTTCAAATGTGCTCAGCAGCTCCCATAGTGACACCTTTAACCAAAGTTTCCAAAGGAAGTCAGCATTGCACATGCTTACACTTTTGAAGGCTGGCTCTAAATAGGTCATTAAAGCTAAACTGCTTTGCATGATGAGTACCACTGGCGATGTGTAGGGGGTGCATGCAGGTGTACCCTTTGACAGAAGTGCTGCCAATGCTGCCGGTGGCGCCTGCTGGCGTCGCCACTCATCATCTTGCTGGTGGCATCTGCAAGCGGTCCCCAATTGCCATTGGCTGTTGCCAACGCTGCTGGCAGCGTCTGTGGGTGGTCGCAAACCACTGGTCGATGCATGCTGCTGACACTGCCGTGGCCACCTGTGGGAGCTCCCTGCTTGGCCTGGCCCTGCTGCTGATACTGCCACGTCTGCCTGCTCTGCATGCAGCTGCTGCTCCAGGACTGGCCGCTGCTACTCCCCAGTGTAGTGTTTTTAAAAAAGTGCCAGATTTTTGAGAATTCTGGAACTTTGAAAACCATTTTTATGGGGTTATACTGTATCTATGTGCAGTGGTGTGGAAAATTTCATGAAGTTCCCCTCATACCATTGTCCTCTGATTATTCCTTGGGGAGTGGAAATAATCCTTCACTCCCCATAAAATGAGCAGAGGGTTTATTCCTCAGAATCCATAGATCCCTCCCAGCCAAGATATTACATAGAACAAATGGAAGCCTTCTCTGTTCTTGAAGCTTCTTGGCAGTGTATCCACAATAGAAATGTTCTGCCTAAGACTTCTCAGTGGACCGCTGCCCCTTTTAACTCCCTCTAAAATGGGTCATGGAGCATGAAAAAGCCAAGTTGCAAGCCTACCTGACTGAAGCCTTATTATTTTCATTTAGTGAGTTTGATAAATGAGTTTGATGCACATAGTGCATCCATGTCAACTCTTCTCCCAACCTCTTTATCCTTAGAGGTGAGTCCCCAGCACTAGAAAGGACAAGGTGGATATTACTGCAGAATGTCCTAGCTAGGTGTTTGTGGAAGGCTGTCCTCTGTGCATTTGTCCAGGGAATAAGGAGAGTTGAAAACCCTGATTCTGTAGTCTTTACTCAAGTAAATGGTCCATTGGACCAAATTCTGCTTCCACTAATGTAAAAGTGAAAGGACTGTTGAAGTTTATGGGCATATCCAGACAAGTGCGAATGTATGTTTACCCCGGCACAAATAGCAGTGGCACATAGTTGTGCTGCTGCTACTTGTCCCTGGGAAATGCCTGTGCACACATGCTCTGTCATGAGGCAGGTTGCCCTGGGTGTGGTAGGGGAGGTTGGGGCCAGCACCTGGGTTGGCCCCAGCAGCCATACCTGGGGGCCAGACTCTGGTTTTGGGCAGCACACGCTACTGCCATGTGTGCTGCTCTGCCTTTTTCTAACATGGGTTTTTTTGATACTAGAACTCCAGGTGTCAACCCCCCTCTCCCCACAAAGCTGCAGATTAGCAGCACAGGGATCACCTGCATGTGTGGTGCATGCAGCATGCAGCACCGCAGACAGGCCTGCAGCACTGCATACTGCATGTGCGTGCTCATCTGGATGCGCCCTATGAGACCAAGTTTGGTCAAGTGGAAGTTTTGCCTAAAAACAGAAATGCAGGATTGGGCCCTATTTAGGGTTTAAAAAAAACTAATTACATGAGTTTCTGGTTAAATATGAATTATTTGTAATAGAAAATCTTGACATTTTTTCATTAACATTGTCATTTTTTTTCAAATTTCTGATAAAAAAAAAGTGAAAATAAAAACAAGTTTCAAGGGCAAAATTTCAATGAGCTTTTAAAAAAATATGCAAGTATCAAATGTGTTTGAAACCAGCCCAACCCCTTTTCATTAATCTTTGCACAGAAACTTTGCAAAAAATGTTTGGTGGGAAAGAACACTGCATAAAAGCCAGTTTAATTTCTAATGGCACAATTATTGGTGAACACATAAGTGGATTTAATATTCAATATTCATTTTCCAAATCTACTGTGACTGTGCTCCTTTCCTTTATAATATTTAGCAGACTAGAATTGTATGACTCAATACATTTAATCATTTAATAGAATGCTTCAGCCCTTGAATGTTAAATAAAATTCACAGGAAAAATGCCCTACATGTGTAAATATAATTAGTCTGGCTATTATAAACCAAATCCTTCATAATCCTAGTACATACAGCAACTGAAGGATCTGATTTGTTTGTCTTTGCAGCTCCTGAAATAGAGCTAATTTGCACTGGTTACACTAATTTAACTTATCTGTAAAATGAGCACATATTACAAGTGGTGTTTTATAGATTTAATATGCTGAGATTAATTTACAGTTAGAGTTGATTAAAAGACTGAAACACTAATTGATTATTATGTGAGATATAATGTATTGGCTTGGAATACATACTTACACATCCTCATAATGTGCATTCTAAAGATTGGACAGCTTTAGAAAAGGACAGAATTTGTCAGTGAATGCACTATCAGGCTGTCTTGCTACGTATCTTTTACAAGCCCAAAGCACAACATAAATGTTAGCCTATCCCCTGTCATAAACATAGAGTTCATGCTAAGGATTTAGTTCCTGGGAGAGCTGTCTTCATCGTATCTGTTCAGTGTCTTGTCTCTCTTTGGTTATTTATCTCAAGTATATCTTTATCATTGCTTTCTCAGGTGAATTAGCCTCATGAAGGAAAAAGTCCATCCATAATAAAATAGAACTGAATTAATGCAATTTGGCAAATGGTGACGCTTGAATATAATCAGTCAGACCACATGCAAATGAAAAATGTTAATACCTAGATACAAATTTCAAGCATGTTAAAAATTGCTTCTTAGATATCTATGGGGCAGGGAAGTTTATATTTCTTAGGCTGGAACGAGATGTCACATTTGTGCTGCCATAAAAAAAAAATTACAGTGCACAGCTGGGAGGGCGGGGGATGGAGCCTGACCATGGTTCTCTGTGCTGTCCTGCCCTGCCCTGCCATCATGACTCCTGGTACACATGTGTGCGTGTACCCCCTCCCCAACCCTGTGGCTCCCAGGAGCCCTGATTACAGCACAGGACAGTTCAGAAGCCTGTGGCCAGGCTCCATTCCCCAAAGGCAGAGGCTGGCCTCTGCTGGTGCTGTGGGGATGCTGGGCAGAAGCAGCCCTGCCCACCTGCCTGATGGTGCAGAGCTGGAGCCACTGGGGCCCAAGTGCAACTTGCCTGAGCCTGCTGCATGGTATTGCGTGGGCAGGGCTGCTTCTACCAAGCATCCTCTGTAGCACCTGAGAGACGCAGTTTGGCCTCACAGGCCCTGGGTGTTGTCTGCCAGCAGAGGCCAGGGTCCCAGTGGGGCTGGACTGCCGGACTGCGGGGCCGGACTGCCGGACTGCGGGGCCAGACTTCCAAGTGCTGGGGGGGAAGTTGGGCAGAAGCAGCCCTACCTGCCCACCCACCCAGCAACATATGGCTGGCCCTGGGCAAGTTGCACTTGGGCCTCAGCCTCTGCTGGCACCATGTGGCACTGGATGACCAGGAGAGGCTGATTCTGTCCAGTGTCCTCCCTGGTGCCTGGGAGATGGAGTCCAGCTCTGCAGAACCTGGGTGGGTTGGACTTCATCTCCCAGGCATCCATGCGGTGCTGGGTGGGCAGGTGGGCTGCGCTGCTTCTGCCCAGTGTCCCCTGTGGCTCCAGCAGAGGCTGGAGACGGAGGTGCTTCCCATGCTGTCTGTCAGCAGTGGCCGGGGCCTGTGTGTGGCTCACCTAGGGCCTGCTGCACAGTGCCACCACCTGTGCTACATGCCTGTGGTGGGCTGGATAAAATCAGTTGGCAGATTGTATCCAGCCCATGGGCCATATTTTGCCCATCCCTGCTTTCTACGTATCTTCACAGAATTGTATCTGCCATTTATTTTCCTATTCACTCAATCATGCCAGATCCTTCTGTAGTTCCTGATAGTCTGCCTTGGTCTTTACCATTTTGAATAATTTTGTCTCATCATCAGCAAATTTGGCCACCTCTCTACTCACCCCCTTTTCCAGAGCATTTATGAATATTTTAAACAGCACCAGTCTCAACACACATCCCTGGGGGGAAAGGGGAGGGGGGGCACTGTTTACTTCTTTCCATCCTGAAAACAGACCATGTACACTCACTCTTTGCTTTGCCTCTTTGAGCCAATTCCTGATCCATGAGTGAATATTCCCTGTAATCACATGACTACCTAACTTTGTTAAGAGCCTCTGATGCCTTGTTAAAGGCTTTTTGGAAGTCCAAATATACTGACACCTCAATTGCCTCAACCCACTTGCTTAAGGACACACTCAAAGAACTCTAATAGTTTGATGAAGCATGATTTCTCTTTGACAAGTCTGTGTTGATTCCTCCTCAACAAGTCATGTTCATCCATGTGCTGATCAATTCTTTTTTATTATAGTTTCTACTAGTTTTCCAGGAACAAAAGTTGGGCTCCCTGGCCTGTGGTTCCCTGCATCCCTTTTAGAGCCTTAAAAAAAATATAAGAGTCACATTTGAAACCCTCTGGTCTTCTGGTACCGGGGATGTTTTTAGTGATAGGTTGCATACTACAGCTAGGAGTTCAGCATTTTCTGAGCTCCTTCAGGACCCTAGGGTGAATTCCATTAGGTCCTGGTAATTTGCTACTGTTTAGTTTATCAATTTCCTTTATGACTTCATGTATTAAATGTCAATTTGAGTCAGCTCCACTGACTGGTCCCTAGGGAAGAGTGGATATGGTGATGGAATTTCCCTAACATCTTCCACAGTGAAGACAAATGCAATGGATGCATTTAGTTAAATAGAACAATATAGTCCTAGGCTCCTAGCATATTAGTAAAGCTTCTAGTCTGTTTTTACTTGAAGAAAAATATGATTTGTGCTATATGTGATGAAGTACTGCACCATTATCCTGCTTTTTTCAAGATCCATAAGTGGTGTCAGGGGCCCAATCCTGTGTGCCCTGGAAATTCCATTCCTGGACACACAGGATCGGGCCCTTGAAGCCCCAGAGCACCTGCCTGGGATCCCCCATTTGCAGAGGTATGGCCCAAGTTGGGGTGCAGTAACATAATATGCACGCATGGGGAATCTCCTCCTGGGGGGTTCTCCTCCTGGGAATCTCCTCTTTGGGTATATGTCTGCAAGCAGGGAGCCCAGGATTTCCTCATTTGCAGGTGTCCCATAGAATTGGGCCCCTAAAGCCCTGGGATCGGCAGGGGCCCAACCCTGCTGACAAAAGGAAACATTTGTGTTGCCCATTGAAGCAGATCCCAGCACAGGTTATCCATGTCATTTGGCTATGTCTGTTTATAGCCACAGTTAGCTGCAAACAACTTTAAGTGTGTTTAACCCATGTGTGTACATGGGCAAAGTGCACAAGAAAATGGCTATGGTCATGCACATGGATCCATTCACAGCAGACACCCAACTGGAGGCATGCACATATTACAGTATTACCTGTTTAAATCTTTTATATATTTTTGTGTACTTTTATTTGCATGTTTTTATTATCATCTTCAGTGAAGCCATGGTAATTTCTGCTATATGAAAGACTTGATTTATTTCTTAAAAGAAGCAACTGGCCATATTTTAATTACAAAATGGTAAAATCAAGATCTGATTTCTGAGGGTGCACACAAGTGTTACATTTCTATTGGTAGAATTGCAGTTCTACTGGTAGAAACCCTAACTATACAAGTATTCAAGTACTTGCTACAGGACCAAAAATACTGGGTCTGGTAGAAACATCTATCTTGTCTGATGAGTTAGAAATGATTTTGGGTAGCGTTTGTACTGGAGAAATGAACACCTGTACACTTACCTCTCCAGTAGAAGCCCCACACTATCCTCCATCTTCCCAGCATGCATTGTCTCCAGAAAGACAGCCTGTAATTTGGGATCAACTCTACTGTTTTGGCCTAAGAGAGAGCAAACCGTTCCCCAGGGCTGTAAAGCTGCCAGCCCTGCCATTGTGAATAGGTGGGGGAACCCCATCCACCAACACCTGACCTCTATATAGCCTCCTTCCTGCCACTGCCAGACCCAGGCCCCTGAAGGGGCACTGTGTGCATTGTGTGTGGGTGGGAGGGTGGGGAGAGAGAGAGAGAGAGATCCTGCAGGAACACTATATGTAGTGTGTGGGGAGGGGAAGGGAGGGGAGTGGGAAGAAACACCATGTGTATGCATGTGCAACTCTATGTGGTAAGAGCTCTGGGGTCTAGCCATGGTGGCAGAGCTTCCTATACCAAAGTGAGAGCTGGGGCTCAGGCAGCCCCATCAGCACCACAATAAAAGTCACCCCCCACCCCAACCTCCAGAGCCCAGCTACGTTCACTATGTCTTCTTCCATGTTGCCCATTAGGGGACAGAGCCAGCATACACCACAGCTCATTGACTTTCTGGGTGAAAGATCAGGATCTAGATGTCAACCCCCTAATTGCCATCTCATCAGTTCCACATACCACCTTAAATAATGATGATGAAAAGGCATGAGATCACTCTAGGTTATGGACCCCTGGAGTATGCCACTTGTCTACACAGTCACATGGCCTGGGTACTTTTCCTCCTGTGCCCCATCCCTGCCCCATTTCAATCCTTGTTCTTGTCATTATTAAGGTACAATCAATAACCTTGGGCCCCCAGGTTAATTGTTTTTTAATTTGTTTCCCTGTTTTTACAGCATAATTTGAAAAAATAACATAATAGTCATTTAAAATATACATATGTGCACAGAAAAGCACACAAAATAAATACTTTTAAAGCCTCTAAGTGATTCAAAGTAGATTACATAAGTTCTTCATTATTCTTAAGATGAGGAGATGTGTCACTGCTTTATTTGATAGCATCATTTGTTAGGAATTACTAGTTTCATTGAATATAATTCATTATCTGTGCTTTTGCATTTGTTTTTATAGCCTACATGGGTCACTACTAAAATACTGTGTAACTGACAGGTTTATAATTCTGCTGACACAGGTTGGCAGATAGACGAGCCTCTCCCATGGAACACAAACATAAATTTCATTGAATAAATAGAACAAGGTCCATTAGTGCAATCATCAAAAGAGAAAAGTACCATAAGAAAATAATAGAAGGTTTTGACCCTTTATATTACAGCTCACTAGTTCACTGCCACAGTGTGCTGAGCTCCTTAGCATTGAAGCTATTCTGACTGTCTCTTGGCATCTACTTAGATGTATTCACATCAAATTCCAAGTGAAAGAGCAAATTGCTTCCAAAATTAACCATATGATTGATTGCCTGATTAACCCAGATTCTTGGTCGTAGGCTATTTTCTTATTCTGCTCTGCTAGATTCTAAAGTATATCTGTAACTACATATGAGAGTAATTGCACATAGCTAACCATGTTTTCTCTTACTAATATGTGTTTAACTTTTCTGCTTGTAAGTTAAAGCCTGAAGGAATAATTAACGTCAGTGTCAAGGGAAAAAATGTAAGCAGGTAGGTCCAATAATGCTACTCTGTGGCATTTATGCAGCACTTTTCATCTTAAAGCACTTCAGAAATGTGGGGCCTGAATCTGCTTTTACTGACTTCCAGTGTACTGGGTTAAATTTTCTACTGGCTTGACTCTAAAGTTTTCTTTGCAGTTTTATCAACAATAGGATTTGTCCCACTGATCTTCACTGCATGTCTCTGAAGCAGACAAAGTTTATTATCCCCCTTTTAGTGATGAAGAAACTTGGACATAATTTGCCATATTTATATGTGACATAATGAGGGGACAAATTCATTGACATCAATGGACTAGCCTTGCATGTATCATCCCTGTCTTTGGCCCATAAGAAAACAACATAACTTGCCCCAAATACAGATGGAAATTATTTGTCAGAGTAGAGACTAAATCTGAGAGTTTCTCAAGACCACACGTCTTCATTCTAGCCCAGAAAGGTCACTGAAATTAGTGAAAGCAGAAATCATGTGGTATTGGTGGGTGTAGCTCAGGTACTGACAGGAGTAGAACCATAACAATATGGAATTCAGGCTGTAGAAACACAGTTTTATTATCCAGTGTTATTCAGTGGCTGATGCCCATGCTCTCATGGCTTCACTGTTACCAGTACCTGAAATAGGCAGATTAAAGCTCATTCAGGTATGCCTACAGACACTGCAGATACATCTCTAATCACAGTTTAGACTCAACATCAATGTCAGACTCCTAAACATGGTATTCCTTGTCACTGGAGATGAGACTAATCCTGAGTTTTGCAGTCCTTTAGCAAGGCTATCTTGGCAGGTATTCCCATTAAAGCAAAGCAGTAGAATGGCCCTGGTAAGGAACCGGTAGTGTAAATCAGATAAACTAACTTTTCACAAGTAAGTGGCTTAAAGAGGAGAGCAGAGGGAAGAGAAGTGGTTTCTTGAAGGAATTTAATGTAATATAAGGGACTGGGATGATCAGAGTCTCAAAAACAATAAGTAGGGTAGCACCTGATTGTGACCCCATGATTAGGACTGCATTCTAAAATGGGATAAGATGTGGGGGGACCAAGTCTATTTTTCTCTAAATGTGGTTGGTCTCATGGCATGACATTTCATACAGTGCTAGTCATAGCAAACAAAATGTTTGTTGGCTTCAATCTTCTCTGTTCAACAGGTAAAATCTTTGTCAAATAAAATAATCCATATCAGCTTGTGGTGACATTTCTGGTCAGATTTTATACTACAATAAGGAAAAATGCTCTCCCATTAGAAGTTGATGGCTGCTCTGCCACAGGTGTGCTCCATCTTACTTAACTTTCACTTACACTTATTAATAAAGCATTAAAATAAGCTTTACTGAATTATAAACAAAGAATTGGGAAGCAGTAAAGATACACACGGCAAACCCATAAAAGCAAAGAGATGAAAAGTTAAACTACCTAGTAGTGTATACTGTTTCATTTATCTACAAGTATATCTATGCTAGCATAAACCAAGCTCTGTAACCATAACTCTGCCCTCCAGGGACACCTGCCTTCCATCATCCCTTTACAAAACTATCCTTTCCCAGCACAACACTGTAATGTTATCAAATATCCACTATTAAGAGAATTTTGAGGGGGGGGGGATGGCTGGTGGGTGCAGAAGGGCAGGCTGACAGTTGCAGTCTGGTCTGTAGTGTACCTAAGCTATAGGAAGGATAAGTTGTGTGCCTCTGTGTGGAAGATCCAAATTGCTAGGGGACTTAGGTTTTCATTTCCTGGCTTTGTGTGTTTGCTTCAGGTATATTATTTGTATAGCAAGGAATAACATACCAGAGTTTTTTGTTCATTAATAACAATGTTGGGCCTGATTTACAGCTGACCTATAGAGGCACAGTTCCATGGTTTTGCTTTATTATCTCTACACTGATTTATAATATCCATCATAAGTTATGAATATTCAATTAAAATGTTTGCAGACACACCTAGCTTACTCGTTATGGCCTTACCCTTGATGCTGATGTGTGATTTGATGTGTTGATGATTTGGATCAGGCTTTCTTGACCAAATCCAGCATTCTTCATTCAAATAAGATTTCTATTGACTTTAATGAGATAATAGAGGTAAAGGATCTTGATAGACTTTATTGCATAGAATGTGAATATAAAACATAAACATTTCTCAATATTTCCTTCCTTTTTCTCTGCTTTTCCCTTACCCCAAAATATGCACACAAATTAAATACATTTTATGTTTAATATGAAATATTTCCTTAAGATATTTCTAAGAGTGAAATTTTCCTTGTTATGCAAACATCAAGATTTCAAAGTAGGTGTACCTTAGGAGTAAATATGAAGACACAGCAGATGTGCAATTTAAAATCAAATCCAATTTACCCAGAGGTCAAAGGTAATAGTAAGGTGATCAGATACAGGAGAAGAGAGATGAATCCATCATACCTTCTAGCTGGAGTTTTTCATACAGTGTGTAAGCTCTAGGGGTAAACAAAAAGAAAGGCTCTCAGACAACAACATGAGGCATCCACCAGGCTACAGAAACAGTAAAATAATTCCAGACTCTCTAGTTCCTGTCAAAGACAGGATGTATTTTTGAACTCTCTATTCTCATTTTTTTAAAGTTAACAGAATATAACTTTCCCCCCCCTGTCTTCTCATGGAATATCATTGTCTGGTCTGCCTGAAATGTTTCAAAAGCTGTTCTCAATTTTCAGTGACCGAGTATAATCAGGGCACTGTATTCTCAGTATACCACTTAAATTACACTTTTCACATTCCTGACATGGAGGTATTGTACAAATAACTTACGTTTGAAAGAAGAAACTCTATTTTCATACCTGGCCACCCTTACTAATTTGTAAGACCTTGTTGTTATTTCCATGGTATCAGGATTCCAGAGTTGAGATTTTCTGATGCATAAACGTAAAATGAATTAGCATTTACAGTGGCAGGTACCAGACCTGCTGGGGTCAAGGAGTGAATTACATTTGAACAAGCCCTCTTAGTCATAATAAGTTTTAGCAATGAGACACAATATGGTGCAGGGTCATGGTTTGGTAATTACTTCCACAGACTTACAGTAAGGTGAATAATGAGGCTTGAGATAAAAAACAGATGCTTTCAGTTCCTCTATAAGGGCAGCCAATGCATAATAGCTATTCATCCAGGAATGGGTTACAATAAAGAATGAGATTAGATCCATGGTATAATATGGATAAATAAGAATCATGAGTAAAGAAAAGTATCCAAGCTCCTACTTCAGGAGACCTGAAAAATGCAGGAGTCTCCAATGTAAACAAAAGATGATCGTCCAACTAGACAGTAACTGGTGTTAATTTTAAGTCGACATCTCTACCTCCTTCCCACTTCATAAATTTGTTTTTCACTATTCAAAACTTCCAGTGTTCCTTTTTAAAGAGTAGTTAAATATTAAGTGTCAACTCTGTCAAATGACTAGGGGTCTGATATACCAATCATGACTGTCATTTCTGGGTGTAATTGAGTGCCGTCTCTGGTGGCATTTTTAAAAGCTGATGAGTGGGTCACCCTTCAAGTCCT
This sequence comes from Alligator mississippiensis, assembly GCF_030867095.1. Lineage (NCBI taxonomy): Eukaryota > Metazoa > Chordata > Crocodylia > Alligatoridae > Alligator > Alligator mississippiensis. The sequence continues at coordinate 53,656,870 of NC_081833.1, read as the reverse complement.
GCTACATTTTCCCTCTCCTCTGGGGACCAGCTTTCCCTCCTTTGTTCATCTGCCACGACTTGATGTCACTTGGTTCTTAAAGAGGAAGGCTGACCCACAGGTTCCCAGACAGGCTCTAAGGCTCACTACCCGGAGGATAATGAGCTGTTGCCTTAAAGGCAAAATGCACGCTCTGACCTCCCCTTGACGTGCCCCATGTCTTGCAAATGTTTTATAATTTTCTCTTTATGTTGGGGTCTCAGCTGCTGTGTGCTTACCGCCTCTCTCTAGCTAGGCCTGTCAGTTAAACACATATCACTAAGCAGGGCTTGACTCTGAGGTTCTAGCTCTTTTACCAGCTCGGGCTCATGGCCCTCTGTTTCATACTTACCACGACACCAGGCCTACTGGCCCTTCTACTCTGTGCCCCTGTGGCACCAGGCTGTTGGGACCTCAGCCCCCTCCAGCTTTGGCCTTCTTTCTGTAGTTAGAGCCATTCTAAGTCCACCCACTAGGACCCGGCTTCAAGGCTCCTAGCTTCCCTTCAAGCGACTCTGGGCGCATGGCCCTAGCGCTGCACCCCTAGTGCGCAGGGCTTCTTGAGCCCTCTATTACAACACTCTGTGGCACTAATGAGGCCTCTTCCTCCCCTACAGCCTCATCCACAAACCACCGGCCTTAACATTAAATGTAAACAATAGGCCTCTGTGGCCATATAAAGAAAATAAAGCAGGGGTGAGCAAAATGTGGCCTGCAGGTCAGATGCAGCCCACCAGGCCATTCTATCTGGCCGACAAGGCCCCTAAACAATTTAGAAAATGAATATTTATCTGCCTCTGGGTGCCTGTCATACGACCCTCGATGACTTGCCAAAACTCAGTAAGTGGCCCTCTGCCTGAAATAGTTGGCTGCCCCGAAAGTAAAGGCACGAGAGGCAAACTGCCTGCTTACATGAAACTGGGCTTCTGTCTCCCAGCTTGTCACATTCTTCCAGAGGAGGCTGCCACAGCTTCTCCATAGTCATCATGAGTCCCCCTCTCTGCCGCCCCCCTGGCCTTCTCCTCCTGAGGTTTATATGGTTCTGGCCTTTCCCTTTTGGGCACCTGACCAACCAGCAGGACTCGATCCTTAAGCCCTGCTCAACTGGCTGACTGTGCCCAGGAAGTTCTGGATTGAAAGGGGCTGCCCTGCTTCCTGGTAACAGGGTAGGGTTCCCTGCTACACTGGGCCAGTGAACATGGACCATATGACTGTCCGCTGCATAGTACAATAGGATTCTGATCCCAAAGTGAAACCATTAGGTGGTATCTTATTAGATGTAAGGAGCAATAATAAGATCACCAGGAATCATCACAAGCATGCTTCTTTTTATGAAAAGTTATGTGTACAATAGGTAGGGTTCAAATGATTATGAGAAATAATTTTTTCTTTATAAAATGTCACAGGATAGTTAAAATAACCTTTGAAGGATCTCTTCTTTTAAATCAGGTACTTTTAAGGGGGCTGAAATGAAAGATGGGAAGATGAGCCTTAGTACAAAAATGCATGTTGGATTATTCCTGTTAAATCAAATATCTTATACAAGTCCATTTTACATTCTTTATTTATTCTGTACCATGGGGGGTGGGAAGCACAGCGAGGGAAGGAGGACTAAGAGGCTCTTGATGTTTTACTATCCAAACCTGGCTACTGTGGTTGTTTCCTAAGTTTGACTAATCCAGTAGTAGGATGTTGTCATTTCACCCTTGGTATGCCCCTGCCCCTGAACACCCACAGGCTGCTACAGATGTGAGTCCCATCACAATGGTCCTTTCCTCTTTCACTTTTCCTTTGGACCCAGCAGGTTGCAGCACTATTTCTTCCCTTCACCTTTGTGGCACATTTCCACTCCACAAGCACTCTGTTATCCTCTTATCCAAATGGGACCTCACAGTCCAGCTGTCTTTAACCAGGCTGCCTCTCCCCCAGGATTCCTCTGTAGTTTAAATGAACGGGCTCCAACCTGGTAGGCACTTTGGGTTTGCAAGTCAACTCTTCAGTGGTATATGATTGCTGAAGCAGACAAACTGACTTTGCTAGGGTTCTAAAAATCAATCACTTTTAATTTAAGTTACTTAGCACAAGAAAGACACAATACTAGACAAAATAATAAACAGCTGCACATACTTCCCAACCTTAGATTTCTTATCCCTCTAGGGCAGGGGTGGGCTATTATTACAGGTGGAGGGCTGCTTAATGAGTTTTGGTGAGCTGTCAAGGGCCACATAGGTAGCCCCACCCCTTGACAGTTGCCCTGCCTCCTGGTTGCCATCTTGGGACTAGAAGTCCCACCCCTCGAACCCCTGACCTTTACCACCAGAAGTCCCTCCCCTTACCCCCAGAAATACTCATTTTGAGAGGTGGTGGTTGCCTTCTTAGAACCAGAAGAAAAAGCAAATCATATGCTAAAAGTCAAACACCTACTATATTTTAATTTAATCACAAAAAATATTTTTGTCATGATTTGTGTTTGAGTATTGTATCTAGAGGTGACTGCATAATAACTCAAAATAAATTCTTAGTTTTGTATAGTGTGAGGGCGTGTATGGTGGGGTGTGTGTGGTAGGGTGTGTGGGTGTGTGTTTGGTGTGGTGTGTGTCTGTGGTGGATGTGTATGGTGGGTTGGTGTGTGTGTATAGTGGGGTGTGGGTGTGTGTGTGTGGGGAATTTGTGAGGGGGTGTGGCTGTGTGTGGGGGAGCATAGGGCACATTGAGAGGGTTGTGAATATGTGGGGGGTTGTGGGGGCAGGGTGTGGGAGTGTGAAGAAGGGTGTGGAGGTGTGGAGGACCCTCCCATACTCCCCCCATGGTGCAGCAGCAGGCGGAGCACTCAGAGCACAGATACCTGGCAGGGCACGGCTCTGGCCAGCATCACACGTCACAGAAAGGGGCACAACCACTGCCAGGCTGCCTGTATTGCCAGGATTGCCACACAAGTGCAGCTCCTGCACTCGCACAGCACAGGAGGGAAACCCCACATGCTGGAGCCAGCTGCCTTCTCCATCAGGGCTGCATTGTAGGGGAGGGAAGCCCCAGATGCCTTCCCCTGAGGGGTGGAAGGGCTGGGCAGGGCATAATTTGTTGGTGGGTGCCTTGGGCCAGATGAAAGTGCTTAGTGGGCTGGATTCAGCCTGTGGGCTGTATTTCTCCCACCCCTGGTCTGTAGTCTTGTTTGGCTTATATCACAGTTCTCGAAGAGTTCAGGATCCCCCTCCAAATGGCTCTTCTGAATCATAGAGCTTTCTTCTCCTTGCAAGTAGTTTCTTTTTTCTGAAGCTGATCCTACAATTACACTGGATTCCACCCCTATAAGAACATGTCCCTTTGTTCCTTTTGTCTACACAATCTTCATGTCTGTCTGTGAGTCCCCTCTGAATTATTTTCCTCTTCCTCTTTTCTGGAATCTCTTATATTTTGTGATTTTTAAAGACCTGGCATTCACACTTGATCTTTGTTATGCTTTGGGGGAAAAATAAACCTACCTCTCTAAATCCTCCACTAGCCAATAAATTTGGCTAGACAGGTGCACATACATTGAGCCTTCTGTTGCCCTATGTGTTCTCAATGGAATAAAGGCATGTAGGCTTAATGACCCTGTCCCCAGCCTGGGAGATCCATGACATCTTTGATAGCAAATGATCTATTCCACTTACACTGAAGTATTCAAAACTACAGCAAAAATAAGGTCAACCAGAATTCATAAGCTGTACATAAAGAAATTTCTCAAATTGCTGCAGATGTAAAGAACCATTTTATTATTTTGTCTTAACTATTCATTGTAGTCGTGTTAAATTTTTAGAGAAATTATGTTATGGCATAAATTCTGACGTTAGTTGCATCCATGCAAAATACTGAATGATACATGGTATCACGTCTGAAGGCAGTGAAAAAAAAATCTGTGGACCTGTTTAGCTCTTTGTAAGTGCTGCCTCATACTTCATATGACATTTTGCTTTCTGATGTGGAGTTGAAAAAGGTTTGTGTTGTTAAAGGGTTGTTGGTTGTAGCTGTGTTGGTCTAAGGTGTATTGTTAAAGGCACTGTGCAGGGTCTCAGGTAACCTGGAATCATCTTCTGGTTCTGCCATAGACCTTTTGTGGGATGACAAACAGGTCACTTAATCACTGTTGGTATTGTAACATGTGTTGTGGGATGCAGTATTTGGTGCTTTAATTAGCAAGTTGCACTAATTAAAAGTGCATGCATGTAACATGTATCAGCACCCCTGCACATCCCCACACTAAGAAAATGGCAGCAGGGCACTTTGAATTAAAGTTCATTCAAATTGTTTTATTTCAAAGCACCCCATCAGTATTTTTGCAGCATGGAAATGTGCTGGGATACTGATACATGTGACGTTGAAGGCTGCTGGACCACATCAATTTCTGTGCTCCAGCAGACTTGATTAATTGAGTCTGCTCTGATGCGTTGGATTTCCAGTGCATTGAAACAGGCTCTGTGCATGTGTATTGGAGCCCTGTACATCTAGCTTCCCCATATAAAAATGGGGATTAAAACCTTTCCTTTTTTCCACCTTTGTTTTACTTGTATGTATAGGGTCTCATAAAGTTTTTTCAGATAAATGTTAATGGAACCATGTTGTCAGAGTATTCAGTTCTATCAAAATTAAAATACTTCATAAAATCAGATTGACTTTTCCAGAATTTCTTTACAGAAAAAAACCATGACGACAGATCTGGTAATATCATTGTATTTATTTATTATTATTATTGAATTACAATTAATAGCACAATAAAAACAATGTTTTGATTTCATCAAAATGAAAAACTTTCTTTTGAAAAAAAATTTTTGTTTCAATTTTTTTTGTGTGGAGAATTTCAAACTACTCCATTTTGGTTCACAATATAGCCATGTTTCTGACATATTAAAATCTTTTCTGAAAGTAAATGGTCATCCTTTTCCTATCTCTGGAGCCTAGTGAGAGTTGGGACTGCGTCAGTCTCTTGACTGTATAGAAAATGTTGTGATTACATAAACCTGTATGCTTAATGGGCCATCCATTAGAAAAAGTTGTGTATATTACAGTTTCCATTTCATCACAGATGGGTATTGACAATACATTGCTGATAAGGTCTTGAGGACAACTGGCACAAATAATTAGGACCTTTAAAGCATTGGTGATGAGTCCTACTAAAGAGTTTGAAGAGAGGCTGATCCAAAATGGAGTGTTGGAAACATTAAGATATAATAATAATAGATGTGGTTTTCCTTTACATCACTGTAAATCAGGAGTAAGTTCATCAAAACATAACATTATGTTGATGTATATCTGCTAAACGAGGGATCAGAATCAGTCTTGTGGATAAAAGAATAGCCTAAATTAGCAGATTTAAGAGAACAAACATATTCATAAAGCCCAATACTGTGATGAGTAAACCATGTTTAAAATGGAATGGGAAATAGTTGGTGTGGCATTAAAGTACTTTTCTGAAAGAACGCATTACAAGAATGCTAATTCATAACATTTGTGTCTGAACAGAATGGAGTTCCTTTGCCTTACAAGATCTTTCTTTAAAATGCCTCCTCAATTAATTTAAAATCCATTTGATTCTGATTCCGTGTTATTTATTACTGAGTAGCAAGCAGATGGAGCAATTTTTCCTCAAAGCAGTTTGAAAGAGACACATTGCTATTCCACATTCTGCTACTCTACTGATTTATAGGTTCCATGACATAGGACGCATCCCTGGATATGCTTCTGTTGTTTATCCAATAAAATGTGAAAATGGTTTTCAGTAGGATTTCACACTGATGTTATAACTTAGAAATTAACACATTACACAGTGAAATATTATTGTATCAAACATTAACATACACTCACATTTAAAGGATCTGCTATTGCAATTTTCCTGAGGCTGTGCATTTTAGACTTTCTTACTACATCTTTAGATATAATCTAATTCAAGAAAGAGAGAGAAGAAAATAAACAACTACTTAAACAAAGGCAATTTCCTAGTGCCAAAGGGAAAAAAATATTTAACCATATGAGGATAGCTTCCCAGTTGTCCCACAGAGATTATCGTTTGGGCCCATTTTTACCTATGTTGACAAGACTGAATTTTTCAAGCTGCCATTTCAAAATTTAAAGGCATCTGATACAACAAAATAGGTAGATAGCATTTTGGATTTTCAAAATACTGGTTGAAAGCCCTATGCAGGCACCAATTCTTCACATGTGTTGGAGAGGGGCCTAGTATGAGGAAGATGAGGTAGTGTCATCCAGTGAGACAGTGGTGGAATGAGGATTTAATTTAGGAAATCCTGACTCCCATTTACAGTGAAACTTTGCATCTCTAAGGAAAGGGAGGTGGATTATTATATAGAGGATGAAGAAACACAAAAGCTTAACATCAATCCAAAAACAAGAAACTGTCAGAGACTGAAAGTAAAAGAAGAACACAAGACTCCTGGGGACATTGACCTGGACTAAGGGAGCACTGTTGACATTAATATCTGTTTTTATGTATATTTTAGGGGATTGGATGTATCTTTAAATGTTAAACCTGTTATTTGATAAGTTGGATTCATTAATAAAGTTTTAAGAAAAGGAATTTTGCAGGATATAAATGCAATTTTCCTTTGACATTCCAAATTGTACATATTTGACATATAAAAGAAACTGTGTATGCTTGAAAAGGAAATTTCTTATTTTTATTAAGCAAATGTTAGCCTTTATGGACAAATGCACAATGAAACTACATAAACCAAAGTGGTGCACACTTGTAAGTGAAATCTCAGGGTGAAAACCAGGGTTTGCACAGCTTCTATACATATAAATCCTATACATCTAAATTCTCCTTGTCAATCCTATACATCTAAATTCTCCTAGTCATTTGAAGTAGATTCACTATTGTTTTGCACCCTAAATCCTCTTTAGGTTTGCAGTACATTATCATACAGCTGCTGATTCCCTCTTCAGTGCTGGGTGAAATAACTCCTAATTAGATTATATTGCTTTCAGATCTTTAAATCCAAGCTCCCAGTCTAGCACAGTTGAAGTAAATATGTTTTTAGCTATTGATGTTAGCTGTGTTGAATCAGCTCCTATGATAGTGGAGATGGAAAAAGGCAGAACAAATCATACATAAAACATTTTGGATAGCATCTGTCTTCATGCCAAATTGTCCATCCATTTGAAAAAAGTATCAGGATTTCTGGTGTAACATATAAGGCACAAACAGTGATTTTCCCATAATTTTTTTAAGGACCATAGACGAACATGAAAAGCGTTGGTGAGTTCTTTGAAATGTCTGGTGAATTTGGTGAGTTCTCTTTGAAAAGAATTGGTCAGTTAATTCATTGTTGATGAGTTCTTCATAACTGAGCAAATCTAAAGAAAAAAATTAATTGGATATTAAATAAAGTGAGAAATGAGGGCTAGGGTACATGCAAAAAAAGTTCTAGTGGAGGAGATGGGAGAGACTACAAGGCACAGGAGGAGAAGAGTCCTGTCACAAACCCATCTGTGGGGTACTATGAGCCCCAAGTTTCTCCCTTGCTCCCTTGTTGTTTGTTCCAAGGTTTGCCTTGGGATAACTCCTTATCCCCACAAGTCTCAGACCCTCTGCCCTCATACCAGACCTTACTGCTGCAGCAGGACAATCTCTGCCAGCTCCAGGTGGCTTCCACTTGGGTTGTGAAAGAATTTTAGGTCTCTTTTTCCATAGAATGGGTTCATCATATCATTTGCCCTGAGATCACCACAGGCAATCAGTAAGAAGACAAAAAGAACAAAAAGATTTATTTTATAGGAGAAAATAATTACACAAGAGAAACTGACCATAAACTTGAAGATAGAACAAAAAGACATAAAGTTTCTTACCCTCTCATCTGACAACAGATGAGAAACCTGACAGTATTTTCAGAGATCAATCTTTTTATTGATCGTGCCAGCTCTGACCAGTGGGGATTTGGACTCTCCTCAAGCCTGGGCTAGTCCAGGGACCTTGACCACCTCAAAGAAAGCCCCTGAAATACCGCCCGGGGGGCACCCCCCTCCCCCCCATCAGCATTGTCCTCTTAACTCAGGAGTCTCATAATCCTCCAGAAATTTCCGTCCTACCAGAGGCAGCTGGAATTCCTCTAATGGTCCAATTCTCTGAGACATCTTAGCTACTGTGGGGTTGATTTTCCCATTACAGGAAGATAGTACCCTGGGTGCCCACCCCAACAATAGCTCCTTCTGCATGCATTTGGACATGGCTATTGTTCTTGCCTTAGTAACACAATGGCAAGAGATACTTAACGTTTTTGCCCATTCTTTTTTCCTTAAGTATGCATCCCTCAGTTCCTTTGATTAAGCCATGTCCAAAATCATGAAGATGTATACAAACTGAATAATATAATCTGTACAGTGATAAAAGTGACCTAAATGGATATAGCATAACATGGGCTTTGTAGTGAGACCATACATGCCATATTGGTCAACCAAACGCAAGAAGACTTGCATGACACCCACAATAATTCTTCAATTTATGAGGGGGTTCATGAAAAGTCTGAGTGGGATTTTTATTTTTTGCTTTTATTTGCAAAAATAAAAGCACATACTGTACCAAACTGTGTTACTGTCTAAACTCAATCTATGCTTTCCTGCCAATCCTATCTAATTTGCAATGAGAGGGGTTAAGAGAAGATGACAGGTGTACACCATATATCAGAATGCGCGTGAAAGACTTTGCAGTACATTTTGTCGGACTGCAATGTGGCACTGGAACAGATCCAGACATATAAAAAGTATTGATTTGAGTTGATAAGAAAATATAAATTAAATAAAAGAAGGTAAAGGAAGGAACAGAAAAGGAACTGTTGCTAAGTTTTGAAAGATTGGTAGACGTGTAATAGAGTTTATATTACCATCATGACCATCTTTATACTTTTATATTGTAGTAGTGCCAGTGACCAGGGCCTGATTATGGCATATGGTGTACATAACAAAAATGCTCTCTACCCTAAGAGCTATAAAATGTTGATGGAAGTATGTGAGACACAAGGCATGTGCCAGCTTAGTATTATTTCTTCTATGCACTAGAGATATGAAAAAAGAACACCAATAAAATAACTTTAATACCAAGATAATGGCTACTGGAAGTTAAGACCACAAGCCAAATAGGAAGGGAAATATAAGCTCAATAAGATAAATAATGGTTAGATAAAATGTAGGTTTTATAATAAAATAGTTGGGAGGGGAAAAGAAATTAAGCATACACTTGTAAATCCTGATCTTTCATCATTTGGGGCTGCTGAACTGATCTTTATGGCAGCAGGTTTGAGCCTTGGAAAGTTAAATAAGGTGAGTAAAACAAAAAAAATGCAGGAGGAACTGGTGAGAGACTGTTAGTCTTCCCTCTGCTGAATCAGCAGTGCTTCCTGTCAGTCTAGCACACAGGGAGGGCTCTATCTAGATGTGCAGGTTGACTCAGCAGGCTGGTGACAGCCAGCTTCAAGCAGGAGCATTCAAAAACTATAGTATAACTTGCTTCTGTAGCCTGTTCAGTGACACACAGACAGTGGAGATCAGTTGCAAGGGCAAAAACAGTGAGATGCAAGGATACAAGGACAAAGAAGAAAACAGCAGAAAGGAACTCAGAGTGGAATGGGGAATGAGGAATAACTGATACAAAAGAGGACCGCTCTTGGAAAAGTCTCATGTATCTGGACATGTATGATTGTTTCCTGTACATTTTTGATCATCCTCAGCAGCAAATTATACATGCATTAGGATTTGTATTATTTTAGTACAATGCCTATATGCTATAAGATGGAGAGGAATACAGTTCCTGTCTAGAGGACATTATAATTGAAACTGGAGACCCAGAATGGTTCCTATATCAAATGTGCCAGTCAGGGGCAGATGGTCTTTAGAAACTGAATGAACTACATCCTTTGTTGGATCCTTTATTGATGATAACTCTCATCAATAGTATGTTATTTGTCAGGTACCACATTGATACTCCATAGTAGAATAGTGTAGCTGCTGGACTGAAGGTTGCAGTGCCACCTGCTGTCATGTTTTTCTGTGGATATGTTGTACCTGGCTGTCATGGGAGTACTCCAGGCCCATCCAAAGTCCTGACATGCATTGGCATAGCAACAGAGTGAGGAGAGAACAAAATTCATTAGAATATGTGTAAATTCAGCAAAGATTTGAAGCCAGGAGATTTGTGTTCTCTTTCTATCACAGTCATGATACACTGGATATAAGGGTTAGGGTAATGTTTCTGACATTTAAGCATTCAACATTTCAAGCCAAAAGCAGCTTTCCAGAATCTCATCAGCTGTCAATGAGAATTAAACCTGGTCCATTTTTAAACACCTACTGGTATAACTACGTGGGTGCTGACAGACATGGGGAAAAAAACCCAAAAATGTGCTCTATTGGAAGCAGCAGCGCTTTACTTTGACTTGGCTCCGCAGCATCTGTATAGATCTGGTGCTTCAGTGGGGCTTTTTGGTCCTTTTAGCTAAAGCTGATTTAATCAGGTATTAGATAAGAGTGCCAAAAAAGCCCCACTAAAGCACCTGATCTCTACGGATGTTGGGAAAGCCAGGCACAACTAAGGCGCTGCCTCTTTTGGGCATGTGCTGGGCTCGGCAAGGCGGCGCACTGAGTTTAAAGCACCATTCCCCCCTCCCTGCCCCCCAAGTCTGCAAGCAGCCTCTGTTATTTTTCTAAAATAGTTATACAACAGGAAGTGGACAGGTATACAAGGGTACATATGTACCCATCCATATCAATTGTTTAATATAAAATTAACAACCATGTGAACTTGGAAGGATACAAATTCATTCTTCTGGAACAAGTTATTTTACTTAAACCACTCTAAATCTAGAAGGACTCAAGTGAAGTCTACAGAGTTATCCCTGATTTACAACAGTATAAGAATCAGAGTGCTTCCTTCTCTATTAAAACACTTCTTTAACAAGTTTGTTTGCTGCTTCAGTGTTTGTTAGAGGCCATATCATTTGCACAGTAAACTGATTTAAGTTAGTGCTTGGCAGATTTATGAAATTTAACCAAATCTGATCATCATTCATAAGTTATTTATATTCATAATCAATCATTTAATTAGATTTTTGCCCTGCTACGCATTATGGTTATTCATTAATTCCTTTAGCAGGTATTTAATTAAAACATTTCTGTGCAAATATCATTCTGTATGGATTGATTACAGTTAATTTACTTTCATATCAGTTTGGTGTTTGTGTGCCTTTTTTCATAGAATCTTAACATTTGGATAAGCACATCATTGGTATATGTAGGAAATTATAGGATTGAGTTCAAAGGCTGCAGGAATCAATGACAATCTTTCCCTTGATTTCAAAGGGCTTTGGATCAGGATCATTAACTGCATATTGTAATTTCTTTATAATATGTGGCAATAATGGTAGATTGAACGATATAGAAAGCTACATTTTTAGTATAAGGTACTGTCCAAATCCATAGCGGTCATGAGTTTCTAGCTGGTGAACTGTAATGGTGTCAGGGTATTCTTGTCAAAGTATGACCAACTTTGCCCTTTGATGGTTTCAAGGGCAGAGAAGGATGATATAAAAAATAAACATACCGCTGAGGAAAAATACTAATCAAATTGTATTTAAGATTATCAAAATTAACCTTCATTTGAATATGTAAACAAATGTAGCATGTAGTAATTTAAAACTACCCTTGTTTTAGGTCATAGGAGGCAGGGATTAAACTGCCTATGTGCCAACTCTCCTTATTGCTTACAACCTTATTCTTAAACGTTTTTACACATGAATAAGTGCTAAATAATAATAAGAAGAATTGAGTGAAACAAACTACTGGTATCTGAAGGGTGTCAACACAGTCAAGATAAAGAACTGGGAGTTCTTCAAGTGAGTCAGGGTGTGACAAAATCTGCACTGATGAATGCTGACATCCTGAATAAAATCACTACATGACTTCACGTAGGTCAAGAAACTACATTGTTTCCCTGAGCCACAATGACAGCGGGGTGACAGAGATTAATAGCTTTGTATTGACTGAGCAACTTTCAGTTCCTTATCTTTGTCAAGTCAAGGCTCTGTCCAAGAGCTGAAAGTGTTATTAGACTTATAATTGCAAAGACATTTAAAGGGTTTCCCCTTAAGGGACTATGAAATCCAATAAACCTTTCATAAAACCTCAAGCATTCAAGTGCAAAACCCTTGTCTCCGAGACAGGCATGCTTACAGCCATAGCAGGGGAAACCTTGAAGCTTCATACATAGAATAATGTTTGATTTATGAAGTTGGTTTTGAATTTGTATCAGTTGTTTTATTAAAAATATATGAAAGAATGTTTTAAATATGAGTGAGCTGTGTTCACTTCTGTCTTGATCAAGTACTCTGTGTGTCTGAGCTGGAGGTCTTTCTCTGCCTGTCACTTAGATACATGAGGGCTAAGGAATACTGAATTTGTATTGCTAATTTTAGGAACTTAATTCAATTTGGGCAAGATTAAATCTCAGTTCCTTACTGAAGTTTCAATATAAAAGTTTAAAGATTATACTTGGGGGTTTATACTATTGTTTGATTTGTAAGGAGATGATTGCAATACAGATGGCTCAGCAATGTTTGTCAGATTTATTTAATGAGTCCCTAAAATGGAGAAGTGCAGCATTTTAAAACATAAGATTTCCAGTTTACCTCAGTGGCCTACTAAAAGTCTGTTCCAGCACACAATGAATTCAGTGCAGAGACTCCCATTGACTTCAGGGGTTAGCGGATCAGTCTCTTCTTGTAAGTGGCTTCAACACTGTCAAATGGTTCTTAGAAAAATACCTATAATGACCTGTCAGCAACACACATTAGTTGCTGATTCTCTGTTGCAATGTATCCTGTGTGTACTGATTTACTCCAGTACAAAATGGGCATAAAATGGTGCCACATGAGAATGCTACTCTCTACTGAATTCACTTTGCAGTGGTATAAATAATGTCACAGTGTGTAAAGTAGTGCAGAGTCCTGCCCATTACATTTAAAAAAGGGAATTTCAATGAATTGGTTTAAATTGTCCAAAACGTGTTCAGATCCATTTTGTAAATACCCATGTCAGTTTCTTTAGCTAGCCACTATTAAAAATTAATCAGCCAGAATAATTCAAAATCATATATTGATTGTTGAATTAGGTTTGGCAGTAATAAAACATTCAGACCCACTCAGGAGTACTGTCACCTACTGAGTCATCAACTCTACATCCTCTAGGAGTTCCCTTGAGGTTTCTTCTCCAGGTACTGATTTGGCCTAATTTACATATTCATTTATGTCTCTAAAGTAGCCATCTTGAGGGACTCTTACCCTCAGTATTATAAAAGCACATAATCCTGCATTGCTTGTGAGATTTACTATGGTCTCAGCAGATGGTGGTATGGCTGCACAAGAACTCCCAGGAAAAAAGGTGAAAGATTTCCTTGAAAGGGTACTCTAAAACATTTAATCTCTGCAGAACATGTCTCTGGCCCTTTCAGTGTGACTCAGGCAATGGCTGCCTGACCACTTACCTCAGTTACATTTTCTTTCTTTAATAAGAAGGTAATAAATCTAGCAATCAATATCAGGTGCCAAGGCAATCCAAACACAAACTGCTCAGAAAGAACTGCCTTTCTCAATGCAGCTGGTCAAGAATATGACACTCATCAACCACCAGCAGATTCTTTCTGCAAACTGGCAAAAATACAGCCATGATATTTCCCTGCATGGCCAATGGTGGGGATAAAAATACTTGGCCAATTCTTAAGAACTTCACATCCAACAAAAGAATATTCTATAGAAATTTCTTGTTCTAGTTATTAAAAGTAACAGGAAAGATTTCAATTCAGGGCCATGCCCTACAGATACAATCAATCCTTGACTGCTAATGGAACAAAAAGAAAGGTGGTTACTGGTCAGTATTCAAGTTAAAGAGGAAATGCCTTGGGATTTATCCCCTAGGTATTGAAATTACCATAACAATAGATATGTATCTTGGATCTTCAAAATATTTAGCTCATGCTACCTTGCAGAACTTTCACATCTGTGCTTTGTTCGCTTACAGATACTAGGCCAAATCCCTTGATTTTCAATCCCTGACCTTTTATCTATTAACACTACTAAGGACATTACTTGGAACTGTGGCAGTGTTGTCATTTCTTGAGACGTGAACGTTCTTGCCCACATCTGTACTTCAGGCTGGCTAGATAGAGCAGATCAAAACTTAGAGCTTGTTTCCAGCTTTCTTGAGCAAAATACTGAAAAGCAACAGCTTCCTACATAAGTGCCAAATGCACTACAAATCAGATGACACTAGTGTCTTCCTTGCTTCTGTAAGTTACATTGTCAGAAAAATCCTCTGCACTGTTTAAACTGTTGGGAAATGTTTTCAGGTATATTTCAGGGCAGCTTACCTTATGGTCGCACCCTAGGCAAACTTCCACATACAGACTCCTCTGATTACTCCATGCTGCCAATGTAAAAACAGCATCAATGAGCACTTGATTAAAAACAAAAATGTTTTTTGTCCCTTTACCTTTAAATATTTTGGTATTTATTTTTAAAATGTTTTGGGGGCATTAAACATTTTTTCTAATCCTTTCTTGCTATCTAAGGACGTCTGATTTTCGCAGACAGTTTCATTGGCAAACCAGTCGATAACTGAGGGAGGAAAATAAGGAGAGGGAGAGAAGGGGGCGGGACTGTAGTTGATATATGTTAGATTTGCAAATGAGCTGGTATTCATTAATTCCAGTCCTCTTGGACCTGAACTTTAGGCAGGCAGAATAGTGAGTGAGCTTTCTATTGTCTGAAATATTTTTAGAATTTCTAATTTTCTTGGTCTCTTTTTTTTTCCTACTGCCTTCTGGCAGTTACTGTCCAAGTCAGAATGAGCAGTTCATATTAGCTCCTTTGTTTGTGTGTGTTTGGGGGGTGGGGGTGGGGATCTGAGCTCTGGTCTACATGGCCAAGAGACAGAGATCCATTTAAAAGCCTTGCCTTTGATAATTACTTTCAAAGTTTTCATTTTTACCTGACTTAATTTAACAGTGTTGGGCAAATATGCTTTTTCATTTTAATTTCATTATAATTTAATCATTAATTTATTATTGCATATTTTTATCATTTAATATTTGACTTCATGAAGTTAGCTGCTATTTGTTGCATGAAGATGCAGGAGAAGGGAGAAACTATGACTAAAAAAACCTTGTTTCATCTAACAAGTGCTTTGGATATTTTATCCTCCTAACTGGTTTCTAAACTGCAAAGCATCAAGGTCAGCAGAGCTCCTCAGAATAAGTGATAAGTAAATGATATACTAGAACCCAGATCTTTTGTGAAGGTACAGTTCACAGCAGGTTGCCAAATTAAGAACAAACAGCTCTGAGATGCTGCTTTTCCAATCTACAGGGGACAGCTCCAGTCCCATATCCTGATTGGAAAAGCAGCACTTTGAAACAAAACCACTGCAAGCACTTCAGGAGTCGTTCACAGCTATTTGCTGAAGCTATATATTCCCCCCCTGCTGATTCAAAAAATCTGCAATTTTGCAGGGGGATGGGGATAAGGAACACTACTGTATCCTATTAGAACTGCTGATAAAGTTAATTAATTTTCTGATACTACTATAACCATAGATGTCTCTGTAATGCTAAGACCTCTCCTTATATGCCCTCCTAATTTTCTCCAGTATAGGGTTTTATTCTTCTAGGAACATTTCCTAGAATGCCCTTCTCTAACTATCCTTTTAAATTGGGCTGAGTCAAGCAGCTGCAAGTTCTAAAGTACAGCCATTTTATAACTAGGACTTGCTTACTGAATAGTTGTCTCTTCTGACTAGTAAGTACTGGAGCCTGTTGTGATTTCCCGTTCTTATCCCTGTGGAGTTAGAGCATTCTGGTATTGCTACTCTCTCTACTCATTGCTCAGAATGTTTTACAATGAGATATTGCCTATATATCAAAAACCCTAGGACCTGTTTCCTCTGTTTTCATGGGAGACCACTGCATAGATAGAGTTCTGTGTGTGCAACCTTGACTTTTAGGTATCCTAGTCATCATCAGAGTGTCATAGTTTCATAGTTTCCAGGGTCAGAAGGGACCTGAACAGATCATCAAGTCCGACCCCCTGCACTGGGCAGCAACAAGTGCTGGGGTCATAACACCCCAGCCAGATATCTATCCAACCTCCTGTTGAAGACCCCCAAGGTAGGGGAGAGCACCACCTCTCTTGGAAGCACATTCCAGAACCTGGCAGCCCTAACCATAAAGTAATGCCTCCTGATATCAAGCCTGAACCTACTCTCAATAAATTTGTGGCTGTTATTCCTTGTTATCCCAGGTGATGCCTGGGGGAACAGAGCCTCACCTATTTTCTGTTGGTCCCCTCTGGTGAGTTTATAGATGGCCACCAGATCCCCTCTCAGTCTTCTCTTGTGGAGGCTGAATAGATTCAGGCCCTTTAGTGTCAGAAGATGGATAGAGCTCATCCTGAAGTATGTAGTATTGCCCACCATAAACACTGACAACAACACTATAGCCACAGCCTTCATTCTACTTCTTAAAGGGGAAAGCCACTGTGGAGGTAGAGTGCATGGATAAGATGGAGCAGGAAGGTGATATTAATGTTTACCCCTAGATGTCTAGGCTTTTCTGAGTCTGGAGAAATGGAATAGAACTCCATGTGTAGAGCCAAATATTATCAAGTAACAAGTAATTTTTGATGCCTCAGCTCTTGGATCAGGGAGAGTATGGTAAAAAAAGTAACCTTTCTAGGACAGTGTATTTCTATGGCCATATCTACACTGCAGAGTTATAGAGATTCCTGAGTTAACTTTAAAACTGAGCTAGCTTAGGTACCGGAAGCGGTCTAACCACAGCAGCATGAAGATCACTGAAGGCTAATTTCCCCCGCTGAGAAGCAGTATACACTGGAGACATACCATGTAAGAATTAGATTCTCCAGGTGATACTGCTTTTCTTCTTATAATTTGACAGCTCCTTAGCTGATTCTTGAATATACTGGCACATATAACCTTTTCTTTGTTATCCAGCATATTGTAGGTAAAATAAATGCATGTAACATTTGTGTAACATTTGTACAAGTAAATAGATCATTCTGAATGCTCCTGAAAAATTAACACTGAAGACTAAACAATGTATGTGAATTTATTTTTAAATGAGTAAATATTTCTAAAAATAAATAGTTTGTATTAATCATTTAACTACAGAGTAATGATTAAAAGATTTAGCCTGTGCTATTTTAGACTGTCTTCAGGATACATTAAATTTTAAGAAAACTGTAAGGAGAAACTGAGAACTGAGGTTCTTCTCATCTGAGCCACCAAAAAAACTGGATGCTGGCAGCAAATCAAATAAAGAAGCCCTCATTTTAGTTTCAGACCCAGTGAATACACATGGGTGATATCTGCTGACAGTCTTTGCTTTAAGTATCACTTTTTGCATCACTATTTTAGGATACTGGTAAAACAAGTTGGCATTTCTCTAGCCAGAGGAAATAGACTACCTTCAAAAGGAGCAATCCAGAAGAATTTTGGAGTGGAAGACTGCTAAGGACTTGAAAAAACTTGCTTTTTATAAAACAAATCCTTATCTTGCAGATAACTTCCCCTCCCCATCCCCCAACACACAATAAGGCATCATTCAGTTATAGTCACAGACAAACTGGATGATACAGCATGACAAAATGATTACAGGATACAAAGCCTTTTAGCTTCAGAGCACTGCCTCAATAGTGGTCAAGGCTCTGGTACCGAAACATCATTGTAGGGCAACTTAGTAAGCATTGTGATATAAGGGCCAAGTACAGACATTGCACTTTTACTGGTATGAGAGATCAGAAACCAGTCTATACTTGTAACAGAACAGAAGTTTGTCACACAAGCCAGTCTATACCCATAAGAGAACAGAAGAACAGTAGAAAAGTTGAGGATTATATGGTTTTGTTGACCATGCTGCCCATTTACTTCCAGAGGTAGGTCTGGAACTTCAAACAGAGACATATTAATGGCTTGGCTTGAAACATCTTCTCTGCTCTTGTCTACAGTGTACCCTGTATTTGTAGATGAAGGTTGATATATTCACAGCTTACCATGGGACACAGCAATGCAAACTCTGTTGAAGTTAATTGAGTCTGCAAAGAAAGGGAGCAGATCCTGAGTTATTACAATGGATTCAGTGGGGTTACATTATACATACATTGGCTTCAATGGTTATGATGTATGTAAAGGATAAGATTAGAGATCAAAGATGCAGAATAGAGGTGCTGTAAACGAACTGATTTCATTTAGGACTGAGCTTGTTAGTTACATTATTGGCTTTTGAGAGGGAAAGGGAAGACATTTAAATTGTATTTTTTTATGGACAATTGAATGAAATTCCCAGTTCAGTTTTGTTATTTTGTTGACACATCTTTGTGATACTGATATCTGAATGTGCTGATTTATTTGTTTCATGAAGTAATTGGTTAAAATGTACAATGGTGTCATATTACTACAAGATAACACTTGAAGTTCTTAGGAAATAATGATTTAATATTCCCATAGGAAATGCTCACACAGGAAAGCCTGTGCATGGCATTTGAACATCATTCTTCCTTTTCCTGTGCATTGCATGAGTACTCAGTTCTTGTTTACTAGCTAATTATTTATTTGTACTACTATTCCAAGGAGTACAAGTCATGGTATTTAGATAAGTTATTAAAGGGGCTTTATGTCAGTATTTGGATAAAGGCTTTCATGGGAATATACTGTTAAACTTCAGATAAACCAAGAATAGCAAAGACATGGAAGCAAAAAGGTAGAAAAAAATTCCATCAAAATATAATGAGAACATTGGACTAAACCCAGTCATTGAAGTCAATGGGATTACATCAGGAATTAATTTATCTCATTCAGTTTGTTCTCAAAACTTATTGCGGCAAGGGTATGCACAAGCATTCTGAACGCAAATGGAAATATTTGTATACTCATTTGCATATTACTCATTACCCAGAGTACTCTTCCAGCTTATGACACTGTCACTGTAGTGCTGATGTCTGAGCACTGGGAATAAATTGAAAGGGGTGAATGTGCATGTGGACATTCACTGTACTTTCCTTTTTTATTTTTAGATGCATTACTAAGGCTGGTTAAAAATGGATTTCTCTTGCTGCACATAAAAATGAAGAAGTGTTTCACATGTGTTATTTATTCTGGTTTCAGTATTTTTGTAAACTGAGATTAATTGTTTCAGAAGCCATTTAGGTAGACTAGATGGTTAAAAGGTTCATGGCAGAAGGGGTTTTAAATTTTATTTGGAATATTTTGATTTGGGAGATAAAAACCTAGTGACATTTTGGATTGCCTTCATCATGTTTTAGAGAAAAAACTTTACACTTCTATTTTCCAATCCTCTTTAACATGAATAAAGCAATTAAGGACAAGTTTTTATCCTGGGGGTGATAATGTCACAACCAAAGAGCTCCTTGCAAAAGAAATAGGTCTTACAATATTTTACAGTTCACTCACCCTAAGGGTTGCTTGCTAAGGCCATGAAATCAGAAAGCAGGTGACCTGCTGAATGGATTTCTAATGATAATACAGCAAATTTACCTGTCTGAACTAGGCAATCCAAGTTTGTTAATTATATCCATTTTTATTAAAATCTTTTGAATCTTTCAGTGGTAAATTACTTATTAAAAGGATGAATATAAATTCAATAAAAATATATGTTACATGATTTCTTTACCACCAGTATAAACAACCAATTGGCAGCTGGCTACTTGTTAATTAATTAAAATTGGATGACTATTTGTAGCTGGTTAAAATTTCCTCTTCTAAGATTTGCATGTGTATGTTGAGCAATGTGAATGATGCCTTTGTACAACAGTGATTACAGACTACATTTATTTACAGGAATAAATAATAGCTTTATCATCTGTAAAAGATTTTTTATCCTAGTGTGAATAGCTTTTGAGAGAGTGCTTGGACACCAACTATTCTAATCCAGAAGGCCAGCCGACAATTGGCTTGCTGTTCAATTAAGTTTTTCAGAGAAATATTTTGTCCTGGGAATATATTGTCTAATATCAGAGTCATTTATTTCTTGGATGAATAGTGGAATGGGCAAGGGAAGCAGAAAAATAATTTTAGAAGAGCAGAGGTAAGATCATTCAATAAACACAGGACTGAAATTGAGGCAGTCACAGCTATAGACTTGGTTTAATCATATGTGATCTTGGGAAAGTCAGTTTTTCTACCTGGGAAATGGCAACAATGCCTCCCTTCCAATTGTAATGAATAATTCTTTTATTATTTGTAAAGTTTATGGCTCTCCATGTACCACACATTCTGTAGGGATGCAAGGTTTAGTATTACAGTTTTAAAATCTTTTGTTTCCTGCTTCATTGTGAACCACAAAGTTGCTAATAGATAATTGGGTGTTTCTTTGACAAATAGTTCACACAGAGTCACATAAAAAATAATAGGTGTAGGTTACAGAGTATGGGAAAAGGTTTTATAACACTAGTAAATAGTTTATCACTATAAGCAGTAGAAAGCCAGGGTTCCCTACTGTAATGGCACATTTCTTCAGTGATGTCAGTACTAAGAATTGTTTATAACAGTCATTTGTCTGCCAGTTGATCAATTATTCAAACAGATCATTTATTTTGTGGATCATTTTGCTGCATGTGGGTGAGCTATATTTATAGCATTGGCTGCAGCTGGGTATTACGTGCCTGATCTTACCCTATTGAAGTCCAGGAAAGCTGAACCGTTGCTTACAGTGGGCTCTGAATGAAGCCCAGCATGGGTGAGCACTCCTCGAGCTGTTTCACAAAATTTGTCTCTTAACCCCTGTCTTGCTCTGGATCTATCTTCTTATGCCAAAAACTTGTCAGTTATTAAGGGCTCCTAAATATTAACACATCCTTCTATCATATGAAACTACCAAATTATATGTCTACCACCTTTAATTGTGGAATTTCTTGCATTGCAGTTAGTGATCAGTAGGTACTCTACAAATCATTGCCATTAAAAAATCACCGTTGGCAGTAGGAGTGTCTAGTGGGAACTAAAGGCTTTCCCTTATATTAAGGAAGTATTAATGGAACAGTAACTATGTAGTAAATGTTGGAGTTTTAATTTTTAGTGGTTTCTACTGTATTTTCTAGGGCTTGAACCCAGCATTTCAGAGGTGAAAGACAAATGAATTAATTCAGTGCACCAATCAAATCCCATTGGTAACTTGATTAATCAATGACCAGTAAACAATTTTACTGACCTTTTTTGAAGGGTATTGAACTACTAGCTAGGGATCTGCAGCTTCTGCCCAGTGTTGTTCAAGGCAGTCCATTCTCCTAATAGTTCTGGTTATTTTCCTATTTATCCTGAGACAGCTTTTAGTAAAGTTGCTGAGTGTAAATGAGCTTCACAGACTCATCTAATTTTCACTTTTCAAGTTCCTAAGGGAGCTACAAAGCTGTTTTACTCAATTCATAACACTATTAATCTAACTATAAATCTAAAGGAGACACGAAAGGATAGAATAGAATTCATCATATTTTAAGACATGAAAACAGGGTATTTCTTCAAAAAAAGTTAGTGTATTAGAAAACTCTCTTGGCAGTTACAGTTTTTTTCTCACAATCTTTTTCCCCAGAATTAAATTATTACAGATTTATTTTTATATTAAGAATATTTAATGGCAAACAAAGGTGGATATTCAACTAGGTATAATTCCCTAATCTATTAATAAAGGAAAATGCTTTCCTTTACTGCTTAATTATGACAATAAAACACTGAAAGGTTGCAGGAAATAGTTGCATCTCTGTGGTATGCAGGTACTTTCAGTGCTAGAGATGACCATTGTGAATTGCTGGTATTTATTCAGTATTACTCAAGCCCCAATTAGAACTGGAGACCTCTTGTATAATACTAATGAATAGGTTGGTATAGTTTTTGCCCAAAGTCCTTGCAATCTTTCTGTTTCTAAAATAGCTTATAAGCACATGATTAAGTATCTACTTAATGATGGCTGTAAATGATATTTAGAGATTTGCTTGTAGGTAGAGTAGATATTAGAACAATGGTCCAGGGGAACGGAAAGAGTTAATTGGTTCCAAAAAGTCTGTTTGTGACAGTTTTCTTCAAGGCCCACTGTATTTAAAGCCAGCAGCCAAACAGGCTGGGAAATTGAAAATATGTACCACACTGTTCCCTGATAACTCATAACAAGCGATAAAGTAGCATTAGGGCACAGTGACCAGCTGCAGAGCCCTTGGGATTTCTGGTTTTGGTGGACAGACCAAATTAGGAGGCCTGGGGCATGCCCAAATTAAGTCACCAGTAAATGACCAAATTAAGATGTGTGCATGTGAGGGGTTTGTTGGAACAAAGGAATATGCTGACAGAACAGAATGTAGACAGTATGACAACAACAGGGAAACCAATCAATGGTACCCAGAAATGAAGTCATAAGAGGAGAGAAAGAATACAAAAGGAGGAATTTCAGAGCAGCAGAGGGTCCTCAAGGGGGGAACCTGAGGGCACCACGGACAGAGGCCACATCACCAGCCTGTCTCACTCACTCCAGGGGGGGGAGCAGGGGGTGGGAAGCAGCCTCAACCTCCAAGCTGCCATCTGACATTCAAGAAAGAACCACAGGGTGAACCTCATATACTGGCCTGATGTACCTTTCCTCGGTGACAACCCTAGGACTGGTAGATATATGCGGGGGTCTGCGTTATTCTTATCTGCTATCACTGTGTATTAATAAAATTTGCCTATTATCAAATGGAAGAAGTTGTGGTTGGTCTGCAGGGCTGTGCGAAACTTTGGTCCATGATGTGATTCAGCAGAGATTCAGCCTGATTTGGTGGCTGAATCTCTGAATCTGAATGGAATCAGAGGACCCTTTAATCTCTCTGAATCGAATCAGAACACTTCGAATTGATCTGGAGAGATTCAGAAAGATGCAGAGATTCAGACACAGACACAGCTTTAAATGTTTTTTCTACATACCTCAAGGTAGCAGGCAGCTTGTGAATGCTGTGATGCTAGGGTGCATGGAGCATCCCACAGCAGTGTGGGAGCTCCCCAGCACACTCGGCAGCAGACCTGGAAGTGGACCAGAAACACTTCTGGGTCCAGCGGGGAATGCACGCCCACCCCCCCCCGCCCTGGCTCAGCAACTGGTGCCTCCTGGATCTGGGAGGGCACCCAAGGTCCCCCTGCAGCTGATCACTGAGCCAGGGAGGTACGGGGGGGGGGGGGCCCAGCATGCTCCCCAGCAGACCTAGAAGTGGATTGGAACTACTTCCAGTCCACTTGTGGGTTCGTCACTGAGCACGTGGAGGGTCCTCCTCCCTCCCACTGTGCTTCTATGGGATCCTCCATCTGCCCCAGCATCACAGTGTTCACAAGCTGTGCTGGTAACTCGAGTTATGTAGAGAAAAAACTTTTAAAGCTGTGTCTATGTCTGAATCGCTGATTCTCTGAATCAGCATCAAATCTTCAGATTTGGATTCGGCCAAACTGAAACAGGGACAGTGATCTGAATCAACTAATCTAATCACTCTCCCCTATTCGTGCCAAATCAAATCACACTCCCCTATTTGTGTGAAATCTGAATCGAATAGGGCCCACTTTGCACACCTCTGTTGGTCTGAGGGTTTGGTTCCACCTGGAATAAGGTGTCTGGGTCATAAATCTAGTGCCAACACTTAAGTCACATTGAAGGCAATGGGCTTTAAGCACGAACTTAAGATATAAGGGATATGTTCGTTGATCAGGGCCTCATTTTAAGACAAGGTTCAGCCAGTGAAAGTATCAATAAGAGGAGGCATGATGAAGACATCAGTAGTGGGTTCACATGAATACACACCAGCTTCATGCATTCAATTCAAGTGAATAAAAAGATACATGAAAGCTTCATTGCAACAGATTTCTGATTCTAGCTTTCCTTAATAGGATCAAAGATTGAGGCTTTAAGAGCACCTGAGGAGGAGGAACTCTTAACCCTCTCTGCTGATTTTTTTTTGTATCTTTTTTAACTTGGAAAGTTGAAGAGTTTATTTGCAGAAAGCATTGATTGTAAGGGTATTCAATTTGGAAAAGACAACATTGTCAGATTATATAGTCAACTGTGAAAATCTTGAAAAGGATGCTTTTTCTGTGTTCTCTAGTTTTATTTCCAATTCTTTCTGACAAATAATGAGAGCAACATCTGGACATGAGCGCATTAGTCAAGTTGCCTGCTGATAGTAATATTGACTATTGGACAAATTTAGATAGTTCCAGGAAAAATACTAGTGGAGGGGGGGCGGTTAGTAGAACTGTGTGTATATGGTAGTAAAATTCTGTGCACCTATATCACCTATGTAAATTATTGGAAGAATGTGAAAAATTGTTCATTTCAAATGTCTTGCTGAAAATTCTGGAATCACCAAATATTTGCCTGCTAGATTCGCAGCACAGAAAAGTTACCATACACAGACTGAGCTTCAAGATAGGTCACTTCTTCATCACAATTCTTCCTTCTTATTTGGTGCACAAACTTGTTTTTTCCAGTAGTGTTGCATGCACATGCACTTTTTCTCTCTTCAAGTAACTAAACAAATGGCAGTATTGGATTGTGTGGGTTCTATAACTTCCAAAACAAATGCAATTAGTTCTCAAGTACAAGGAGCTGGCTGTCTACTGGCTGAAGTTAGCAGTTCTGATGCTTTTCCTTTGCCAGTGTACACCATCAGCATATTTGGCTCAAGATACTTTTTCTAACTGAAGAACTTGGCCTGGGCTCACAAAGTCAAATTGGATTCTTTACATCCCACACATCACCCTCATTAATAAGAATCTTTGAGGCTAAATGAATCTCTGTGCAACCAACTCTTTCCAAATAATGCCCTTGGTGGCAACTCAAGTGCAAAGATGATTAATGCCTGATCCAAGGTCCATTGAAGTAAATGGACAGAATCATGTTAATTGCAATGATCACATCATGCTGAGGTCAAGCATTCTTGTGTCTGACACATCCCTTTTCCCCTTCATATCTGTTCCTTAACTGGATTTACATAGCTGCAACATAGAGAAGAATGTACCTCATGTAGTTTGTATTTGTTTGCATTTACTATTGTGCCTTGTCCATGTTCTCTTTTTGGATTTGTATTCTATTCAAGGTAATTATACATATTTTGCCATTTAAAATAGTGTATTGGCTGGAAAATGTTTATTGTTGCTGCTGCTGTTTGTTTATTTGGCATGCCATGGTAATATTCCCTTTGATTGCAGGAAGTCCCTGAGCTAACAGGCAAGTAGATATCCTTCAGTGGAGTAAAAGTAAAGCTATGCTACATTGCACAAGACTGAGAAAATTCTGCTGGTATAGGAGGATTGAATATTTTAAAAGTGAAAAAAGAAGCTGAAAGAACAATTATTTTTCTTTTGGGTGTCTCTGAACGTGTATGCATATTCCTCGCATAATGCCTGAGTGCTGGTTAGCAACATGGATCCCTTATTTGATTTCCATTTCATTTGGGGCTACATTACTTTTCTCTCTGGAGGTCAGGAAAGGGGCCTATCTCAGACATAAGTGTTCAGTATCATTTATTATTAAAGGATACTGGTATTGACTCAAGGTCACTCATAGATAAATATTGGCATAGACTATAACTCATTATTCTGTCAAGAAATTGGCATAGTGACCCTTGTGAAGTGATCTGTAATTACTTGATATTGACCAGATCTCAGCTGGCAAGGAGTAACATGCTGATACCATGATGGAAAAATCTCCCTGTGCTATTTAATGCATCTCTTTACTGCATCGTTGAAATAAAGGGCAATAAAATTTTGTTATGTAAAGTCACATCTGTTAGATTTGTCTCCAAGTGTTCTATGCAAAGGATAGTTACAGTCCTTGCTCCCTTTCCGCCCCGCACCCCACAAAAAAGAAATAAGTAGAGAAGTGTATCCCTAAACGGTATAGGTCAGAGAGGGAATCAGGTTATTTCTTATAGCGAGCAGGAGTCTTAAATAAAATACTTCTAAGAGGTGAAATCGTATGTGTAGTTTCCACCTAGTTGCATATAGCATGTTGGAAGCACAGAGGAAATTTGGAAAGGAGAAGAGAGAATTTGGCCTTTGAGATTCATTTGTTACTGTACTATGTTTAATAATTTACAAGTGCTTGGGGGAGAAGATATCTGACTTGACCAACCTCCAAATAAGAAACTAGAGAGAGATCAAGTGTGGTTGATGACCACGTTGTAAATAGCTGTAGAAGTGTAGTCTCCAATTTTTGCTCTGGGCCATAATATTAAGTAAGTAATGTGCTATGGGCAACATCATGCTTTGCTCTCTGTTAACCTCCATTTTCACTTTTTAATTTCCTGTGGCTGCAAACAATAAACTTATTATACTACTAGCCAATTGCCTATCAAGAATGATGGGGGGGGCAGTGCGGGCGAAGACAGAGGCCTGCTACAGTCCCCCCTCCCCCCCGACACCTTTGGGGCCGGGCATGCTCCCCCTTTCGCCCCTTCTGCCATGGGGCTGGGCCAGCCCCCCAGCACCCTCCCCACTGCCGTTGCAGGGCCAGACTGGGCCTGATGCGCCCCCCCACCTGCTGCTGTTTCGGGGCCAGGCCCACTTCCCCCCCTGTCCACCTGGTCCGTGTCTGCCTACCTCCCCTCCCCATGAATGATAGGGGGGAACATGGGTGGAGCAATGCCACCCAGCACCCCATCCTGCAGCTGCATCCAAGGGGCAGGGAGTAAGGCTAGTGCTGCTGAGCTCATCCCCCGCTCTGTCTGCTCCATTTCTGCTGCCTCTGAGGACCAGGCAGGGGAGGGGGGGCAAGGCCAGCTATGCCCCCTTGCTCCTTCCCCTCTGTCCCCACAATCATGGTGGTGCCAGGGGCGGCTCTTCCCCCATGCCGCAGTGGGCCCAGGCCCATTCCCCCCCTCTTGTGCCAGTGCTGCAGGACCAACCCTGGTCCCCACCCCACTTATGCCATCACTGCTGCCTCCTCCATGGAGTGGGCGGGGGGGCAAGGCGAAAGGCCCCACCCCCTGTCCTCCTTGTCCCCTCTGTCTCTGCTGTCATGGCAGCTCTCTGCCCCATAATTCATTAGGTTGCTGATTCTCCTGTATTTGGGAAAGTGAAAGCAATCTCTAGTTTCCTCATTAAGTAGGAGACTGCAAGCCATCAGCTGACATGAGAGGTAGAAGAGAGGAGAATTGGAAGGCTAAAGAGATAAGAAGCAGTTTTATCATCATGCAGTAATGAAGGCATAGAAGATGGCCACATTAATTGCTTCTCTCTTGGCTATGGTTTGTCTCTAAGGTTTAGTATCATATTTATAATTGAATATTCAAGTTGTTTGTTTTGGAAACAAAGACACAGTTATTTCTGTTTACAGGAAAAATAGCACCATTACGAGGAGATCAAGCAATATTGTTGATGATATCTCATTATTAGTTTTAATGAGTACTAACAAGATTAATGATGATGAAGGATTCCTGAGGGTTCTGTATGAATTATGATCAGTTCCTTTAGGTGTCTGCAAAAGTCCTAAAAAGGCCTGCATTTTTCCATTTGTCCCTGCTGCCATATGTAGCCGATAACTCCCATTGCAACATCTAGGTGGAAATTGCACAAAATTTCTTCACAGGGACAAAATTAACACATGCCAGTCCATATGGCAATTCACAGTGCTAGGACAACTCCAGGTGCTTTATAATCGGTGGAAAGTCACTAACAAATACTTTCTCTGTCAAACAGTTTTTTTTCTGTTGTCTAAAGAAAGTTTGACATCATGTCATCAGCCACAATCCATCAGTGGTTTTCCTTTACATTATTACTTAGTTTAATTTGACTTAGAAAAAATTAAAGGTACCTCATTCCAAGCAGCTGTATACTGAGCACATGATTCACTTGCTCTGAGTCCTTGTATGCCCAACTCAAATATCTTAAAAAAGAAAGAACAAACTGGTGTCAGAGAATATTTAACACAATCAGCATAAATTTGTCCCCTCTGTTTCATGCTTGTACAGATATTCAGGATTATGCACAATATATCAATTGGAAGAAAGAGCAGTACCAGGTGGAAGGGAAATTCCCTTTTACCTTATTGCCTTACCCTTTTACCTTACTAGGTATCACTACTGGAAAGAGAAGGAATCCTGATTTATATTTTTGATGATGTTGGGTGCAATGCTCCTCATAAATATCAGCCTAAAATGGGGGCTGTGCTATTCGGCTAAATCAGTTCTGTGTCTAAGTCAGTTTGGCTAAGTAAGTTCTGGTTAATCACACAATAATTTAAACTGGCCACATGTACAATGTAATTTTCATACCATAAAAATATCCATCCATCTATAAAAAGAGCCAACCAGCTACAAAGCTAGTGCTTGAAAATGTGTAACAACTATATAGTTGGTGTCTATCCAGCTGTAATTTGAATGTCTGGCAGGGCTCTGAATTAGCGCATGGATGCTGTGCATGTGCAGACCATATGCTTGCACATATAGCTACTTGCACACAGTATTAAATGTACCCATATTGCACAGTATTGTGTGTGAAGACCTGGAAGTTTTGAAAATAAAAAATATATAAATGTAAATAAAACAAACTGCAACATGAATACTGTAATTTATCCTATGGGTATGCAGGAATATAGCATATGAAGCCTAAAACACAGTTTTTTACAGTTTCCTAATGACCTAAAGTAGCTATTAATTTGTTTATCATGAATGACCTTAACATACAGCACCTGTCCAATATGTTCTGATGCAGCCTGGCATGTGCCCTCCTGGGGTTTATGGCTTTATTGCAGATAATTTGTGTGTACGTATTTTGAAGGGATGATGTTTGGGTTATGGGGCTTCTCACAGGCCAGATGACCCACCTTCAGTGGCAGAGCAATGACTTGTTGGCTTGACTGCCAGAGAAGCTGTGTTGGTGTGGCTCTGGAACACCGGGGGAGAATGCTGGTACAACATGCCCTGCCTCTTCTTCTGTTGCTGTTCTTACTTGCCAGCAGTGACCAAAGACCCCAAATTCAGCAGTGGACAATAGGGTGCTGGTGTGTGTGGTTGCAGGGTTCATGCCCTATGTTCTGGAGCTATGCCAACAAGCTCTGTGGGCTGCAAATTGTTGCAGTTTAACCCCCCCAGTTGGCCATCCATTTGATAGCTCTGGCCTCAGTTCCAGGCAGTTTGATCGCATAAATGGAGGTCAAACTAGAGGTTGTGGAGTTTCTGTCACTGGAAGTGTTTAAGTATGGGTTAGATAAATATTTGTCCAGGATGGTTTAGACACATATGATCCTGCATTGAGCAGCAGGATGACCTCCTGAGGTCCATTACAGCCCTATGGCTGGTAACATTTTCAGCGGATGATAGACTTTGCATCTTGTTAGTTCTTTCTTAGAGACTTTATAAAATTTTAGCCTCTAAATTCCACTTTAAAGTTGTTATGGAAACTTACGGATAGGTCTCTGGTTCCTAAGTCCGTAGGAACTTCTGACAATTTTACTCAGAGTTTAATAGGAAATCCTACCTTTTCTGTATGGTATTTGAGCCATTCTATAAAATTCATTAGAAAATTATGAGTCTGCTATACAGTGGTGTATAAAAAAGAAAAGTTAGCATTTAACATTTTTCAGTGATATTTGTAGTACTTTTTAATATTCTTTAGAACCTCATTGGTTTAATTGACTGAGTTATATTTTACAGGAATTTTTCATAATAGTTTGCAAACTTTGTACCAATAAGATCTTGTTCTGCAGAATCCTGTGGTCCATGAACACAGTGTTCCCCCTTGTGTCTGTCTTTTATTTCCTCCATAAAATGGAAAGTGTCCCTGAACCTCCCCCTTTCTTTTTATAACTCTGCATAAGGCCAAGAACAGTGTTGTCCTTTCAGTCTGGTCAAAGCCCTGTTATAATTGGTGGGAGTCCTTACACTGACTTAAATGGAGTAGCATCATGCCCTTAACAAATATTTACTTTGTGACTGAAAACTATACAAGGAAGTTATTCTTAGAAAACGTCTTAATATTACTTCAAAATTGCTGGGATTTTATATACAAAGTCTTATGTATTTATTTTGATTGGTAAATCTAGGTGCAATATGAAGTATTTTATATTTTAGTTAAACTGATAGACTTGTAGAATAATCATTACCCACATTTTCTAGATTTGTAATATTTACTAAAATTGCCAAAAGCAATTGGGGTTTATGGAGCTTTTCAGCATTGCATTTGAATGGAAATGGAAATGGAGAAATTCTAAACGAGAATAGGCTTTGTAGAGAACCTGTAAAGAAGCTGTGAAAGACAAATGTATTAATTCATGGATTCAATGTCTAAACATTGGTAGTGAACCCTTGAAGCAGATGAGAAATAATATATTGACCTTCAGAATCTGTCCCATCATACGTGAAGGTCATTCCCAGTGTGATAGCAACTCGGTAGGAAATCAACCTTTGATCTTTCAGATCATTTCTTTGTGTGTGCAGGCACGTGCACACAGGATGGGGTCCTAGGTGCAGTGATCATTCAGTGTGTTAACAACTGTTAAAAAAAATATGTTGTCCCTGACAAAGTAAGCCTTTGCATTGTCCAGTATGTGCATTTCTAAAATCTGAGTAACATATGCTGAAAAACAGGGGGCATGAGCAAAAAAGGATTATGCACCTAATGTCTACCTCAGTCCAAACATACTATCCAGACAATCCTAATCACCAGATATTTAAATTCACTCAGTTGCCTCCCTTTTTGACCTGAAACCTCCCCAAGTGCCTGCAGTTCTGTCTTTTGTGTTTGGCCAGAACTGTTTAGGTCTAAAAAGCATAGACACAGGCACCTTACTCTTTGGTTCTGACTCTTACTTCTTCAAATGTTGATGTAGTCTACATTAAACAGTCATTAACTAAGGATACAATAATAAAGAGAGCAGAGACTGAAACCCAGGACTTCTGCCTCCTAGCTGAGTCCTCTGACCTGTCAGGCTCCCATCCCTAACCCAAGTAATCTTGCGTACTTTACTTCACAATGGCCTAGCTTCTACAGGAGAAAATGAAGGGTCCATCTCCCTAATTAGCATATATTCTGGCAGCTCCTCGGAGGTCAATGATGTGGATGTGAATCCCATCAGGCTGAGAACCTAGAATGCAAGTTTCTAGCATGCTGTGGGTTGCTGTTGCTACAGCTAATTCACCTTCAGGTCGTGTTACTTCTGGGGCAGATTTGCTGGTAGTTTCTAAGGAAAAGGATACACACAGAACATCCAGATGCTTTCTCAAACTTGTTCTCATGTTTGGAACGCCTACTTACAGATGATCTTTTAAAACATCTGGTGCTAGAGAGGAATGATGACTCCAGGATCCTCTTATTAGAAGATGAGCTGATGAGCACTTTGGGGCAGGGACCATTTTTTGTCTTGTTTTGTCCGTACAGTGCATAGCACAGTGGGGTCCTGTTCCTTGTCTGGGGCTTGGGCTACTGATATACAAATTCTATAGACCTGGGGAGGAAGAATAGAATTGCTACCATGATCATATCCAAAATCATGGTGACATTTTAAATTAAATGTACATTTGCAGTGTCTTATGTATATGTATGACCTTAATATACAGAACGTGTTTCCCTTTTTTAATGCAGGGTAGCTAGTTAATCACAATTCAACAAAGTCCATTTTCCTGGCTTCCATGATACCTGCTTTAAATGGGCCATAGGTTTTCCTAGTCTAACTATGGAGAAAGGAGGAAAGCAGAAGATGTAAGAAGTCTGAAACAGAAATTCCTAATCTTTCAGCACAAGACAAAAATTCATAATCATTCAGCCATAGAATTTTGTCCAGATTGCTCCATTTTTTAATAACACAAAACTATCTTCAGAGGCTTAAATGGTACAGTGGACAAACACCAGTTTGTTTCTTATAGATTTGACTTCTCTTAAGTGCAGAAACAATTGTGTATAAACCTCTTCTTATGAAGTGTTTGTCATCTTCAGTCTGGAATTAGAGTAAGGCCTACATAAGTACAAGAATTTGGAATAGCTCAGGAAGAGGATACTCATTACCTTTCATTAAGCATGTATCTACATTAACGTGCTGGATAAAGGAGCATCCAGTGACGAGTGTAGAAAGAGTTGTGAACATTCACGAGTCGGGCGGGGGGTGCTGCTGTACTAATTCTCTAAAATGTTAAGGATTTTTATTTCAGTCTTGATACTGCAAAGGGGTGTTTAGGCTTTTAACTAGGGATGGTTGGGAATTCTGGTGAAACAGTTGAAAATTCTGATTTGTCAGGAGGGTTTCATATGTCTAGGATAGAACAGAAAGAAAGACATCCCAGCAAGGCCCATAACAACCAGTGCCCTGTATGCATCACAGGAGGGACTTGAACCTGGATTTCCTAACTTTGGCAATGAGCCTAGATTCATCTGTTTCTTTGGCCCCTTGAATATTTCATCAACTGTACAAAATGCAGTTGGTCCAGTAGAAAAGACTGACTTTATAGCTTGCCACTTTAGCCACTTGCCTGGGATGTTGGAAACTGGGTTTTGAGTACTTCCTCTGTGTCCTAGAACCAGAGGATTGAACAAGACCTCAAGGTTCATCTGGTTCAATCCCCTTCATGAATGCAATAATCCTATTCTTAAACAATTTCTGCCCAATGGGTATCCAGCACCCTCTTGTATATCTGATGCTGACCTTTTTTTCTCTCTTCCTTATTTTTATTTTGACTAGAAACTCCATTCTAGACCCATTTCATTTTGTGATTTCCAATGTTTTGTCAGTAACATTTCTAGCCAGCTGTAGTTAAACCATCTCTCACATATGCACCTTAGCAGAATGGACTTTAAGAAACTGGGCAGAGCAGATATTTGAGTCTGAGTCCCCACCACCCATGTCCAAAGCAACTGCGTTAGGGGTGTGTAGACGAAACAGGGGCCCTAAATTGAAGCAGTGGGTTTTTAAAAACACCATTTCAGTTTGGGGTGAAGTAAATCCCCGTGTTGTATACATCCATGTCTTACCCGCCTCTCTGGCAGCAGGGAGGGGAGGGCGAGCTGCCAGAGGGTGGAGTGGTCCTTGGGCTCGTGGGGGGTGCTTCCTTCCACAGCAGCGGCGGCCCCCTCCCAGATGGCACTCATCCACAGGCACCCAGCTCGGGTGGTCCCAGGGGGCACCGCAGCTGTGGAGGGAAGGACCGGATCCCCACACAGCTCATGCAGGCAGGTAGGGTCCAGGGGGAAGGGAAAAAAAGATCAGGCTTGCCACTTTTCTTTTTTCTTTGGTGAAGCCTGCCTTCCCAGGCTACTGGCAGGCTGCCTGCATGGGCTGGCTGCACAGCCCCTGAGCTGCACAGAGCCTGGAGCTTTGGTGCACAGCTGTAGGGCAGCAAAATAAAATCCCTGTAGGTCTTTTAGTTTGTTGCGCCCCAAGGTCATTTAAGGTGCATTATGCTGCCAAAAGTGCACAATACACTGCTGATGCGTGCAAACATCAACACCATTAAAACGGTGCAAAAGCATTTAACCCACTTTAAAGTGTTATGCACACATGCCTCTTGTTTTGTCTACACATGCCCTTAAACACTAAGGTGCTCTGTGGTGGGTCTCTTTCATTTACTGTACAAAGAAATTCAAAAGGATTAATTTTCATTTTATATCTGAACAATTATAAATTTCAGAATCTCAATATTCTTTGAAAAATTGAAATATTTCAAGGCAGTCCTCCCTTTGTTGTGATGGTAGCCAAAAGCTTACAAGATGCTGTTTTTTCTGCGTTTGTCCTTTGGATACAGTTTATTGTACATAACTTTTCATAGCAACTCATGTCTCCTGTAATAAAACTTTGGAAACTCAGGTTATTACCAAAGCGGTAGCCTCAGGCAGGAAAGAAAATTGGCACAGATGCATTCTTTTCCTCTCTCCTGCATTGAACTTTCAGGACTCGGCTTTGGAAGCTCAACATTTTTTATATTCAATACAAGGCATGTTACAAAACAAGAAAAATATAGTTTAAAATATTGACGGTATCAAGCACTAAGTGAACCTATGGCATGTTCTAAATTACTGTTTATCACTGGTTCAATTTATAATTTGTCCTTAATCGCAACATGGCCCTTCAAGGAAAGCTTAAGCCAGCTTTCCCTGGTTCATCAGGAGACCAGTTCCACCCCTACTCATAGAAATTTCTTTATCTTTCTCTGTCTTTCTGTGCTTGGGTCTGTCATGTTAATGCTCATTTTCTGCACCTGGAGAAGCAAGTTGTATGTCACAGGTGGGGCTTGACCCATATCCCTTTAACAGGTCAGTTACCCATGACAAAAATTACGGAATATGGATGTGCATCTGTCACCTCCTAGGTCATGCCTTCTAGACATAGCTTTGAGTAGACGGGGGTTGCACTTCCCCAGCAGAGCTTCAGAATGTACTTTCTGAGAGAGGCATAATGTCAAGTAATGTGGAGCTCCCAAGTATACGATGTACAGCTCTTTCTTTATATAATCAGTTCACCAAGAGGACTGGTGTGTGCATATATGTGAGCACATGCACAAACATAGATTCATAGATTCATAGATGTTAGGGTCGGAAGGGACCTCAATAGATCATCAAGTCCGACCCCCTGCATAAGCAGGAAAGAGTGCTGGGTCTAGATGACCCCAGCTAGATACTCGTCTAACCTCCTCTTGAAGACCCCCAGGGTAGGGGAGAGCACCACCTCCCTTGGGAGCCCGTTCCAGACCTTGGCCACTCGAACTGTGAAGAAGTTCTTCCTAATGTCTAGTCTAAATCTGCTCTCTGCTAGCTTGTGGCCATTGTTTCTTGTAACCCCTGGGGGCACCTTGGTGAATAAATCCTCACCTATTCCGTTCTGTGCCCCCGTGATGAACTTATAGGCAGCCACAAGGTTGCCTCTCAACCTTCTCTTGCGGAGGCTGAAAAGGTCCAGTTTCTCTAGTCTCTTCTCATAGGGCTTGGTCTGCAGGCCCTTGACCATACGAGTTGCCCTTCTCTGGACCCTCTCCAGGTTATCCGCATCCTTCTTGAAGTGTGGCGCCCAGAATTGCACGCAGTACTCCAACTGCAGTCTGACCAATGCCCTATAGAGGGGAAGTATCACCTCCCTGGACCTATTTGTCATGCATCTGCTGATGCACGATAAAGTGCCATTGGCTTTTCTGATGGCTTCGTCACACTGCTGGCTCATGTTCATCTTGGAGTCCACTAGGACTCCAAGATCCCTTTCCACCTCTGTGCCACCCAGCAGGTCATTCCCTAGACTGTAGGTGTGCTGGACATTTTTCCTCCCTAGGTGCAGCACTTTGCATTTCTCCTTGTTGAACTGCATCCTGTTGTTTTCTGCCCACTTGTGCAACCTATCCAGGTCTGCTTGCAGCTGTTCCCTGCCCTCCGGCATGTCCACTTCTCCCCATAGCTTTGTGTCATCTGCAAACTTGGACAGAGTACACCTCACTCCTTCGTCCAAGTCGCTGATGAAGACATTAAAGAGTATCGGTCCAAGGACCGAACCCTGCGGGACCCCACTGCCCACACCCTTCCAGGTCGAGACCGACCCATCCACCACGACTCTTTGGGTGCGACCCTCTAGCCAATTCGCCACCCACCGGACTGTGCAGTTATCCACATCACAGCCTCTTAACTTGTTCACCAGTATGGGGTGGGATACCGTATCGAAGGCCTTCCTGAAGTCTAAGTATACGACATCCACCCCTCCTCCTGTGTCCAGGCATTTCGTAACCTGGTCATAGAAAGAGACTAGGTTGGTCAGGCACGATCTGCCCGCCACAAACCCATGCTGCTTTCCCCTCAGCATAATCTGCCCTGCCGGGCTCTCACAAATGTGAGCCTTGATAATTTTTTCAAAGACTTTACCAAGGATGGAGGTGAGACTGACCGGCCTACATGTCAGGGTGGAAGAGGAGGAACAGGCACTATGCAAAAAAGACTATTACTTGCAACATTGTTAATTTTTTCTTTAACTTCTGAAAGGTCAGAATGGGGATGATGTGCATCTCCACTGCATCATCTCCAACCAGTCCACTCATCTTCCACTTTTATCATCTCTTCCCCCAACATGGAGCCAGGACTGGACTAGCAGGGTTTGGAAGCCTTATTGCCATAAAAGTAGCAGAGAGCTTTCTTTCTGAAATAGCTCCACTGAAAGAGACCCAGGACTTTATGGCAAGCAGGAGTTAGAGACCAGCACTGATCCACAAACAAGCTTGAGAACTGCTGTTCAACTAAAAATCCTGTAGTTTCCTTTAATAACAAGGAATTCACCCTTCCCTGCAAGTAGTCCACGTCATTGGACTCAGTATATGGAAATCTGTAACAAGAGATCATAATTAACACCCCAACTTCTGAACTCATGAGTTCAAACACAGCCTCTGCCCCTCTGTATTCCTTGGGTTTTGAGTATCTAGTATGGAACTGGGAGTTCTAGGAGCTATGCTTATACACACCAGATAAGGATATGACCCACACTCTTTTCTAGTCTGCATTCCCCTTCTTTATTGCTCCTTCTTTCTTGAACTCATCCTCTAACACCATATTAAAATTATTCCTTCTATTGTGCCAAGAATATCTGGCCAGCATGCTGTTTACCTGAACCCACATCATTGTTATATTTAGTTTTTCCACGCAATTTCTTTTACAGATATTTTTCTTTTGTTTGATACACAGCACCAAGAAAAGGTAATGCTCTTGTATGTTATATAACCAGGACCAAAGAATCAAAGACCAGCAAATGTGAACAGAAGCTCATGCCAATTCCTCTGTACAATATAGGGAGCTGAATACTTTCAAATGTGCTGAAGTAGTTCTGTGGAGTTACTCACAGGTGGCTGGAATTAAATTGACTAAGTGGTTTCTCCAAGCACAGCACCTGTCATATCTTGTCTTCTTTTCATAACTTCAAACATATGAAAGTCATAAAACCAAACCTGGGAAGGGTCAGGAGTCATCAGCTTCTTTGATTGATGCTTTGTCATATTTTGGCTCATTACCTCACCAAGAATTTTCTCTCCTAAATTTCAACATTTATGAACCTGTGCAAAATAAATGTTATTAAAAAGTAGGCAAGAGGGTCAGAGCAGGTCCAAACAACATGCATGAATCAAGCCCTTATGCCTCCAGGATGCACTCAAAATAAAAGATACAATAGAGATTACATTCACAGTAAATGTTATATATTTCTTTGACCTTACAGTGGCTGGAAACATTATTCAAGGAAATATTTTTTTGCTGCTGTGTACAGAAGAATCTTTTTAATGAACACCACAGGGTTTACTGATCACTCTTAATGAGTAAGGAACAAGTGTCCTGCAGGTAAATTGCCACCTATCTTTAGAAAGAAGCCAATCAATGAAGGTGATGTATAGAATGATAGAGTTATAAGTACTTCTCTAAACAAGAAAACAAATATATCAGTGTCCTTAATGTTATATATAAAGGACACTTCAGGAGCTGGATAAAACTCTGTTGGACTACTGTTTCAGATCCTAAGAATCAATAACAGCAGTTAAACTGAGATTTACTGAGTCCTACAAACAGTTGCAGTAGGAATATTCAAAAAACAAAGAAACTAAACAGTCTAAGAAACAAAAAGCTGTGTATAATTTAATCCTTTGCCACTTCTTTTCAAGAAAGATTTTGTGGCTTTTAAAAAAAAATACACTGTACTGTAGCATACTGTGTTATATACTGGAAATGATCAGTTTTATTTTAATAGGGCCTTTAAACACCTATTAATATAGAGTAGAACTCTATGAAATAAATACATTTATGGAAACAAAATATTTTTTAACAGGTCTAATCACTTCTGAAGTACGTATTTGGGCCAGCCTCTGCTGCTTTATAAAATTTACTATATTGTATTTTGGATTTCATGCACATGATACATATTCCTTTAATATATATTCTACATTTATGAGATACCTGTCATCCTTAAAGAAACTAGAGTGCTGCATAAATTTATATACTGGAATTACTTTATCAACCATTGAAAGGCAAGAGAAGGTAGGAGGCAGGCAGACAGGCAGCACACACAGCCTAACAGTAGGAGATGTGAGAAATGTTGTCTAAGGGCCAAGGACAAACTCATCTCTTACAAAAGTGCCACGTGGTCTTCAGTATCTTGGTGTCTCGATCATACTAGGCCTTTGGTTTCAAAGCAGAAGCCCCCATAATTCCAGTGGAGAGTTCTGTTTAGAATCTGATGGTATGGTATAAATTCTTAGTTCATTAGATCTTGTCTAAAGAGCTAGCTTCCTCCATTCAGTAATCTGGTTGTAATTTAATATCAGTCTGACAAGGAGATAGAGTTGAATGAACTCTACTGTGATCTGAACCTTTCAATCTGCGTATTTTAGATGTAATGTTTAAATCATTAGACCACCTCCCTTACAGCCTAGCTTTCTGAAATTGAGGACAGAAGTATTGATCTTCTATGATGCTCTAATAGTCTCTTTTTCAGATTTGCAAATGGCATTTCACTTGGGTGGCATATTTGAAGGAAGGAATAGGCTTTAAGGAGGAAAATTGGAGATTATTTTCTATGAGGAAAACATAACAAGCTATAAACCTTTGGTGTTCTGACTCAAAGTGGTTTTTTAGCCTTGAAAATATGATTTACCGTGTTTTAAATGCACATTTTTGTAGTGGTTGCTTCTAGCCAATTGCATTAGTCAATTTACAATAGCGAACATAAAATCCAAATTATACTGTAAATATTGAATTTCATGTGTTTTAGTGGCTTGTCCCTGGAGTGAAAGTATGTCACCAGTTTCTAAATATTGGTATTATTTTAACCTATTTAAGGAAGCCTTTCCTTAGCACAAAACTTTAACAGCATTTACTGATAAAGAGTACTGGTACTTGTTTGCTTATATTATTTGTGTATCCTGTATCTAAAAAGTAAAAAAATATTTTGTAGCTCTGATAAAGATTACTAGAAGGATAAATTATTTTTATCACTGTACTTTTCTGAACCTCTTTGCATTGATACAGCAGAGTGAAGGCAGTATATAATCTAAGAACTTGCTAATATTTCTCCTCCAAAAGTGAGGGGAAATATTGTTTTTTGAGAAAGCTATTGCACTTTTAACAGGAAATGTTGAAACAATGGAATGAAAGCTGTCTATAAGCTGTTCTGACACTAATTACAGAGCATCAGAGCAGACTCAATTAATCGAATGTGCTAGAGCATGCTAATTACTGCACCTCCAGCAGCCTCCACGTCTTGTGTATCAGTATCCCCACACTTCAAAATGGTGGTGGGGGCATTTTAATTAAATACAGGGATACTGTGGGCACTTTATTTAGAGTGGCTTACAGAGCTGCCCTAATTAAATTATCCTCCCCCCTAGCCCTGAAGCACATGTAAAAATGCACCCCAAATTTTTTAACTTGGTTTTCAAGAACTAATTTTACTAAGGGATTGAATGTTTACAGTTTTGGATTTTTATTTCTCCCTTTATCCTTCTCCCTTTTTTTTGTTTGCCTACAAATGCAATAGAATGAGTGATGCATGTGGTTGGAAGGAATGTTTGCTTTCCTTTTTTACTGTAACTGCAAAATCTATCCATGTTTGGAAAATAAAGTGAATAAAGAAAAAAGGAACCCAAGTTCTTC
Organism: Alligator mississippiensis; assembly: GCF_030867095.1. NCBI lineage: Eukaryota > Metazoa > Chordata > Crocodylia > Alligatoridae > Alligator > Alligator mississippiensis. Next base: position 53,617,195 of record NC_081833.1, on the reverse strand, counting down.
TGCTTTAAATACTTTTCAAATGTTGAATTTTTCAAGAGTTAGAATAGAAATAAGGAAAATTGAAAACAAAACAACTTGAAAAAAACCAGGATGCTGCACCAATGATGGTCATTTTGTTGCAGTCTGTGGCAAAAGGTTCAGAGAAGGAGAAAAAAAAAAGGAGAAAGAGAGAGAGATCTCTAAAAAAATGAAAATGAAGCTGGAATTGAAACAATATCAAAACTGCTCGTTTTTGTATCAAACTTTTTTTACATTTTGACTATCTCTCCTGAGTAGTTGCTATATGCCAGTACCCTGAAAATTCATATGAATCAAATAAATCTAGTATGCAGTTTGTTTATTTTTTCAAAAACAGACTAAAAGGTTAAAAAAGTCAGTTTTTAATGCATGGGTCTAAATAGTTCCTGACAGCTTTAAAATAAAATAAAAAAATGTAATTTTACTATATTTTTAATTGGTTCTCCATCCTGGTCAAAACCATTAGACTAGTGTAATATCTTGTGCAAATTCCTTTCCCAAGAGTTTCAAATCTGTCCTGTCAAAGTATCCATGCTACACTCATCATCATCATCATACCTTGCAATCCAGCATAAATGGATTTGGTTAAGCTTCAGATAAAAAGTAGCATTTTTAATGTTTTTTCCATAGAGAAAATGAAAACTGTCAAGACTTGCCTGTTGCTAATTCTGAGCCTATAATTTCTAAGAATCATATTGTATGATCTATTATTCTTTAATCAGGTGCCTGGCACTGTCTTTCAAAGGCACCTACTTTGGAATGGATTTTGCACACTTTCACTTGCTGAACTAAATAGGACTCTCACAAATGGTCCCACAAATACATACTACTTACATGGGTAAATTATTCATTTGACTAAGGGTCTGCTGGATTGGGTCCTAATAATTACTTTAAAACGTGCCAGAGAATTAACAATATGCAATGAGATGTTGACAATGGTCTAGTAGCACCGTGTGTTATAGGTATATGGCGTAGCTGATTGGGGTAAATATGGCATATTCCTATTTGAGGTCAGCCCTTGGTTTTTGTAAGTTGACCTAGATCTTTGCCAGTTCACACCAGATGTAGGCTTGGCTGTTCAAGCTTGATATTGTCTCACTGAAGGCAAGGGAAATGTTGCTACTGACTTCAGTGAGAGCAGATTTTTAGTATCCAAGAGGTGAATTGGAGTTCATAGGTTCATCTCTGGGAAGTGTTTTGTAAGTTTCCTTTGAGGGTCAGGACTGAGAAATTGGAGAGAGAGTGGTTTACTTGTGAGAAATGTGCCCCCACAGGTCATTGGGTATTCATGTCTTTGACAGATTTCCGGTGTGCATTCATTCTGGCGCGCAGTTGTTGTTTGGTCTCTCCTATGTATTTTCCATCAGGGCATTTGGTGCATTGGATGAGGTATATTACATTTCTGGGGGTGCAGCTGTAAGATCCAGGAATGCTGATGGCTCTGTTGCGGGGTGTAGTCATTGTGTGGGTGGTGGAGTTGTGTTGGCAGGTTTTGCATTTCTTGTCATGGCACGGTCTGGATCCATTTGGTATGTTCCGGGCCTGAGAAAGTTTGCTTCTGGTGGTGAGGTTGGCAACTTTGGTGCTTGTTTAAAGGCTAGGATGGGTGGCTCTGGGAAGATCTCTTTAAAAATAGGGTCTCTTTCTAGTATGGGTTGCAATTGTTTGAGGATTTTCCGTATGGGTTTGAGGGAGGGGTGATACGTCATAACCAGCGGTGTGCGATTTGTGGGGGGTTTTCTTCGTACTGCAGCAGTTCTTCACATGGTATCCGGGTGGCTCTTTCAAACGTGCGATCTGTCTCTCTGGAGGAGTGTCCTTGCTGGGTGAAAGGCTTTTTAAGATTGGTGAGGTGGCAATCCCGGGTGCTCTCTCCAGTGCAAATTCGGTGGTATCTGAGGGCTTGGCTGTATATCACAGCTTTTGTGGTGTGTTTAGGGTGATTGCTGGTTCTGTGCAGATGTGTATGTTGGTCTGTGGGTTTCTTGTATACTGTGGTCTGTATTTTATCATTCTGGATACTGATCATCATGTCTAAAAAGGAAATGTTGGTTCTGGAGCATTCTAGAGAAAGTCAGATGGAGGAATGATGATTGTTGAATTTCTGGTGGAACTCTATCAGAGATTGCAGGTTTTCAGTCCAAATGATGAAGATGTCATCGATATATCTTAAGTATAGCAAGGGTTTGATGGTGCAGTTCTTGAGGAAGTCTTCTTCCAGGTGGCTCATAAAAAGGTTGGCATACTGTGGGACCATTTTGGTGCCCATAGCTGTTCCCATCATCTGGAGGAAGTGTTGGTTATTAAAAGTGAAATTATTGTGTGTGAGGATGAAGTGTATAAGGTCAGTAATATCTTTGGGTCTGTATTCTGAGTTGTAATCTTGTTCCTGTAGATATGTAAGGCAGGCTTGGATGCCATCCTGGTGTGGGATGTTGGTATATAGGCTGGTAATGTCCATGGTGGCTAGGAGGGTGTTGCTGGGAAGGTGGTCTATGTTTTTAAGTTTCTTTAGGAAGTCTGTAGTGTCTTGGACAAAACTTGCTCTGTGGGTGACCAGCTGTTTTAGGATTGATTCAACGAAACCTGATATTTCCTCAGTTAGGGTCCCATGGTTGGATATGATAGGTCTGCCAGGGTTCCCTTGTTTGTGGATTTTAGGGAGCATGTAAAAAGTCCCTGGGTTAGGAAGTGGGGGGATCAAGGTCTGTAGTTTTTCTTGTAGTCCTGATGGAAATGATTTGATGGTATTGTTGAGTTTCTTGGTGAGCTTTTTGTAGTTCTTTGTAGTAGGTGGTGTCAGATAGTTGTCTATTGGCTTCCTTTATGTAGTCTTCACGGTTTAGGATAACTATGGCTGCTCCTTTATCTGCTGGCTTTATAGATTATTGCTGGCCCTTGCTGTTTATTGAGGTAAGTACTATAGATCACATTTTGTTAACATTTTCAAATGTGTGCATATTATACTTATGTATTACACACAAAATCCATGTTATTTGTTTAACCTTATTAAAATGACTGACAATCTAGTTATTGCTCTTGGCTTTCAGATACATAATACTAGCCATGTACTCACATTGGCTAATTTTAGCTTTAAAAAGTATCTTCTTGAGGCTGATCCAATATATATATATAAATGATGTTCTCTTCCATCTAGTTAGCAACATATAGATTATTTTTCTATTTTTCAGTAATTCTTTTATAAATGAGGCCCAGATGGAACGTATATTATATTTTTTAATTGTGTGCATATCACAGAAAAAAATTCAAGAAAATTTTAACTGCTCTGATGAACAGAGTACAAATACAGATGCTTTAAATACCTTAGCAGGATTGTTTCCTTACATCACCATGTAGAAAAGCATGAGAGGTTACAAAGAACATGACAGAAAATCTGAAGTTCTTTTGAACCAAAATGCTGCTTAATTTTTTCAGGGTAACAGGTCAAAAAGTTAATATTAGGATTTTTTAAAATCCTGTTACTGCTTGTTGAAGGGTGGAAGGGAATTGCTGGTGTGAAAATGAAATCAATATTTTTTATATTGACAAATTGAGCAAAACTTGATTTGGTTTTTTTAAAGGAATGGATCTGACAATATTGTTAGTTATATACCACAGGAAATCAATGATATAATTTTTTATGTTCTTTTATTCCTTTTTGCTCTAAGCAGGTATAATAAGTCATCTTGACTGGCCAGCCAAACATGATCCTAGAGGCTGAACTTCTGTCCCTTAATTCCCTAACCCCTAACGTGGAGGAGCCAAAGAACAGTCAATGTTTTTATATTTGCTCTCTGCAATCCCCCTTTACCTTTAGAGTGGTTATTTCTTTTTCATAAAAACATAAATGATAGCTTTTTGCTGAATGCTCTTTTTGCACAGCAGTTCCTGAATTCCTCTCGGTTAGATACAGTAGATAGTAATGCCTTTGGCATTTCACTTTCTGATCACTGTTCACGCCTATCCAATAGGGCTGACAAGCAAAGTATACTTAAACTGCCAAAGGCTGTGACTGAGTCCTTTTATAAGCATTTAAAACTGTGCTTAGAAGTAGAGAAAAGGAAACTATGCTTTTTATTTTAGTACCACAAAACTGTCCCATCAGGTAAGCAGGTGGGATCTTGGGTCTTCATTAATATTTTATAAATCAGTGATACTTGTAGATATCAGTTGTCCTTCTCATAAAATATTATCTAAATCTTAGCCAAAAATAGAGGGCATTTTGTGATTAAAAATGTTTTTTCCCCCAATTCTTATTTCCATTCACATAATGTAATTATCCATATCCCCAAGAAAATATCCAGTAAATTATCACATAAAATCCTTGTAACCTCTTGTTTTCCTTTTGATGGCAGTGCTCTAGGATAACTTTTCTGTTTGCCTGGTGTTGGGGAATAACTCCATAGCTTACCTTTCTAATTGACAGCTTCCAAACATCACTGAATAGCTTTAGAACTCACTTGTGGAGAGGGAAAAGTTCATTCTATGTTAAAATAAAGAAATACCTTGAGTACTGACCATCATTATGATATTCAAATTTGGAAAAGTATTTGTGGCAAAGCACAGTTACAAGCACTCTTACTACATGAAATCCCACAGATGAGCTCCTGGAAAAAAATAGCACAGAGTGTTAAATTCTTTTGGTTGCATTGTGCCTTTAGGCACAACCCTGAATAAGAATTGTGCATAAATTGCACCGGTGTGGAAGTGCCTGAAGATGTATTACAACAAAGACAAAGTCTTTTAAATCATTGTTTCTTGCAGGTCTGGTTTAGCTGCCACCCATCTGGTTTGTACTTGGATACTCTGGGAACTGGGGCTGTTGTCTGGAGTCCAGCTGGACACCTGACCCAGATGCCCAATATCTGGGAGATGGACCGTCATGAAGTAGTGACCAGTTTCCAAAATATAGTGGTCATTTAAAGCAGAACGCACTAGATTCCTTTGTCCTGTGCTCCTTATGCCAAAGTCGTATGCTGACTCAACCAATGGGGCACCTGAGGTTGTCACATGCAAGATGTCAATGGCAGGAGCGTGTTGTCTGGAAATGACTTTGGCAAGAAGTGGCTACCCTGGGAGTCAGGCTAGTAGAGAACGAGGTCTCTCTGAAATTACTGTTGCTGTTGTCACTGGCCATCCAGATTACAAAAAACTGTAGTGCATTCTGCTTTAAGAGTCAATTCTTGTTAATCATAATGTTTAACACTTACACTTGCTTATAGTCTCAGGGACAAATAAGGGTTATTTGGGCATGGAGAATGAATTGTCTTCCAGGGTTTAGAAAGTGATTCCTACAAAAAGAGATGAAGCACATTTTGTTCTGGTCTTCAATTTCCATTGCTGACACCTTTCACACAGAATTATTCCACTTTATGCATTCTTATTCCCCATTCACACATTCATAACTTCACTAAAGGACCAAGCAGGAGGGGAATGAGTTACAGAGGAGACAGCTTTTATTCAAAACAAATATCTGGAGCAATGGCAAAATGAATGCAGAATATTAATGGCTGCTAAATTTCCCTTTGCATAAATGTTGTTTGTCAAACTCTTTAATGTAAATATATGCACAGGACTGCATATATGTCTGAATGTTACTCAGACTTGGGAAGAAAATTGTGCCCAAGAACCCCTATCAAACTGTGACTGAAAGGGATAAGAGGATGTCTGAGGATGCCTTCCTTTATTCCAGACAAATCATTTTCCCTCACGAAGATTTTGGTATAATTTCTATCATTCGATTAAATAAAATCACTTATAAATGACCACAATAAATGATAATATGTGTATACAGAGACTGTTCTTTAGACAAAAGCTTCCCTTTATTCCTTAGAACAGTCAGGAGATGGATGCACAAAAATAAATAAGGTACCTTTAACTTAATATTTTTGTATAATGCTTTTCATCCAGCAATCTCAAAGCACTTTATGAAGGAAGTTATACATAGAAATTACACAGAAAGAATAAGTCACTTCACAGAGAGGTGCAGCGACTTGTCCCTGGTTGCCAGTAGGAGATCCAGGAAATTAAGCTATCTCTTTTTTGTCTGTGTCCTACTCTCTAGATTATTCCTGCTTCTCCTAGAAACAGTTGAAGTAGCAGTGGTATTCTCCTGCCAGTCCACAGCTGATATGAGGATTATGTTGCCCAAAAGTATGCAGAGTAGCAAGTTACAGAAATGCTTTGCTGCTCCTCCCCCAAGCAGGATCCTGAATGGTGCAACATATACTTTGCCTTCTGTAGTCCAACATGTGCACCAAAGCAAATTACAGAAAGAGCTGCTCCAAAGGCTGAATACCCAATACAGTCAGTATAGATTTTGATGCAGACTGTGGGAGCAGAATACCCAGTGTCCTGATGAAGTGCTCAGCACTCTGTAGGAGGCCTCAATCCCCAGCCTGTACAGGACACACATTTTGTGGTCTCTTCTCTTCTTGTGCATGAATGTTAGGAGGGACAGAATTTGGTCCTTTACTGTAAAAGGATCTTAATCAAACACAGTGGCTTAGAAAAGATTTAATTAAAACTGCTTTTATTGATTGCTGAAGAGCGCAGCAGGTAGATCTGGCAGAACATACTTCCCTTGCTGCTGGGTGCTGTAGATCTTTGTATGTACCTAGAATTCTCTCCCAGACATAGATTGCCACTTTGTGCCTTTAGTGCACTGACTGGATCGATTTGTGTGTTTCTAGCTCAATCTTAGTAACAGACTGGACACAAAATACTATGTCTACAATGCAATCTTCTCCCTGACAAGTTTGACAAGTCTCAACCCATGTCCACACTTTGTCTCAGGCACACGCTTAGTAGAATATGTAAATCATAGATTTTCATTACTGCTAGCAATAAGTGTGAAACTTAACTCTTTCATGTGAAAACCTGCAGATGGTTTAACAATGATACAAGCAGAAAGATTTTAATTTTTTGAGCAAAGGGCAATTTTGCTAATTTTTATTTGTCTAAAAGGACAATAGTAATTCAAGGCCAACTTTGATCATATTTTCAGATTTTTGAAGCTGTGAGCAATGCCAAGCTGAAACTAAAAAGCCACATTTAAAAAACATTTCAAAATAAATATTTTAAAATAACCTTTTCCTAGTTGTGTATACTTTTTTTGGCAAACAAGAGCCTTCAGTCCTCAAAAGATTAGCAAAATAGAAGACTTCACAATAACACACTGCATTTATGAAATTGATTACATAAATACAATCAAGTAATATTTTCCAATGCACTAAAGACTGATCATAAAAATAATAGAAGGGTGGCACCACCCTTCATATTATTGCTCTATAAAGCCTTGCTTTAAAAGATTGTATGCTGCAGAGATGTGCAATCTGTAGGAAGTGAAATTTTCAATATATCAAATTATCTTTCAACATGAACAAAAAATTGTAGGCTGCCTCCATTTATGGATACTAGGGAAGGATCTACTTCATGTGGGTAGCTAGGAAGATAAAATAATATAGTGCTTCTGTAAACTGATGACACAAAGATATGCTCTCATTTGTATCCCATTAAAATGTTTAGAAGCATAAGACACTTTCCTAAAAGAAGATGCTGTGTAGTAAGTCACAGGTGCCACAAAAAATAAAGCAAATACTGGATTGAAATTATAGCGACTATTAACATTTTGTTGCTGAGCATAACTTTTGTTAAAGGCACAGGGAATTGGGGTAGAATATTCTCTTTGTAGGGCTGGCCAGCTTGGGTATTGTGCACCAGTCATTTAAGCTCTATTTTGAGGAATGAAGTGGTCTGTGGTTTTCTTATTGAACCTTTGCACAAAGGTGAAATGTTTTACTTTGCGAATTCATTTCTAGAAGATTGGAGTTGTGCATTCTTTGTACAACTTGACAAGGAGTGATTTGGGGTTAGCTGTCAGGGAAATGATCAAGTTATAGGCTGGTTTATGCATCTAAGGTTAATGTTACCTGGGTCTGATGAGCAGATGCATTAGAAACAAATGGATTTTTTTTTTAAAGGGAGAAGGGAAGATAAGAGGTATCCATTTTTTCTCCTTAAACCTAATTCTAAGTCTGAATGGCTTAGTTCAGAAAAGCAAAAAAGGAGAGTGACAAGGTTGTTACTTTCTCCATAATAACTTTTTCAATGATCAATATCTGAACTTCATGGTTTCAATTTATTCTTTTGCCATGTGGATCAAATGAAATTGCCAAATCTCATTCTTCTCTCTGAGACATTTAGTTATTCTGCAGTCTATGGACATCTCCAAAACTCTCTTCTGTCATTATTTATGAATCAGTAGTCTTCTGTTTTCCAAATTCCTTAGGAGTTTTATCAGAAGGAGGCATGTGAGAGACACCCCACCCTGCACTCAGAGCACAGTCCAACTGTCCTGTCACATCTGCCTGACTGCAGACTTGGTAAAAGTGGAAAAATAAAGGTTATAACGTACAAACACCTTATCTGGGCCTTATGCTTGTTACCATATATGCATTCAATGTTTGTACAGTTTCTCAGGAACATTAGATACATGCAGTGATTTGCATAGCAATAGAGGTGTCCAGAGTAGGATGTTACATGTTGTAAGCATTGTGGAAGACATAGGATACCCAGGACATGACTCCAAGTCCATTGAAGATAGTGGAAAATTTCCTTTTGCCTTCAATGGTTTTGGATTAAGCTTTTTTTGTCAGGGCCAGGGCTTTTTGAAGAGGGTCAAGCATTCTAAAAAACATCTCTGATTCTAGATGTCTCTGCTCTGGGGCATCATAGCTTGAGGGATAATGAGGGACTTAAAAAAGCATTCCCTATTGATGTTAGCTGGAACTGTGGGCACACAGAACTTCTGTAATCAGGTCCTGGACACGTTAAACTGGGAAAGAGCACACACAACACCAGTGTTGATTCAATTGGTGAAGTGCTCTATTGAAAGGGAGTACCAGAATATAATGCAGATATTGTTGGGTGCTCAGAAGTTATGACAAATAGGAGCTTTACAACTGTATAAGATACTTTTGTTAGTTTCCAATTAAGATTTTCTTAATAATCAGCAGTTGTTTTATTAACATTCTGTATAATAGCTATTCCAATAAATTCATGTATATTTGAAAAGTGATTTATTGCACATGAAATATACCATTTGATAATTGCAGCACTATTTATCAAGGATTAACTGTAAATTATATCACTTTCATAGCTGAAAGTTACGTGTATTTATTGATGTTTAGTAGCTGGTAGTGTTAAAAATAAATTAAGCACCTTTTAAAATTTTAATTAAATGTGCGTTAAAATACAATTCAAAATGCTACCACCAAGTCTTTTGGGTTATAATTACATTAATGACATAACATTGAATTCCCGTTGGTGTAACATTATGACATTTTTTATGTGAAAAAAGGAGAAAAAATGACTGCTCCTGTTTTCTCACTGACTGTTGAACTCTGGTTCCTCCAGTTGGAGTCCAAATAATGCCTACTTTCTTACAAAAGAGCTCTGCTGTTCTGATGAGGAAAGTCAAGCATGTGGGGGTGGGGAGGGGAGGGATGAAGGGAATTTCTTGAGCTCATCTAATAGATCAGTGGCAGAGAATCTTCCCTTGGAAATGTAGAAAAATGTACGCTGGAAATGTAGAAAATACTCACTAAATTGGGCCAATAAAGGTACAACATCTTTTCATATGAAGAAGTCCATTCGTTTCTATAGAATTATACCCAGGAGCAAGAGCTATATGGATAAGGCCCTGGTAGTGTAATTACTGAAATTAGTAATAAAACAAAAAGAAGTATATTAGCCTGAGATATAGAACTAAAGCACTAAATAGAACAGTAACCTTTTTTATTTCCTAAGAGAAAAAAACAAATATGCTGTGGCTACTTGCCATTGCATGCTGGAATACTTCTCTTCATCTCTCAGGATGGTACACTTGTTTAAAAAAGCAACCCCCCAACTTCCCCCCCCCCCGAAATGTAAACAATATCTTTATTTTGTAAAATACCTTTGTGATTCTCCCCAATGATACTGTTGACGCAACGTATCCGTTCTTCCCTAGGGCTTCTCATTGTCTGCCTGAATATGTTGTAGAGGGCAGAAGTAGCCCAACTGAGTGCCCCTAGATGTAGATAAAACAGCTCACTGCACTAACAAATGTGTTTCTTGCTTGGCCTCAAGTCTACTATATTCTGAAAACATGAACATTCCCTTCCAAAAAAGAAACAGCCAGATAAAGTAGAGCAAGAAACTTGCTGTCCATGTCAGGGACAGTACATATTTGAATCTCTTAGGAGAAAAACTTTTATAATTTCTTTTCAAAGGATTCCTTTTCAAAGGTATATTCTCTATATTCTATAAGCTGCTGATGGAAGTTTTTGTACTTGCCTTGGCAAGGTTCTTTGGGTAGATGCAGTATCTTTTATTAGACCAACTGAGTAGTTGGAACAAAGTTCTTTGCAAGCCTTTGGGCACAAGTACCCTTCTTCAGGCATAGGGAGACTTTGTTGTTCTGAGATCTCCAAGGAACAACAAGAGTCTCCCTGTGCCTGAAGAAGGGTGATTGTGCCCGAAAGCTTGCAAAGAACTTTGTTCCAACTACTCAGTTGGTCTAATAAGAGATTTCACATCTACCCAAAGAAACTTGCATGCCTATGTCCTTAGACCAGTGGTCACCAACCAGTGGATCCTGATCGACTAGTTAATCATGGAGCCTCTGACAGTCAATCTCAGTCTGAGGGGAGCTAAGCCTGCGTACATTCAGCCCCACCCCACCCAGACTGAGATCAGCTGTCAGAGGCTCCACAATTGGGAGTGGCGGGAGGCATGTGGGGAGCAGCTGGGATGCAGTCCAGGAATGGCAGGATGGTGGTGGGATACACGTGGCTGGGCTGAGCCGTGCCCCCTACCACCGGGGTTAGGCTGGGTGAGTGGGGAGATCCCCCTCTGTGCCCTGCCACCCTGCAGTGAGGGAGGGAGTGGGGCAGGGGAAGGTGTGAGTGGGGCCCCGGCTGGGCCAGGGGATGGTTGGAGCCCATGCAGCTCATCTAGGCATGCAGGGGGCCTCATGCACTGCATGAACCCCAGTGGAGGCCCAGGGGCCATGTGCCTTTCTGATCTGCATGCAGGGAAAGCAGCTGCTGCTGCATGCTGGGCTTTGTGCCCTAAGCCCCATGCACAGTTGGGGGGGGACATGGGTCCCCACTGGGCCTCTACCACAGTGAGTGCAGTGGCAGGAGCCCCCCTGCACACCTGGACAAGCTGCCCAGGCTCAGGGCCCCACTCACCTGGTGGCAGGGGGCACGGGGGCATAGGTGGTGGAAGAGGGGGGCCAACAGGGCTTAGCCCATGTGGGGCAATGGTACGGCTGCAAGGCAGCCAGGCCGTGGGCATCTGGTGGCTGCATCGGGGCAGAAAGGAGCGTATGTGTGCGCAGCAGTGAAGTGAGGAGAGGAGAAGGGGCTGGCCCTGCACAGCTGGGGCAGGCATCGGATGGAGCCATGAGTGGCTTATCTGGGGAGGGGAGGACACGCAGCCCAGTAGGGCACGGGGGGCTGGGGTGGCATCAGGCTCTTCCCAGCATGGCTTTCAGGCCACACAGTGGTGGCAGCTCTGGGAGGGGCCAGGGGGGCTATGGTGAATTTTCAGATGCCTACAGCCCTCCCCCAGAGCCCTCCTCCCAACATTGCCACTGCCGCCCGGTCTGAGAGCTGCTCAGCTGGGAGGTGCACCAGGAATAGCTTGCCATCACCCCAGCCCTGCCCCATGTGCAGATCCAGGGGCATGTACCCCCCTATGCCCTCCCGGGCTATGTGTACCCTGCTCCCTGCACCCCTCAGACCAGCCGCTCACAGCTCTATCCTGCACCCACCCTACCTGTGCAGGGCCTGCCCGTGCTCCACTCCCCCCCTCTCCACTGCGGGGGGCAGATCAAGGCCCCAGTGGTGAGGGAGGGAGCAGGGCACAGGCAGGAACAGGGGCTGGGGGGAGTGGGGCGTGTGGCCTCTGCATGTTCCACTACCCGGCTTGGCCAGGCCCGCTCCCCCCAACCCCTGCTCCTGCCTCACCACTGGGGCCTTGATCTGTCCTGCCCCACTACAGCCCTTTCCCCTCCCCTTGCCCCTTCCCCTTCCCCCACAGACTTACTTGCTAGGGGTGGGGGGGGGTGTTGCCAAATAATTTTTTTCTCTCCACCTCAAACTCCCCACTCCACCACTCTTCCCTCCCCACAGACTGACCCGCAGGGCAGGGGGAGGTAGATCTTGGGTTGCTTTTTAATTCAAAAATTGATCTCCTACCCAAAAAGGTTGGAGACCACTGCCTTAGACCAACATGGCTACAACTAAAACCCCTGTATTCTGCCCTGACTTGTCACTTGAGTGTCTTTCCCACCCTTCCACCCCTGCCCCTCCCTCCTGCATGCTGAGGTTTCATCAGTATTGTTCCACAGTTTATATTTGTTATGAGTTTTTAAATTCCTGGCCCTGCACCTCTTATAGCACATCTAGAAATACATCTGCACACAAGAAATGACAATTGTGAGGTGTTTGAATTTTGTCAGTTGATTCTGATGAACTTGCATCTTGCTCTTATGCTGGTAATTGTGAATGACTTATAAAGTGATGCAGCACTCTGAAAACTTAGCCAGAGTCAAAGTCACACTGAGTGTAGGAAGGTACAGCTTACATTGCCTTACATCCATTTGAACCATTATGATTCTGCTCTAAAGAGTATATTCATTAATGAATTTACCCAGATGAGTTATTTCCACTGGGTTTGTTTTAAAGGAAATGAAAAGTGACTATTGAGGATTGGGGAGGTTGGAATATCGCATCTATAAGGAGATGCAGTGCAGCATAAGCAGAAGAGGTGAAAGCAGCTGTAACTTTGGTTACACCTGTGTTCCTAGCAGCTACTGTGGAGGGACAGTCTTTGATGATGAAATAAGATTTCATCTCTAATTCGTAGATGTTTTTCAAGTGTATTACTAATAAAAATAAATGTCATGTTTATAAAGAGTGTTTACCATCTCTTAAAGCTGAATTACCATGGGAAACATCAGCTATCTGATAAGCTTTATATAAATATACAAAAAAAAGTTTATTTTCTATAAATCTGCAGTGACCTCTCAACTTGCAAACATCTGAATTCCTTCCTGGCTTGCTTATTTTTGAGACTCACTCACTAGCTGAAAAGCAGTGAGCAACCAAGCTCTGAGAATCACATGCATATATACCTTTAAGGAGAAAAAAAAGCAAGGGGAAGATGGGTTATTTTTGCTTTAATTGTTTAAAGAAGCAATGCAATAATCCTACAATGTTAGGCCAGACTTTGGAAGCAGTATTTAAATAATAATACTCTTGTGTGGTTACTTTGCTATTCAGTAATTGTTTCAGCATGTGAATTTCACAAATTTTACTCTGTGGATATGTCAGGCTAACAAACATCTGTTAATTCTGAAACTGTGGTTCACCTAATGGTGGTGTCCAGTCCAGCAGGTTGATGAAAGATAAATAACCAGAGATAATTCATTGCCATTTAGCTGTTAGCTTTGCTCAGTAAGATCTGTTTATCAGAATATTTCCTTGTACCTCAAAGCCTTTTACTGCTTGTAGGAATTGCAGCCTTAGAAATCATCATTTGGGGATAGGAAGCTAGACACTGGGCACATCTCTATGAGATGTTTACTGTGGAGCCACCTAATTAGCTCCATAGTAACATCTCTGCATCTGGATAACCCAGCCCTATTAGGTTGCAGTAAACTAATAAACACCGCTGTAAGTTAGTACTTGTAAATAAAAGTACTGTCCTGCAGCAACATTATTTATTGAGCAGCAATACATGTGTAGAAGCTGACGGGGCTGGGGCATGAGGGTGCTTCAGTGCAGGGGCTGCCAGCTGGCTAGTCCCACACTGAAACGCAGTTGTGTCTCAACCAGCCCCTCTACAGCATGTTAAGCCAGGTTGGAGCAACCCTGGGCTGGCAGGCTGACCACACAGGACCCTGCCAGCCAAGTCTGCTCTGACCTGGCTCAACATGCTGCAGCCCTGGGTGCATGTGTAAATGCGGTGCCTGGGAGCACTAAACTCCAGCGCTGGAGTTTAGTGCTTCGTATTAATTGCACATGTAGATGCACCCACTGAGACTGAAGGCGATACTTTCTGTAAGCACGCGGGGCTCACGGGCCTTTGGGATCTGCTGGCATCCAGGTGTTGGCCGCCTTTTTGGAAGACATAAGCTCATGTTGTAACTTTAGAGAGATGTACAAACCAGGCTGCCATTAATGTTTTTAGGGTGATTATATGCTCCTTACCAGACAGCTGGTTTATAACTGACCTGGCTCCTTGAACAGTCACGGTAACTTCTGTTGGAAGGGTAGAATGAGACTGAGATAAAGAAACCACTATATTTTAATTCTGTCCTGAAGTTGACTTTGTTATATGCAGTACGGATGCTATTGCAATACGGAAATAATAGTCCTTGCTTCAGATTGAAAAGAGAATTACCAATGAAAGCAACTAATATGTCAAAGCAATTTCTAAATACGTTAGATACCACTTTCTCTTATGCTGAACTACCTGCATCTCTGGTATTTACCTCTATAAGCTATAAAAAAAATCCGCAAGATATTACAAACCACACCTTTGTTAAATACAGCACATTTCACTCTTGGTGTAGAATTGGATTCAATAGTATCTTCTCTCTGGATTTAGTGAGGAGGGTATCAGGACATATATTCTAAAACCTATTCTGATGGTGTGGAAGGAGGACCTTCCAACTCCCTCACTGTCCACGTGGATTATCTGAAACTAAAGTGTTCCTTTGCTAGGCCACTGTGGGTGTGTCCAGATGAGTGTGCACATGCCTCTTGCCCCATCTCAAACCCCTTTGATGTGGGGCAAAAGGCACACGCGGGAATGAAAAAATGTTCCCCACGCTGCAGACTTCCAGAACGTGGAGAAAATTAGACCCCTGGATATCCAGGGGTCTGAAAAAATCAAAGTTTAAAAAAGCAGAGCAGGGCACAGTTCTGGACCATGCCCTGAGGCAACCAGAGGCTGGGTCCTCCACGGAGATGCTCTGGCTGCCAGAGCGTCTCTGTGGTTGGTTCCTCGCCCTGGTGCTGAAACACACAGCTGGTCAGGCCACGTGTTCAGTACCAGGGTTCCAGTGCCTGTGATTAAGGGGTCGGGAGGGCTGGAGGAAGGGGAGGGGACCATGGGGGGGGCCCTGCTGGCCCTGCCCACTCCCCCAGCCCCCACCAACCCCTGCCCTGGCCATCCCCTCCCCCTGCCAGCTCCCCCTGAGGCCCCCAATCACTTTTCTGCCCTGCCCCTTCCCCCCCCCACCCCAGCAGCCCCAGCCCAGTCCCTGCTGCCCCCCCTGCTGCCCTGTGCTGCCTGGGGGGCTTTGCCAGGAGGCCCTGGAGCCCCCCCCACCCCTGCTTCTAAGGTAAGCAGAGGTTTTCTTTTCCACTTTGTTTTCTATTTTTTTCTGGGTTTTTTTTTAAGTGATGGTGCCTGGTGTTGTGAGGGTAGCCATGAGGGCCTGGGGGTGCAAGTTGGGGGGTGGGGCTGGGTGGGGCAGCCCTTGGGGGGGCTGCATCAGCTGGTGGGGGATGGGGCCAGGTGTGGCAGCAATCAGGGGGCTGAGGTGGAGCATGTGGGCCTTGCAGGGGGAGTGGTAGCCCCTGTGGGGGCCATTTGCCCCCTGTTGGGGGGCTGTACCCCTTGTGTGGGGGCTGTACCCCTTGTGTGGGGGCTATAGCCCTGTTGGGGGGCTGCACCCCTTGTGTGGGGGCTGAATCCCCCGTTGGGGGGGCTGAATCCCCTGTTGGGGGCCATAACCCCTGTGTGGGGACCATCACCCCTGTGGGAGGGCAGCAAAATATATATTAATGAATTCATGAAACATGTATTTAGAATTCACTTTATTATTATGATAAGAGATTTGCTTTAACACTGTAGATATATCAAAAAAATACTGTCCAACTGATCGCTGTCTGTCTCACTCTCTCTCTCTCTTTATAGTGGTCTCTTGTTTTACTTGTGGAGGAACATGGATTTGGGGGTATTTTACAGAGTGACTTTGGGATATTTTTTATCAGGGATTTTTCAGTTTTCCAATAGGGAACACCAGAATTCCTGCTAGGGAGGCCAGTGGCAGGACCTGCATGCTCAGAGCTGGCACCTTGGACTCAGCTGGCTGTGGCTGACCTGCTGGCCAAATGGTGCCAGGAGGACATGCTTTGACAGTTCATAGCAGGCCACCACACCTAGAACATCTGCCGGGCGATAGCTGCCCAGATGGCTGGGCAGGAGGCACACATGGCAGTAGTGCTGCACAGGGGCCAACCCTCCAGCCACAGTTCATTGGCAGCTGGCCCAGAGGGGCAGATGCCTCTCCTGGCTGTGCAGTCCCCATCCCGGTCTGACAGGTGCACAACAGGTCACAGCCAGGCAGCAGCCCCCACTTCTAGACTGCTGCACTGGGTAGAGGGTGAAGGGAACTCTCAGAGCTGCTTCAGCAGTCCAGTTGGCACAAGGGGTAGTGTCCACAGGTACCAATTGCTGGGCCCCAGAAACTCCTGAGAGCTAGTAGCCCTGAGCTACTTGCCAGGATGGCTTTTTATGCTGCTGGGGATAGAACAGGTGCTGGCCCCAGGCTCTAGCTCCCCCTGGCTGCAGATCCAGGAGGAGCCAGGCAGGGTTATTTTGCCCTAAGTGGAACAATTTGCTCCACACCAAAGTGCATGTCTGAGTACGTGCACTGAGGCAAAAATCCCTGGCTCAAATTTGCACCACTTCTATTTGAGCTGCTGCAAGCACACGTGCTTGCATGTGTGGCCGTGCCCTACATGCCCTACATGGAGAATGGGTACCAACATCTTCAGAGGTCAAACCTCACAGGGTAGTGTGAATTGTAATACAAAGAGCAACCTCAAACTTTGAGTCTGTTTTTTTTCATATTAAATTTAGTCATTCAAAGAATAGCAAATGTGTAACCTTGAGGAGAGTACTCAGTGTATGCCTCATTGATACTGAACCCACAATGCCTCTATGAATAGAAGAGACCTTAAAATTTTAAGGCACTCAGAAAACACACTCATAATACTTACATAACTGAACAAGCCACATAAGTAAAGACTGGGTTCTGCTGCTAGCATTTCTATTATTGCTGTTTCAGCACCTGAGGAAAGTGAGATGAGGACTTTCAACCCAGTTTGGAGATTAAGGAATATTGAGTGCATGGTTTTTCATCCCTGAGTTACCATAGTATCTGGTTTCCTTGGTTACCGGTGACCAAGGAAGGGACATTGGGAAAGCTGGAGTTTTGATCTCTCTCTCTCTCTCTCTCTTTTTCTTTTCTTTTAAAGAGAGAGACAGAGAGAGGTCAGAAAAGATCTTGTTTTTGTGAGAAAAATGTGAGAATACTGCTGGAGGACAGCAGTTGGAAGAGATTTTCTGTGAAGATGGAATTTATAGATTTTACTTCAGTGCAGTGAACTAAAGTAGTTAAAGGAAAAGGTATTGGATGAAAGAAACAACAAATCTAATAAGAACAAGAAAAATACGAAATGTAGAGTTGTCTTTGGAAATGGATGGACAAAAACCCTTAGTGCACGATTCAGGTATGATTTGAGCTAGACCTTCTTTTGAAGGCCTAGAAACTTTGGGCTCAACTGCTGATTTGAAGCATATTCCATATTTGGGGTTAGATGGCACTGCCCTGCTTTACTTTGTGGGGTTCCCGGGACACTGTGGTATCACCTAGGCACTCCAGTCATGGACCCAAGGCCCCCTTTGAAATCCTGCTCCTTGGAGACTAGCTTTCTACCTGGGAGCAGGTCATAGGGTGTGATTGTAACTATGTAACTTGGAAGACACTCAGAGGCTTCATTTAATAGAATCATAGAAAATTAGGGTTGGAAGGGAACTATGGAGGTCATCTAGTCCAATCCCCTGCTCAAAGCAGGACCATTCCCAACTAGATCATCCCAGCCAAGGCTTTGTCTATCTGTGTCTTATAAACCTCCAAGAATGGAGAGTTCACCACTCTGGGTAACCTGCCTCAGTGCTTTACTGCCCTTCTAATGAGAGAGGGTTTTTTTTCTTAAAATCTAACCCAGGGGAGGGCAGTTATTTCGGCTGGAGGGCCGCTTAATGACTTTTGGTGAGTTGTCAAGAGTAGCTGCAAGGGTAGGCCTACCCCTTGATAGGTACCCTGCCCCTTGATTGCCATCTTGAGAATGGAAGTCCCACCCCCTAACTCCTGACCTTTACCACCAGAAGTCCCTCCCCTTGCCCCCAGAAGTACACCTGGGGAGGAGGGGGTTGCCATCTTGGAGCTGGAAAAAAATGAAATAATCTACTAAAAATAAGCATCTATTATACATAGTTTAATTTTATTTCAAAAGATATGTTTGTCCTGATTTATCTGCATTTGCTTAATTTATATATAGGTGATTGCATAAGAGCTCAAAACAAAGTCTTACTCTTGTATATTGTGTGGGGGGGTGTGGTGTATGTAGGGAGGGATTTGTGGGGGGTGTGGGAGCATTTGTGAAGGTGTGGGGTGTGTGGGGGTTTTTGTGGGGAGTTGTGAAGGGGTGTGTATGTATATGTGGGGTTTGTGGGCAGGTGTATGGTTTGTAGCGGGGATGGATATGGGAGTTGTGTGGGGTTGTGTGTGGGAGGGTGTGGACCCCCCTGCTACATGCCTCCCTATGCACAGCCCCTGCCACCAGTAGCAGCAGCCTTCCCATCACATGCCCCCCCTGCACACAGCCTCCATTGCCAGTGGCAGAAGCAGCAGCAGGTGGTGAGCCCTCAGGGCACTCATAGCTGTGGCAGGCAGAGCCCCCTGGTGTTGCATGAATCTGGCTGAGTCCCAGGTGCTGCACATAGCAGCAAGGAACTGGGCCAGCTTGGCCCGCTCTTCACACCAAACACGGCTGGCTCTGTGCCAGCACATGGGGCTTGTGGCACTGCAGGCGGAGCTGTGCACCACTGAGCTAGTCCAGGCCAGCTCTGTGCCTCCATCTGGAGCTTCCAGCACTCCAACAGGATTGGGGAGCCACACATGGAGGCATAGAGCCTGTCTGGCCCAATGGTTCATGGACTGGGAGCCACATGCCATTGGGCCAGGTCCACAGATGATGCCTGATATTGCTTGGTGTAAGCAGTACCATCCACCTGCCTGGCACTATATGGTGGCCAGAGCCACCAGCTGCCCACAGGCCATATTGAGTGAGTTGGCAGCTGTCCACCCTTGGACCAAATCAAAATTGTTGCCAAGCTGGATCTGGCCCACAGGATATATTTTGCCCACCCCTGGTCTAGCTCCATCCTTTCTAGAACCACAGTTCAGACATTTGAAGGCTGCTATTAAACCCCGCCTCAGTTTTCTCCATCTCTAGATTAAATAAACCCAGTTCCCTCAGCCTCTCCTCATAAGTCATGTTCTGCAGCCCCCTAACCATTTTTGTTGCCCTCTACTGCACTCCCTCCAATTTGTCCACATCCTTTCTGTACTAGAGGGCCCAAAACTGCACACTGTACTCCAGATGTGACCTCAGCAGTGCCAAAAAGAGGGTAATAATCATGTCCCTTGATTTGCTGGCAATGCTCTTACTACACAGGCACACTGTTGGCTCATATTCAGTTTATTGTCCACTGTAACCACCAGGTTCTTTTCTGCAGAGCTGCTGCTTAACCAGTCAGTCCCCAATCTGTACCAATGCATGGAACTATTCCCTCCTAAATACAGGAATTTGCACTTTTCCTTGTTTAACTTTATGCTATTTCTTTTGGTCCAATCCTCCAATTTGTCGAGGTCTTCCTGAATCCTAGCCCCACCCTCCGGTGTATCTACTACTCCTCACAGCTTGGTGTCACCTGCAAACTTGCTGATGGTGCACTCCATCTGAACTTCCAGGTTGCTGATCAAGATATTAAATGAAACTGACCCCAGGACTGATGTCTAGGGCACTCCACTTGATACCAGCTGCCAATTAGACATTGAGGCATTGAATACTACCCTTTAAACCCAATGGTCCAGTATGTTTTCCATCCACCTTACAGTTCATTCATCCAATGTGTCCTTCCTTGCTTGCTTGCAAGAATGTTTTGGGAGTCTGTGTCAAAAGCCTTGCTAAAGTCAAGGTTTATCATGTCCACAGCTCTCCCCACATCCACAGAGCCAGTCATCTCATCATAGAAAGCAATCAGGTTGGTAAGGCATAACTTGGCCCTGGAGAATCCATGCTGATTGTTCCTGATCACCTTATTCTCCAAGTGCTTACAAATGGATTCCTTGAGGATCTGCTCTGTGATTTTTCCAGGGACTGAGCTGAAACTGACTGATCTGTAGTTACCTGGATCCACCTTCTTCCCTTTCGTAAAGATGGGCGCTATATTTTCCCTTTTCCGACCACCTGAGACCTCTCCCAATTGCTAAGAATTTTCAAAGATAATGGCCAGGGACTCTGCAATCACATTGACCAACCCCCTCAGCACCCTCAGGTGCATTGTGTCTGGTCCTCCAAGCTTGTACATGTCCAGCTTTTCTAAATAGTCCCTAATCTGTTCTTTCACCAATGTGGCTGCTCACCTCCTCCCCAAACTGTGCTGCCAGGTGCAGTAATCTGGGAGCTGACCTTGCCTGTGAAGACTGTAAGCTGGCCTGTTTGTTGCTCCTTTGTTCCACAAGGTTCCCTTTTCCCTGCTTCCTCTCACTAAGCTTACAGTGAAGGAAGGTGAGACAGAATTTCCAGGCAATACCTAGGGAACTTCCCCTCATTTGAGACTCTAGTTAAGTAAGGGGCTTAAGTATTGGTCTGGCTGCTGAGTTTTAGTTACTTACTCTGTATGTATGTAGGTAGATAGGTAGGTAGGTAGGCAGGCAGGCATGTATGTATGCAGGCAGGCATGTATGTATGCAGGCAGGCAGGCAGGCAGGCAGGCTACTCTTAATTAAAGAAAGAGCTTACTTTAAAGGTTCCCTTTCAAAGGCCGGAGAGGGGGAAAGGAGTGGCTGACTTGTGAACTGCACAGTTTGCTGCCCCTGTTTGCTCACTCCCTGGTTGGTTGGGGAGTCCCGTTTTATACCCTACTGGGCCTGGACCTGCTCTGCCTCCTCATCAGGACTTTTGTCAGACACAGGCAGCAATTAGTCAGCTAGCAGCACTCTGAGACCACATGCCCAAATATATATGGCCCGCCAAACAAACACTCAAAAGCCAAAGACGCAGACAGCCCTGGCTCACTTACCTTCCCAGACCAGAATCTGGTGCCTGGTGCCTAGCTCCTCTTCCTCTTCCTCCTCTTGCTCCCAGTGAACTGCTTGCAAACTGCTCTGTTTGCAGCCCTTGTTCACTTACTTTAGGCCCTTCCTAGGGGCTAGTGAGGCTACAGGTACAGTAAGGGTATGTCTACATGGCCATATGGAGATGACTGAGCTCACTCTGAATTAGAAACAGGTTATATTAGACTGGGGACAGTGGTGTGCCAATGTTGCTATATACCTTCCAGTATATAAGCCAACTTTTCTAGAGTTAGTTTGGGTCTCTCTCTATAGCGAAAGAGCAGAGATGTTACTGACTTAAACCATAAGTGCAAAAATGAATTGGCAGCATAAAACATGGAGGGTTCAGCCGGCTTTAATTTCTATAGTAAAAAATGTTGTGGTTTTTTTTCTTCTTCTTCCTATAAGTGTAATATATTTTAGCTATGGAATGCTGTTCCTTTTATCCAGACACCAAATAAGCAAACCTACCAACATAGCTTCATTTTGTAATTGCTTTGTGGAAAACAAGTGAGAAATAGCCATGTGGAAATAGTTGTTTAGATGGTCCTTTGTATTGTTCATAGTAGCTGGCATGAAATCAATACTATAGCTCTGGAGAAGAGGGTATTAGGGTCAGGAAAGTACTCGGACACTTTAGCATCAATAGAACATTTTTTTTCCGGATACATGAATACATCCGATCACCAGACCCTCTCTGCCCCCAGGAACTTAAGCAATGAATTCCCACACTGTTCAGTTGCACAGATTCTAGCATCAGTAGAAATATGCC
Organism: Alligator mississippiensis; assembly: GCF_030867095.1. Lineage (NCBI taxonomy): Eukaryota > Metazoa > Chordata > Crocodylia > Alligatoridae > Alligator > Alligator mississippiensis. Next base: position 53,595,149 of record NC_081833.1, on the reverse strand, counting down.
TGGGGTGTCTTCCGGCATTTTACCAATGGTACGTGCGTTCATTTGATTCTTTCATTTGTATGAGGAGTCACCATTTCCTAACTGGGACACTCCCTATTCCCTAAATAAAATGCTATAAAGGTTTTAATATTACAGTACTAAAGTATTGTAAACTAAACTCTAGTATGCTGTTGAAATTATAAGTCACGGTACTTTACTATGCTCTTTTAGCTCTTTTCATAGAGGACAGAGGGTAAAAAGCAGATGATTTTACTAGCAGGAAGCTAGTAACTGAGGAGCATGTGACTGGGGATATTTATAAATGCATCATTTTGCTACATTTCATTGCTAGATTTGTTGGCCCATTCACTCACATTTTAGTAAACCAGTCTTCCTTTATGAATGCTGTTCAGATGAAATCTCTTTATTTCACCTAATTTTTAAAAGTAGCACCTCTGTCGTTCATTATTTTCCTTCTTTATGAAAACAATATGCCACCATTTCACTTGGACCTTTACATCCTGGCTGCTATGAAAATTGACTTCAGTTGAGCCTGGATTTTGCCTTTAGTTTCAATGTTGCAAGAAACTAGCAGCAATGATGATACTCTGTGTCATTTCAATAGGTATCTGAGCTGCACAATGGTAATTCTTAGGAGGATATCCTGTCCCTATCTTGTTCTAATTTACATGAGTTGTATATTACCCTAACTCTAGTGATATCTGCAGAGTTACTTCTGTTTTACCATAGTGTATGTGCAATAGGAATGGACCTCCTATATACAGCCTCTGCGGTATTGTTTCTCATGTTTTCTTCATGGTGGGTTGTGGGGGTTCTAACTGTCAGTGTACCTTTTGGATATTATTTTTCTTCAAAATCTAAGTTTAAATCCTCAGAACTTCTCTCACTTATTTCTTATTTACAAGCTATGTCCCAAGTGTTGTCAGAAAGGCACATATACCTTTGTGTGTACCTGACTGCAAAGGTATGCATACAGATTGGAGTCCCTATTTGCATCTGCAAGGAAGCATGACCAAAGCCATACATCCTAAACAGATTTAAATGTAAAAGCAAACCTGCAGCTGGTGTAAGTCAGCATAGTTTCAATGAAGTTAATGCAGTCAGGCTGATTTACTGGGTATTATACAAACAGAGAAAAAGATGGGCCCTGTACCACAGAACTGACAATCTAAGGCAAGAGAAAACAGCTATAGACAAGAAAACAAGGCTATGTTGGTCAGCGTGATAGAGAGCAATCCTGGTGCATCAGCAATCTAGAGTGTTTGCCTTGATGTCTACAAAAAACTTGATAATGAGCTACAGTGAGGTAGCTTTGCAGATGTTTATGGAGTGCTCGTCTCAAGTATGAGGATGGCATGGGGAAAAAAGCATAAAAACATTTTCTTCCAATTCAACTTTTTGAAACACCAACTTGGGACTTAGTTCAATGTTGTAAAAATAGACTGGTTCAAAGGGGACACATGGCAGCTGCAATGTATGAGAACACCTTTAGCATGGGGGACCTGTCTGCTATCTTTGTTACTGTGCTACATATTAGGGTGATGGCTGGAGCAGGCTATGGGGAATGAAGTCCTGGCTCATTTAGTTCTGGGCTTTGGTGGTTCTAAGCTCAGCAGTGGCCCCAGAGTAACCATTTTAACAGTTAAGTTAAATCAGTTTTGGATTGATTTGATATACAGCAGATAGGTAGAGCCCTTTTCTCCCCAGCACCACCTGGGGTGACAAGAAACAATGGTAATAAACTGATGGAGAATAGGTTTAGGTTAGAGATCAGAAGGCAATATTTCACAGTTAGGGTGGCCAAAATCTATGATGACAGGCTGACAGCCCTGGGGCTCTTTAGCCTGGAAAAGCGTAGGCTCAGGGGTGATCTGATGGCCACCTACAAGTTTATCAGGGGTGACCACCAGTATCTAGGGGAACGTTTGTTCACCAGAGCGCCCCAAGGGATGACGAGGAGGAATGGTCACAAACTACTACAAGATCGTTTCAGGCTGGACATAAGGAAGAATTTCTTTACTGTCCGAGCCCCCAAGGTCTGGAACAGCCTGCCACCGGAGGTTGTTCAAGCGCCTTCATTGAACACCTTCAAGATGAAACTGGATGCTTATCTTGCTGGGATCCTATGACCCCAGCTGACGTCCTGCCCTTTGGGCGGGGGGCTGGACTCGATGATCTTCCGAGGTCCCTTCCAGCCCTAATGTCTATGAAAAAAAAATCTGGAAGCAACTTCCCAGGGAAGTGGTCCTCGCCCCTACCTTGGGCAAATTCAAGAGGAGATTGGATGATCACCTGTCTGGGGTCTTGTGAACCCGGCATTCATTCCTGCCTGTGGCAGGGGGTCAGGCTAGATGATCTGTTCAGGTCCCTCCTGACCCTAGCTACTATGAAATCCTCCTGGTCATGCTGCTCTGCACACTGAGGACCAGCTCAGTCCTCACCTGTGCATGAACAAGGGAAGGTAAAAGCCACTTTTCCTCTCACTGCTACACAAGCACCAAATCTGGTTCTCAAAGCACTGAATAGAATGGTAGCTTCAAGTGGGCATACTAGGATAGAATTTGATCTTTTATGGATAATAAAAGCTTTATCCACATGTGGTCTAGTGAATCATTTGATCCAAACAGATAAGGTCTTCAAAGATGAGAGGATTTTGCTTATAGGGCAAGTTTTCCCTTCTGCAAAAGCAGCCATGGGTGAGTTTGTGGATCCTTGGAGGAAGGCCATGTTTAGCACTGACTGTAACTTGTTAGCTACTTGAGTCACCAGGTTAACATTTTCCTTATTTTAAATGTATGGTGTGCTTTCATCTATCTGATCCTTTACTAATGTATGTTTTAATAAATCTTATAGGTGGGCTGGAGTGTTTTAAATTTGATGGTCCAGGAAATAGATGAGAGCCAGAGGTTTTTTGTGATATTTGTACAGTTGGGAGAGAGGTTTGACAAATGTGTGCCCTTCCCCATATTATGTCTTACATGGCTAAGTTTTTTTAAAACATTCAAATTTTGGCTATCATCTTCATCTGGAAAAAATATTTATTTTGTTATGGTTTACATGTTACTTTCCAAATAAAAGTAAAATAACAAGCAAAACACCCCCCCCCCCCCAAGCTTTCAGACAAAATCAATATCCAATTTTTAGGAAGTCTGCCATTTTAAAAGAATTTAACACAAAACCTCTTCTCATATTTGAAAGGCCTGTCTTTTACAATTCAATTGAAAGCTTGGAAATGAACATAATTTGCTACTCCTGCATAAATAGTAATTTAATTTTCTGTTCTGTTTTGCTGACACATACCAAAAATGTCAATCAGAAGAGTTTGCTATATTGACCTCATCCTTACAAAGGTTGTAGATGCATATCATTAATTCCCATGAAAGTTACATTATGCACTATGGTTATTTTTAACATTCTGACCTAAAATATACTGTATAAGGCATTATGTTTAACTTTCTTGAATTTAGCAGCAACTAACCAACTAGACCTTTCATCAGTCTCTCTCATGTGGCCCAATAAGATGGGCTTAGTAGTGCAGTGAAGACAGTTCTAAATTAACCAGGTAGTAAACCAAACAAAAAATTGTTGTTAGCTGGTTGTATGAGAAGCTTGCTGAAATCAAGAGAGATCTAGTATCACTGCAGAAGAGTTATTTGCATTCATTCCTGAGTCTTGTGGATACAATCAGAAAACTGTAAAGTTGTATCAGTAGTTGTAGATCAAGCTACTTTGAAGACGTTTGGAAAGGAAACATAGTTAATGACCTCTCATTAGGATTGCACCTTTCATTCAGAAACATCCCTAATTGCTCTACAAACTTTCTCTGGGGATTTACGAAGTACCAGGAATTATTACAAAGAAATAAATGAATCTCCTGATATACAGTCTGGGGTGGAACGCATTCATTGTTTAGCAGAGTAAGTAAAGATAAAGTAAAGCTATGGGGTGAATTTTAGGTGGACAGAGCATGAAATCTGTATGGATCTCTGTACAGATGTGCTGTAAAGCTGTACTCTTATAATTATTATCCTGAAATTAAAAAAAACAAACAAACCCAAAAAACAACACAAAAAATCATTGCCTCAGAACATATAGTGTCCCTTCAAGTTGTCTCTGCAAACCTCTCAACAGGTACTGGTTTGGTTTCCCAGACACCAGCCACTACAGATTAAGGCTACGCTACAGTAGGGCTGCAAAAGGCTGCTACACTTCCCTGCAGTGGTGTCTCTTGTAGGAGATTTTAGGTGAAACTTTCAGTTAGCCAGACAAAATTTCTTGTTCTTCGGTTGAAACATGATGTCAGCTCCTCACGCAGTGTACACTGAGACTTAAAATCCTCAATCCTTTAATAATATTATTAATATCCATTGGGTTGAATAAAGTATTTATACTTTGCAATGCAAAAATTGAGTCACCTGTATATGTAGTTGCAACTGCATTGACTTCAATAGTTTGACCACTCACAGCCCAAAAATTTCAAGAGGTTTTACAAGTTACTAAGAGTCAGTTTTCTGATCTTTATTATAGTACATGGTATTTAAAATGTGAGGATTCTCTTACAGACTAGATTTGGCAAGCTAGCCACTCTTTCTTTAGTGACTGGGAAGGACGATTTCATGTAAACCACAAAGTAGTTTTTGAGACTTTTCCTTTCAATGACTGGAGACCTGGAAAATGCTCATAGTATTGAAAAATAATAGTAACTGTTAAAGTTGTTGTCTCTGATAAGTCTTTCTAGTTAATTGAAATCCTACTGAAGAATTCTTCAGTAAGTTCAACAAATAGACATTTTATAGCATTGCATCAGAGGTATCAAAGCTAATGCCTTGTTAGTGTGTCCTGCACTAGTTTGTTTTAAATTTTTTTTTCATAAGAAAAACAATAATGGATGCTTGACAGTCATTCTTTGGCCATTTGTAAATAAGAAATGCCTAATGCATTTGCTTATGGCAGGCATGTTTTCCAATATGAACAGTCTTGTGAAAGGTTCCTTTGGTATTTACCTGGTGCTTAGGAAGATTGACCTCATCTCCCAAACTGGCTGGTGTGCAAAATATCTCTGGTGAAAGGTAATGCTGCTGGATGATTGCAGCAGCTCAGGAGCACCCAAGTCTTGTGATACCTTGAATTACATTGGAAATGTATCTGGAGTCTGAAAACTTCTTCAAATTTGCATGCACATTAACCTTGTCTTAAGGGGGCAGGAAGCCATAGGATGTCAACCTGTACTTGCAGTTTCTGGGGTCAATGGAAATGATTAGTTGCTATTAAGAATCTGTAGAAAACTCTGTAGTGACATATTTGATGATGGAGAGCTAGTTGTAAATGGCAAAGTGGCTTGAAATTGGGTGTAAGTATTGAAATATATGGGGAGTTACACTGCAAAATGAGTGTTACTCAGTGAGAAAGTAGAACAAAGGGCAGGACTAACTGTATGGAGGCCATGCCAAGAGCATAATAGAACTGCTGTATTCTTCTGATTATAAGTTGATCCTGCATATAAGCTGACCCCACATTTTCAGGTTCAACGTTAGAAAAAGCAGCTTTTTCTCTGAACGTATGTTGCTAAGTATAGATAAAGATCTTGAATTATCATTGCACTTATACAATCCTACAGGAGAATAAAATAACCAAGGAAAGAACCCAAAGGGTTAAACTCGCTAAAATATTAAAATAAAAACTACACTGAAAAACATTTTGACTTGGTAATTTTTATTACATGCACAGAAACACTGCAGGTACAAACTCAAAACTGTAGGGAGTCTGATTATAGGTCAACCCATATGCAAGTCAAGTGCTATTTGTTCTTAGAACAAAACAAATGGTAGATTTATAATCAGAATGATACAGTAATCCATCTATTTCTGAAGTATCTATTAACCTTAGTAACTAATTCAGCCTATTCTCCTGTTGTACAGCTATCCCAAAACAAGTAACTGAAGTATAGATGAGCTGAAGTCAAATAAGAGAGAGAACATGCAGAAAGAACAAAAGGTTCAATTCTGGTTCTGTGCCCAAACACTCTAGCCAATTCCTACATAAACTGACTACTGCTTTGGAAATCCTGTTGTATTTGAATAAGCAGCCTCCAGCATTTTCAGCAGTATACAGGCTTCTTGCTGTTGCCAAGACATCAGCTGTGTGATCTGACCAGGCCTGTTGAGACAAAAGCAAGACCAGCCATATGTTGAGTCAGAAGGCCTGGCATACTTGGCTATTCTTGCCCAGGTCTATCCTATTCTATACTAGAGTCATTTTCATGCCTATGATACCTGTGTACAAATACATAGATCATAAGAACATTTTTAATAATGTTGTGGGTGTATCCACATGTCCAATTAATGTGAAGCAATAAACTCCAGGGCATTTCAGTCCAGAGTAAACTGCTCCTTGGAGTAGCATCTACATGTGCACCTGGGATGGCAGCAATTTGAGCTGGGGCGGAGCAGGTACTGGGCTGACTGGGTACAACTTACATCCTTGGTCAGTGTCTACACATGTTTCAGCACAGCTAATTCCATAGGTGACATGTGGGGGGAAATGAGGGGGGCATGTAACCCTCCTGAGATTGGTCTCTACTGAAGCCACCACCAGCTTCTGTGGGCAGTCGCCGATCGTCACCCTCCCCCTCCCCCACTGCTGACACCGCCGCCGGCGTCTGTAGGTGGTCCCCATTTGCCGCTGACATCACCACCTACAAATGGTGCCCCCCCAGTCTTAGGAGGCACCAGTTGTTCATGGTTATTTCTGCCATAAGATAGCACTGTCCCTGACTGTACTATGGTGGAATTAATTGGTTTACTGCTCCCTAATACTGTACGTGTAGACAGTGATGCTTTACTGTGGAGCTAATGTGTCAACTCCACAGTAAAGTGCATGCATAAATCCACCTTGTGGGAGCTTGGTATGGATCAGGCTGATTTAGCTGGTACTTATGATTCTGTTTTGTCCGTGTATTTATTTGCCTGGCTGATTCTCAGGCTTGATGAATGTTGATCTCTTTCCTGCCTTCCATCATTCTCAACTCAACTCTCTTAAACTGGAAGAAGTCTGATATTCTGTTATTCTGCTGTTTTAATCTGGTAATCTGGAAAGGTGTGAGATTAATAAGATTCACTTTATGATAAATGTGATGGGAAATGCTAAAATGTAGAAGACAGAAATGCTGTAGTAGCTGCCCATTTCAACTGGCTAAGAAGCAAAAATTGTGTGATAGAGGATGACTATCTTTAGCACCAGAGAAGACAGAAGATTTAGCAAGTATTACCCCTATGGTACAAAATTTTCAGTCATAGTTAAAAAAAGAAAAACACAAAACAAATGCAATGAACTTTTTGATAGCTGAACTGGTAATAATTTCTATCACTTTTGGAAAAGAGCCATGGGGTGAGACTAATCATCTTCAGAAAACTCTTTGAAAAAGTCTTTTTTCCCCCATAAGAGTAACACAATACTGACACCCCTTTTACCAAAACAAAACAGCAATTCTTTACTCTGTATGCTTCAGAGCAGGTAGAAGGCATCAGTGGAAAACTCTATAGTAGAGATACATAATTCTTCAGTAAAATTTAGGTTGACTGTTGCATCTAAATTGTGAAAATTTAACTCTTAGTGGATCAATATCAGTGCATAGAGTTGTGAAAAAAAAATTTCTCCATTAGTTTTAGGGATAGTAGAAACATTAGGCTTGAAAAGGCCACAGCCATATGATTGCAAACGATCTTGTAATAGACTGTAAAGGGTCAACATGAACATCTGTCTTGCTCCCCCTCTCCACACCAAAAGTCACAAGGCCCCTCCTACCATCTTATAACAAAAAGATCTATAATGCAAAAATTCAAATGCCTTGAAAACTAGAAAACACAACAGGAAGAAATCAGGGGAGACTAAGGGGGGCTGCCAATATTTTGGGCACTTGCAATGGAAGGAAATTTGCCCATACAATCCTGAACCATGCCATAGCCAAAAAATTTAAAAAAAAGAGAAGAAAGAAAAGAAAAATACTGTCCCCATCCTCCCCCCACCCCCAACTCCCGCAAAAAACCCAACCCCAACAGTCCCTGCCACTGTGTCCTGGGGGAAAACTAAATATGGCCACTGTTTTAGCTTTAGTCATGTGAGCAAACACCTCAGTCAAGTTTCACACTACTGTTAATATTAGCATACTTGTCTTGTATCCCGTCTCTAACTGGACAACCACTGGTACTTCAGGGAAAATCAGGGAGGAAAAAAGAAGCTAAGTTAGGCATTTGAGGGGCTGTGAGAAAAGACAATATAAGCATGAGATTATATTATAATATTAATTATATGTATCTAGTACAACAGGTATTGTAAGCATACTGAAAACTTGGAAGGGAAGGAATATGAACAAGGGAAGAAACCTTAATCCAAAAAGGGGCATCCCAACTATGTGATCCATTCTTTACTTGCATGTATAAGACATGGAATTTAACACATACAGTTCTTCTCCATCCCTGGTACTTACCCCATAGCTATATTTCTAAAGAGCAATCATTTTTCCTCTCAGTGTTTGTCTTACTAGGCAGAAGAAACCATTCTCTCTCTCAATGGGATGGATCATCCTAGTACACATAAAAGGGGGCAAAAAAAGCAAATAAACCCTCTTGGTGGAGCAGAGAAATCCAGGAGAGCCTGGAGGGAAAAAAAAAGGCCTACAGGCTGTGGAAGCAGGGGGCTGCCACCAAGGAGGAGTATACTTGCTTGGCTCGAGCCTGCAGGGAAACAGTGAGGAGAGCCACAACAGAAATGGAGCTTAGGCTGTCAGCAAAAGTTAAGGATAACAAAAAGTAATTCTTTAAGTACATAGGAAGCAAAAAAGAAGGTGCAAAGTAACTTCGGGCCCCTTCAGGCTGAACTAGGGCAACTGGTAACATAGGATGGCCAAACTGGAGCTTCTAAATTATTTCTTTGCATCTGTGTTCCTGGACATGAATACAAATACGCATCCCATTGGGACCTTAGGTAAGCCCAGTATAGATACCAACCCACCAACTGTTCATGCTGACCTAGTAAAGGGGCATCTGGAGGGGTTGAATGTATTTAATTCAACAGGTCCAGATGATCTTCATCCTAGGGTACTTGGGGAATTAGCTGGAGTCATAGCAGAGCCTCTGGCACAACTGTTTGAGCACTTGTGGTGCTCAGGACAGGTCCCAGAGGATTGGAAAAGGGCCAATGTGGATCCTATTTTCAAGAAGGGGAGGAAGGCAGACCTGGGTTACTATAAGCCTGTTAGTCTCACCTCTATCTTTGGCAAGATCTTTGAGAAAATTATTAAAGATCACATTTGTGGGGGACCAGCAGGTAAAATAATGCTAAGGGGTAATCAGCATGGGTTCATAGCAGGCAGATCCTGCCTGACTAACCTGGTTTCATTTTATGACCAGGTCACAAAATGCTTGGATGAAGGAATATGGGTAGATATTATTTACTTAGATTTTAAAAAGACTTTCAACACAGTGTTGCACCCAATTCTTATAAATAAACTACACAGTTGCAATGTAGATTATTACACAGTCCGGTGGGTAGAAAATTGGCTTAATGGATGCACCCAGAGAGTGGAGAAATGTGGGCAGCAGAGTCCCCCAAGGCTCTGTCTTGGGACTGGTACTATTCAATATTTTCATTAGTGACTTGGACGAGGGAGTAGAAAGCACCCTGTCCAAGTTTACTGACAACACCAAACTGTGGGGAGAGGTACACAAACTAGACGGCAGGGAGCAAATCCAGGCTGATTTGGACAGGCTGGGGAAATGGGCCAAGCAGAATAGGATGCAGTTTAACAAGGATAAGTGTCGTGTTGCACCTGGGGAGGAAGAATCATCAACACTCCTATAGCCTGGGAGGTACCACTCTAAGTAGCACAACTGCGTAGTCGACTCCAAAATGAACACGAGTTACCAGCACGATGAGGTAATAAGTAAAGCTAACCGCACCCTTTCTTGCATAAGTCGGTGCATCACAAACAGGTCTAGGGAGGTGATACTTCCCCTCTATGCAGCATTGGTCAGGCCGCAGCTGGAGTATTGCGTCCAGTTTTGGGCACCGCACTTCAGGAGGGATGTGGATGCCTGGAGAGGGTTCAGAGGAGGGCCACTCATCTGGTTAAAGGCCTACAGAAAAAGCCCTAGGTGGACCGATTGGGAGGCCTGAACCTCTTCAGCCTCCACAAGAGGAGTCTGAGAGGTGATCTCATGGCTGCCTACAAGCTCATTGGGGTGGAGCAGCAAGAAATAGGGGATGCAATGTTTACCAGGGTGCCTGTCAGGCTAACTAGAAATAATGGGCACAAACTGGAAGAGAGCAAATTCAGACTGGACATCAGGAAAACATTCTTTACAGTGAGGGTTGCCAAAATATGGAATAAGTTTCCAAAGGAGGTGGTGCTGTCCCCTTTCTTGGAGGTGTTTAAAAGGAGATTGGACAGGCACTTGGCTGGGGTCATCCAACCCCTGCACTCATTCCTGCCCAGGGCAGGGGGTCAGACTCAATGATCTAATAGGTCCCTTCTGACCCTAACATCTATGAAACTATGAAACCAACTTTTGCTTCACCCAGTCATCCTAGTAGCCCTTCTTTTTACCTGTTTGAAATGAGATCTTGCCAATGCATTCACTGATGCATATAGTTCCCAATCTCTGCTAGAAATGCCCATTTAATATATCCTGGAGTCACAAGAGCCTTCTGCATGGATGTGCCGCTTCGGCAGCTTAGTCATTCTACAAGCAACTAACACATCCAGATCCTTTCCTCCTCCATCATCCAGCTGATGAGCCCCCAGCTCATAGGAAAAGTATTCTGAAGTGTTTGACTTTCTACTACTAAATTTCATTCCATTTCTAATGTTCCTATGCACAAGGTTATCTAATTTTTCCTGTATGATAATCCAGTCCCCCTAAGTATTGCCAGATCACCTGACTTTGTATCATCTGAAAATTTCATAAGCGTGCTCTTGTTTCTTGCAACAAGGTCACTAATGACGATATTAAACAAGACTGGTCATAAGATCAGTCCCTGTGGAACACAATTAGAAATCTATAGCCATCCTGATGATGATGTATTTTTTCTCCCTTTGCTAGCTGCTTATTCCCTTTATAGTTCTCTTGTTAATCCCCATCTTCTTTATTTTACATGATAATTTCCTGAGTTTAGATCTAGATGGATTATGTCTACTGCATTGCCTTTGTCTAAGAAATCAGTTATCCCATGATTGATAGATTTTAGATTAATCCAACATGATCTACTTTGGATAAAGTCATGATACATTTTGATCCTATTTTTCCATTTATTTTCTTGTCCTTGATTATTCGCACCTTTCACAATTAGGTCTAAGAATCTGCAGTGGCACTGAGGTCAAACTTATAGGCCTGGAGCTGTATAGTTCTAGTTTTGCTTTTTTGGAAGTTAGGCGCTACATTTGTATTCTCCAGTGATCCTAAATGTGGTACCAGAAAACATTGTATTGAGGCACACCACACTGGCTCTGTATGTACTACCTCTCCAAACAAATAATACAGTTGCCTTAGTGTGGTATTGGGCATTTGCCAATAAAATTTACACTGTGAGAGACACAGTTGAGTACATTATTTTCATTTCAGGAAATGACATATGTAGATCTTATTGTACAGAGGTACTGTCAATTTGCAGCAAGTCTGGTTTCCTCCTCAGATATGGAAATGTCCATGCCTGTTCTCATTTCTAACTTTGCTTCTATCTTCATTTTTCCTGTAGACTGAAATGTTTATTTAGAAATTGGGCTGTACCTTGATTATCATAAATCTCTGTGCCATCTTCAGTGTATTGTGTCCCCACTTCTTTCCTCTACTTCTTTCTTTATATGGCTGACCTTTTGCTGTTTGTTTTCATTTTCTTTGGAAGGTTCATCTCAGCTAAGCTTTTGACCATTCGTGCTTCATTTCTGTGGTTTCTCACCTTCTTCTGGTGGATACATTTTTTTCATTTCTTGTAGGTACTCTGCATATTTTCTGTGCCCTGTTTGAGTTGCATACTCATTCATATAAGACTTTAGGCCCTATATTTTTTCCTTTTACTCAAGATACAGGCTACAAGTGCTCAAGATATAGTGTTTGCTTGCCTCTTTCACTTAAAGTAATTCCATGTCTCTTCTGTATTCAAATCCTTGAACTCCTGAGTCCACTCAGTCTCACTAAATCTAGTCAAGCGCTAGACACACACACTTAATTTCTCAAAAATTTCCACCTCTGAAGTCTAACCCCCTGTTTTTTCTGTTCCACAATTTAAAATGAATTAATTTATGATCAGGTCTTCTATAAGTACTTGGTTGCTTACTTAGGCTAATGAAACATTTGTTCTCTGGTCTATCTGGAAACTTAGTCTCCTATAATGACAAATGTATCACTATTATTTATCTTGTAATCATATCGTGATCTCTATCCAAACCGAAGTCTGAATGTGGGGATCTATGGTAAACTGTCAGCACTATCTCTATGGCACCTTTTTAACTTCCCTTTGCCCGAGTGATTTTCATGTGAACGGATTTTAATTTATCCATGCCATCACTTTTTATTTCTTTATAGTCAACCATTTCATTGATATTCTGCTATCTTATCCCTTATTCCTGTCTTTCCTTATAAACTTCAATACTTGCAATCCAGTTGTGACTATTTTTTTTCTTATAATGTCCAGTTTTATGTTCCAAACCAGGATTTCTGGTTGCTCCATTTTATTGTCCAGGTTCTTCACATAAGAATCCAAACTTCCAGTTGTTTCTGAATGGCCCTAACTGGGTCCTGACTGAAATAGGCACAGTCAATTTTCTGGCTAAATACCTGCCTGAGTTCTGTTTTCATCAGTGTAGGAGATGTCCTTTCCTTTTCTCCTTCCTAGTGTTCCTTTCTCTATTACTGTACTTTTCCCTCCTACTAAATATTTATATTTATCTCACATGTGAAGATTACATGGGACTCTGTCTTCCCTAATTTCCTAGTTGAAAGCTCCTTTTATCAGTCATGCTTAGCCCCAGACATTTATTTTCCCACTTAACCAGTTGGATCCATCCCTCCAAAAACGCTGATTATAATCTCAAGTATTTTGATACCAGAAGCAGAGTCTATACTTAACACTATAAATCTGCACGTTTGTTTTAAATCCTTAAATGCCAACATGTACCTTACTTGCTGTGAGAATTGTGTCAATTAGAAGCAATCTACCCAGGTTTGCAAATATACAATGAAAACAAGCACTGTTTCATTTGCACACAAATCTGCTTTCTGTTTGTGAATTGTGTTTTAAACCTTTTTATCACACTGATTGCTGCCCAGGGAAATGGCTCTAATATATCAATGCCTGAGAGAAGAATACCAAGAATGGCTGGATATTTCAAAGCAGAATATGAAATGAATATTAGAATTCATGACAAATCAAAGCAATTTGTAGTACAGGGCCGATATTGTATGTGGAAACATTTAATATTAAATAACTGCATCAGAAATATTGCATGAAACTGAAATAGATATTTGAGTTTAAAAAAACAACAACAATCCTTCAGTGTTTGTTTAACAAGGTTTCTGTAGGTAGAATGACTCTGATCAGAAAACAAGATTGCACATAATTTAATCTGGGTATTTTCAAATTAATTTGATTTATTCTAAGCCAGAGCCTATTACATTAATACAGTGGATGCATCTACACATGTGCTTTACTGCAGAGCTGACTAATAAACTCCACAATAAAGCATTGCCATCTACATGTGTGCCTGTATTAAGGCACGGTAAATTAATTAAATCCCCTGTAGGTTAGTACTGTCTGGTAGGGTGGTGCGAAGCTTCAGGTGCTGATTTCAATTTGGAGGAGATTTGGCCTGATTCAGTGGCCAAATCTCTGAATCACATTGGGAGACTAATAAAAAGGTCTAAATCAATTTAGAGAGCTTCAGAGATTTGGGAAGTCCCGACTTGCTGCCACAGGGAGCTGGACCCAGACTCTGTGCCAGTAAGTAGGGGGCGGGGTGGGGGTGAGTGGACCATGAGAGGACCCCTGCCAGGCCCCATCCCCTGCCTGCTTCCCTAGCCTCCCTGAGCACCCTCCCCAACTCCTGCCCATTTTCCCAGCTCCCTCCTATGGCTGCCCTGCCTGGACCAAGCTCCTGGTCCTTAAAAAAACAAACAAAAAAGGTAACCACTTACTGGCCACTGCCAGGTGGGTGGGCAATCCCCACTGCCCCCTCTCCCCCACTGCCCTGCACTGCATGGGGGGCTCTGTCATGAGCCCCCATCCATCACCCACTCTCCCAGCCCACCCCCCCATGGCTACCCCACCCAGCCCCAGCTCCCAGTTCTTAAAAAAAACAAAAAAAAGCCCTGCACTCACTGGCTGTTGGGGCTTCTGGGGGCTCATAGTAGAGTCCACCATGCAGTGTAAGGCAGTAGGGGGCAGCGGGGATGGCCCTGCCACCTGACAGGAGACGGTGAGGGCAGGGCTTTTTTTTATTTTTAAGAGCCGGGAGGCTGGGGCCGGGCGGCGAAGCTATTGATGGTGCTGGGAGAGTAGGTGGGGGATGGGGCCCATATAATTTGGAGATTCAGTTGATTTGGCGGTGGCCAAATCTTCAAATCAGATTTGGCTGAATCAAATCACTGTCCTCCAAATCAGCTGAATCTGAATACGAAGCAAATACTAGCCATTTCACACAGGCCTACTGTCTGGGACAAGTACTATTTTACAGCTGAGTCATTTAGTGCACCAAAACACACATGAAGATGGTGCCTGGGGCTGGGTGGGGCACAAGGGTGCTACAGTGTGGAATCTGCCTGCCAGCTAGTCCCACACTAGAGTACCCTCATGCCCCAGCCAGCCCTTCCACTGTCCAACCCCACCACCCAGAGCCTGGGACTGATACCCCCAGGTCTCCTGCCAGTCAAGGGCTGCTCCTCCCTAGCTCAAACAGCTGTGGTCCTGGGCACACACAAAGATTCTGCACCCAGGAGCTGCTGAGTTCGGCACAAACTGTGCCAGAGCTTATTGCTACATAGTAATTGCATGTGTAGATGCACCTGCTGGGACCACAACACATTGAGCTTGGTTGGAGTAGCCCTGACTAGCAGAGGGCCTAGGGGGTTAGCCTGCCAGCCCAAGGCTGCTCTAATCCAGTTCCATGTACTGTGGAGGGGCTGGCTGGGGCATGAGGGTGCTCCAGTGTGGGCTAGTTGGGCAAGCAGCCAGCCACATCAGCATCTGCTTGTGCACTGCTGTAAGGTAAAAAACTCTACAGTAAATACAAGTACTACCCTGCTGCAGAGTTAATTAGTTTACTCCAGCCTAATAGGGCTGCACACGTAGATGCAAGATGTTTATTGCAGAGCTAATTAGTCTACTCCACAGTAAACATTTCATATAGATGCACCCACTAGACTATTATTTTACTCTACAAGTAGGTTTCTGTTTTACAGTGGGACTAAACTTAGTTCCAAGTCAGTCCACACACAGTGTTACTACACAGTAAAGCATCTACACACACATCATGCAGGTATCAAATTTATACCCAAGCTAGTGTAAGTCACCATATTTACTGCTCAGTATAGGCATGCACATGCAGACGTCACCCATACTGTGCAGTGATTTTCAGTTACTGTGAAGTAAATGTGCACATGTAGATGCACCCAGTGACAAGATGCTGACTGCACAGTTGGGACTGCACAATTTAGTACTTGCATACCCAAGTACTAAATGACTGCACAGTAACTAGCATTACTGCACAGTAATGTCCCTGCGCAGATTCCTGATGATGCTGACTGCTTAGTAGCTCATTACTACTGCACAGTAGCTTATTACTACTGTGCAGTACTGTTGCGTCATGGTTCATGCCCTGTGACACTACTATGTAGTAGGGCAGTACAAAGCTTTGGTCCCTGATTCAATTCAGCAGAGATTTGGCCCAATTCAATGGCCAAATCTCTGAATCTGAGTCAAACCAGAGGGCCCTTTATCTCTTCAAATCAATTCAGAACCCTCTGAATCTATTTGGAGAGATTTGGAAAGATTCAGAGATTTGGACATAGAGACAGCTTTAAATGTTTTTTCTACATACCTCTAGGTAGCAGGGGCTCACAACTGCTGTGGTTCTGGGGTGGATGGAGCCTCCCACAGAAGCACAGGGGGTTCCCCAGCGTGCTCGGCAGCAGACCCGGAAGTGGACCAGAAGCACTTCTGGCTCCACCAGGGAGCATGCTGGGGGGCCCCTCCATGCCCCCCTCGCTCAGTGACTGGTGCCTTCTGGGGGTGGGCACCCAGGGTCCCCCTGTGGCTGATCGCCAGGCCAGGGGGGTGCAGGGCTCCCCCCCAGCCCGTGTGCTCCCTGGCAGACCTGGAAGTGGACCGGAAATTCTTCTTGTCCATTTTCGGGTTCGCTGGTGAGCACACTGGAGAGCCTTCCACATTGCTGTGAGACACTTCATCCACCCCAGCAATCATGAGTTGTGCTGCTACCTCAAGGTATGTAGAAAAAACTTTTAAACCTGTGCCTATGTCTGAATCGCTGATTCACTGAATCAGCATCGAATCATCAGATTCGGATTTGCTGAATCGAATCGGGGACAGTGATCCGAATCAACGGATCAAATCACTGTCCCTGATTCAGGCTGAATCTGAAGCTGAATTGAATAGGGCCTGTTTCACACACCCCTGCTGTGCAGTACTAACGAACTACTGCACAGTAAGTGTCTTATGTAGATGAGGATAGTGTGAAGAATGGTGGGAAAATTTGTCACTTTCTTCTTTGGGGCAAGACATAATCCATTTGTTCACACTCTGTTATTGCCTCTTATGAGCAGAGGCTTAGGGCACAGACAGAAGTGACAATTTGCACCAGATCTGGCCACAGAAAGTAGTTTATAGAGGTGTCCAAACACAAGTGCATGGCTTCAGATAGCTTCAAAACTGGCTGACTGGGTGAAAATCTGATGATGAAGATGTTCAAAAATAGTATCTTCTGTAAATTCTGTCTGCACAGCCTGTCAGCCTCAAGCTGTTTCCAGAAAGGGAAGGAGACAAGGAAGTGGAGGGAGTTCATTCTGGGGGGTTTCAGCTCCTGCTGGAGGCTGGGGTGGGTGTATTGGAGCCCCCCTGAGTTGGCTCTAATTCACCCACCCCACTCTCCAGAGCCAGGTGGGGAACCCCGAGAATCAGCTCCCTCTGTCCCTTTCCCCCCTCCATTTGGAAACAGGAACAGGCTGGGAGAGGGGCAGGGGGGTCATTCCTAGGGGAAACTGGCTACAGGCTCTAGCCAGCAGTTAGATTCCCCTCCCCCCTGGAACCAACAGTGAACTTCGGTTTGTTCCAGGAGATTGTTATAACTCAGAATGCTTCCTGCAAAGTGTTCTCAGTTATAGCAGGGAGCTGCACTTCTGTCTGAACCCTCAAACTAGCCTTATTCTACATAGTTTAAGGCTGATAACAACGAAGCTGCAGCAGCCTAAAGCCAGACCTGGGCTGGTAAACATGCCTAGTACCTTGGGTCTTCTGAGCTGCTTGTGCTACATTTCTATCAATACATGACCTAGCTAGTTTAAAGCTGTGTCACTTATATCCACACAAGCTGCAGTCACACCAGTTACTGTCATGTACACACACACTTAAGGACAAAAGGGGTGTTTCTTTTTGCCCCTTTTCATGGCTAGGATTAGGTAGCATACTGGTAAGGACAGAATTCTGACACACCACATGCAAAACATTCTCCTTTTTGATAAACTTAAAACATTTCACAAATGCTTTTCTTAAAGAAATGAATATTTCAAGCAAGACTCGGTCCCATTTTCCAAGGAACATGAGCTAGATTTTTAGCAATACCATTTTTAGTCTTGGATTGGTAGATTATATTTTTTAAATGAAAATGACTCATTTCAAAAGTGTATTCATTTTATGTCTGAAAGTGTTAACCGCAATGATAGTTATTTTGTTGGTTTGTTGCAAATGAAGCAAAATGTGGAAAATTCATCGTTTACAAATGGAAACAAAACCCATGACCTTCTCACCTTTCTACTGTGTGATTAGGGTACCTTGACAATGGAGAACTTTTTTTTAGATGATTTCAGTTTACAAGAGACTGAGAGAAACTGACTGTTTTAGCAATTCTTTGTTTTACAAGTGTGCACTTTATAGGAATGAATGGGGTTTTTTTAAATGAAATTTCTAGTAAGTTTAAATTTTAGAGCATTAATTAAAAGATTTAGTGACAATAGTGACATCCCACCTGGATGGCTGAAGTATATAAATATATGATCCACTGTATTGGATTCCAGCAAAGAACTTTACCAATTTGACTGGAGTGCCCTGGGGTTTATTTAATGAAATATGTGTGATTGTTTGAGAAGAGAGAAGGGCTGCCATTTCAAGGAACGCACATTACAGGAATGTAAACTATTGGCATTCAGTGCATGTTACCAGGGTTCAAACCTCTGTATGTGATTGGCCTTACACTTTAGAACTTGACATTTATAGAGAGCAATGTTGAGATTTGCAATTTCTTGCTTTAGGAAACTCTTCAGCCTACTCAGAAAACACAGCTGGGAAATCTAGATATGTCAGTCGTGTATTTGCCCTGCAATGTCTTCATCACAAGTCTTGCTTAAACAAAAGACATGATTCACAACAGACAATAACATCAATTAATTATCCTTTTCCCTGCATATCCATCAATAAACCTTGTGATTAATTTACAATATGGACAAGGTGACATGGATCCCATCTTTCCCCTTCTCCCATTGCCCTCTCAACTATTCCCTTTCCTCTCATAATCAGCATCTTGCTCTGTGATAGGGTTCACTGGCATGTTCTGTCAGCATTTTCACTGAAAGCCCACTGGACAGTTTGGCAATAGTGCCCTTTGTTATGGTACAGGGTATCAGAGTTTGAGTCTTAATTTGATCAAGCCCATCTGTGCTGGCAAATGGTTAGGAGCACTGTTGGGGCAGCATGCTCAGCCCATTAGGGAAGTAGGAAGTACTTAGTATCCCTGTCATGATCCTGCTGGCTGGTTAAAAATAAGCAGATCTGGTCAGGAATTTTGCAACAATTTTTTTTTTTTTGTCAAAAACACATATTTTTTTTATGGACATGTATGTACCAATTTCAGCAAGGATGGATTTTTTGGTAAAACCAAGGAAAGGAATGTCTCACTCAACCCAGAATAGCCAACAGCCCTATGGTTAAGTGCACAACTGAGTTGTGGGGCATTGAGGTTCAAATCCTTACTCTGCCTGATTTGGAGCAGGTGCTTAAGCTTCTGTCTTCATGTCCCAAGTAAGTGCCTTATCCACCAAGCACTCTGCATGCTCTGGGTTAAGTCCCTCCAACACCCTAGATGAATTCCTTTTCCAGGGGAGTAGGACGGTGTGTCTACCCTGCTCTGGCTTTTCACTTGGAAAAGTTGTTTCATCCCGATGCAATGTTTTTGAAATCTCAGAAACTTGTGCAGGATGGGAAAGCAGTTGTTAAGAGGTAAACAGGATGCTGTTTAGTGTTTAGCTTTCCCAGGCTGGAAAGTTAATTGCTACAGCAAGAGGATCTTGAGAGTAGGGGAATGGAGGTGAGTAAAACCTGTTTGAAATGGACAGTAATTGAGGTAACTGCAGTTCCGGCTCAGAGTAAACTAAGAGTTTGCAGACACTGTTCTGTAAGAATTGGCATTTTTCTCTCAAAATGAATAGTGCATGGATGAGGGACCAAATTCTCTGCAGCCTTATGTCCCAGACAAGTTAATCATAAAGATAGTGTTCATCAGTGGTGGACTGGTCCCTGGATCAGTCTGAACCAGTGTTATCCACTAGCTTTAAAAATCCCAGCTGTTCAGTTTAATAGACAATGTTTGCCTTAAGCTTTGATGTCTTTAGCTTAGTGCTGACCATTAACTTAATTTTCAGTGTGTTTGCATTCTATGCCCTTTACCTGTTTATAAAGGCCATGATAAAGCCATAAATATGGCTTTATCCTACTGCTACTGCAGCCAACTGCAACAATCCTGTTGGCTTCACTGGTGTAAAATGAGGTCATATCTTTTAATAAAACTAAGTAATTGACTTTGTTAAAAATCATTTGCTTGGTGTCAGGGGCTTATGGAAATGTACTTCTTACTGAACTATGCCGGTATGCAGCTGAGTATGGTCTGAGTGGCTATACAGTGTTTCTTAGGGACCCTGCTACATCTGTTGCGTATCTTTACATGTAATGTCTGAGCTGTAAAGCATACCAAATCAAACACTCTAGTAAATATTGCTATCTAGCTAATGTATCTTCCCTACTTCTTGTGCTGACTTAAAGCATGCAGTTTTGGATTGTCTCAATTTATTTTCCAAACAGGTTACATGTGGTGTTTATCTGTAAGTATCACTTTTTGGTTTAACAGTGAGGAAACAACAAAACTGTGGTAAAAGTTGCTATACTTTAAAGGACACACTATCTGCTGTGCTTTTCAAAAACAAAAGAAAAGATACAATCAGATTTTGTACTGCAGTGAGTGATATCAGTCAGGTACCATTATAGTTTGACAGGCACGATGTGATGCAATGGAATGTGAATGACACAACCCAAAGTGACATGACTAGTATGTCAGCCAAGAAATGTAATAAACATTTCCCCTCAAGTTTGTTTTCCTCTCCCACCAATTCCCTCCTACTATGGCAACATTTGGGTCAGATGTTTTGTATCTTAAACAAATGACAAGATTTGACAATTGGTCTATTCATGAGAAATGGCATTTTCCTCAACTTTTGCTGGGTATTTTACATCTAAGTTGTGTGGAGGCTGTATTTTTATTTTTGCATTCCAGTAGTTCTCATCTCTTTGCAGGCATTAAAATTAAATTGATCACAAAATGGTCTGAAGCCTTCCAGTACAGTAGAGACATTCCTGACAGTGTGGAGTCATTTTGCATAGTTATAGATTAATAGTTGTATTAATTAAATACTTTGAGTTTGTCAGAATTTGGGGTGGGGGGGATCAAGCTAATGACAGCAAAACCCTCAAAACTGCTTTTATGTTTAAGGCTAAAGTTTTCAAGTGTGTAGGAGTTAAATTTTTAAATGTGCGGGTCTCTCAAATGAGATTTTTCAAAGTAGTCTAGGGAATGGTTCCCAGCCTTTTTCATATGAGGACCTTCCCAGCCCCATTCTTATTTGTCTAGCCATGATTGCCTCCAGTAGTATGGGAAGAGCAAAGCACTTGCAAACAAGGATGATAATCTGTGTTTTCCCAAAGGTTGTGGGGCTCTGAATCTAGGATTTAGGGGATTCAGTTGCATAGCCGGTACACATGTGTGTCCATTCCTCCTCGAAGGCTTTGAAAATCACAACCCTATAATAATACAAAATTGGCTTGCTTTCAGATGTCCTGAGCACTCCAAGTCCTGCTGAAGTTAACAAGGATTATGGATACTTAGCACTTGTAAAATCAGGCAACATGTACTGTCATGCCTTAGTATGGATTTAAGGGCATAAATCTTTAGATACCTTCCCCCCAACCTTTTGGTAATGGTGACCTATATTAATTCATCAATGATACTGAACATATTTTAATAGAATAAAACAGTCATGGAAAAATAAAGTCTATAGGAGGTATTAGGGGTCCTCCCATATTGAATTTCAGTGAGAACTGGGCAACCGTTAGAGCTGGTTAAAGGGCATATGAGTGTCTTGTGGGAAGGAAAGGATCTGGAAAATTTTATATTTGCAGGCAGGGGGAATGTTTGTTTCCCAATAGTGTCAAAATAAGACAACAAATCCCTCCAAATTCTCTTTGGAAAGTAATTTAGGAAAATCTGAAAAAAAACAAAATAATATTCCTCCTCCATCCCCCTCTTCCCACTTCCCCCCCCCCAAAAAAAAAAGAAGAAAAGGAAAAATCATTCCAAGGATGTTTACAAAAGTTTCACAATTAAAGATGTAATAAAAATAAAGAAATTGTCTTAGTGCAGTGAAAATGCTGACAGAATAGGGTTAGACTTAGAAGGCTCGGATCTCCTGGATTTACCTTGCTGCATATCATGAAGAGCTCAGACTAAGCCAGTAGAGATGCACAGATATAAATTTGAAATGGGCAAGGTACAAATCAGGCTCAGAGGCTGTATCCTCACAACACAGACACTTGTTTCCCTGGGGACAAATAGCCACGGCACACCTTGTGCTGCTGCTACTTGTCCCTGGGAAGCGGTCATGTGACGCGCACTCCGGTGTAAAGCAGGTTACCAGGGCTGAGTAGGGGAGGCTGCAGCCAGCAACTGTCCTGGCCCCAGCAGCCTTACCTGGGGTCTTGGGGACCTCCCAGGTGTGCATCCATGGCAGGAAGCCTGACTGGCCTCTGGAGCGTGGCTCTGGCTGGCTCTGATTTTGGGCAGTGCGTGCTGCTGTCATGTGCACTGCCTCACTTTTCTTTGGCATGGGTTTTTTCTGGCATGCGCTGCCCTGCTTTTTTTTTTTGGTGGATCTCCCGGGGTCAAAAAAACCCCTTGTGCTGCAAAGAAGCAGCCTGGGGAACACCTGCATGTGTGCTGTGTGGTGCTGCAGACAGGTCTGCAGCACCACATATCACTCATCCATGCTCATCTGGTCATGGCCAGAAGGTTTCACTCTGCTCCTCCTGGCATCAATGTCAAAAATCCGCTTTTATTTCAGTGGAAACAGAATAAGGCCTTAAATGATGAGGGAGATGACAATATTGAGATGTACTGCCAATCCATGATGGGTTATAGTTTAAGGTGCTACATTACAGTTTGTTTTGCTAAGATGATTACTGTTGAGCTAGGTATTAAAATCTCATGTACTGTGTCAAGATTGACCTAATTATGGGTAGCTATGACCTGGCTGGCATTTCTATAGTGTTCTTCATCTAAAAAGCCACTCCTCACTTTTTAGTGTTTGTTTTTTCTTTACATGACTGTCTTCCTCAAAGAGTTATGAAGAGAGCATTTCTCCACCCACTTCTGCTCATTAATATTCCTAATAGCCTTAGGGTTCTCTTCTAGTTTAATAATGACCATTTGCTATAGCTAACCACATTACTAGTCTCATAAGATCTTCCGTAATGGTCTTTAAGCACCTAACGTTAACACAACCTACCTTTTGTTTGCCAAAAAGTAATGTTTGCAGTCACCCATTCAGCACAGCAACATTGCTGCTTTGCATTCTCTTCTAAATCTAAATATTGGAATCCATGAAACACTGGGTGTGTCTACATGTGCAATTAGTGCTACATGTGTTTACTGCACGGTAAACCTGCCCTGGGCAAGTGTCTACAAATGCAGTCATTTGGGAGAAGATTTGCCATTTGTGGCAATAGCCTGCTCCTGGCCTCCTTTGATCCTGTGCCACTCCCAGCAACAGGCAGGGGGAACTGAAAGCTCCAGCCACAGCTGCCTGTGGTCAGGGGCCCTCTTTAAAAGCCAGCCCCATGCAGTGCTCCCTGGCCACCTGCATTTCCAGCCTGGAGCAGTCTGCAGCATGCTGGCCATAGGCGGAGAGAGAAAATATTATTTGAGGCGGCTGAGTGCACATGCACGCACACCCCCCAGCAGGTAAGTCTGTTGTGGGGAAGTGGCATGGGTGGGGTGCCAGATCACCCCCACAGTGAGGGAAGGAGTGGGGCAGAGGCAGGGGTGAATGGGTCCCCAGGGCTGGGTGGGTTGTGGGATGCTTGGAGTCCAGGTTGCTCATCCAGGGGCGCAGGGGTCTCCTGCTGCTGTGCACAACCTGGCAGAGGCACAGGGGGCACATGCCCCCCAGATCTGTGTGTGGGACAGAAGTGGGCTGCCACTGTGGGCTGGGGAGCCACAGCTGCCTCGGGAGTGGTGCAATGGCATCTGTCTCCTGTTGCTGGACAGGCGGGGAACGCGGCGCAACCAGCACGTAGCAGGCACATAGCATTGCACCACTCTCAGGGCAGCGGCAGCAGGGCTCACAGTGTAGCCCACCTATGCCCCACACACAGATCTGGGGGGCTCATGCCCCCCTGGGCCTCCGCCAGGGTGCACACAGTGGTGGGAGCTGTGTGTTCCAGCAGCTCAGTGTCAGACAACTACACCTAGCACTGATCTTCTTTTAAAGGATTCCCTACTTGCTAGGCTAGGCAGTTCTAGCAAGAGGGATTTCAGAACACCTTTATCTTCTAGGTGCTTTTATTTTACTATTATATTCATTGATTTATTCTTTTGAATTTTATACTACATTGGATAGGGTTACTATAGAATATAATTTATATAGGAGGGCAAATACATTTATATTTTATTTCAGGGGAGTGCCAGTGCCACTGCATGTGCCCGAGACTGCATCCTCTCCATGAGCACCAGCCATAACCACCACCCCCCCACACCATAACAACAACAACAAGCAGGAACACCAGCACCAGCACCAATGTGGCAGCCTACTCCATCCCCATTTCACTTCCCATGCTGAGCCTTCCAGTGCCAAAGGAAGAGCTGGCACTGGATCTGGATCTCCATGCCCTAGCAAGGAAAATTCTGGGGAAGTAGGGGGATTCAGCTGAGTTTGTGCTCCACACTCCTCAAGTTTCCCCTAGAGTCAGTTATCCTTCCCCAGAAGGCACTTCAGAGGAGGTTGATGTAGAGGTGGAAGCAAGTGGCTCAGCTGAGTCTGCTCCTCCACTTGCTGTGCCTCTGCCTGCTGAGGAGGGGGAAAATGCAGCAGCATCCACACATGCACCCGCACCCTAGAAGCGAGTGGGTAGTGTGGTCTGGGATCATTTTCAACTGGCAGATGAACCCATGTATGCTATCTATCTACACTGCTGAGCCAAAACCAGCTGGGCAAAGGAACAAAACACATGAGCACCACAGGGATGCTGATGCATCTCTGTAGGCATCACCCCCTTGCCCTTGCTCCTCCTCAGCCTGGCACCAGCAGGAGCATGGGAAGTTCCCCTCTCGCTCCAAAGCCCCCCATCTCACCAAAGCAGAGGCAGGCCACCCTGGAACAGTGGGGGAAAGGCAGATAGAAAGCATGGTGCATTGCAAGAGTGAGATCACCCAGAGCACTGGAGAGATGCTAGCTGTCAATGGCCAGCCCTTCTCGTTAGTTGAGCAGCCAGGGTTCAGGTGGCTCATGGTGCTCATGGCCCCATCCTACCAAGTGCCCACTTGCACCACCTTCAGCCAGACAGTGGTGCCCTCCCTGTATGAGGCATGCAGGGAGTACTTGAAAGAGCTGTACAAGGTAAGTCTGCAGGTGGCTTTACACTTCTTCTCAAACATCTGGAGCAACCAGGGTGGTGATCACACCTACCTCTCCCTCACAGGGCACTGGTGTGACCAGTCAGGCTGTCAGTGGGCTCTCCTTCAAGCTGAGGTGATAGATGAGTCCCACGTGGCAACAGAGATCATGGGTGTCATAAACTGTTTAGTGCAGGGGTGGCTTACTGGGCAGGGTGACCTCACTCATGTGTTCATGGTCACCGACAATGGGGCCAATATAGTCAAGGCAGTCTGTGATGCCAACTTTGTTGGTATCTGCTGTGTGCCACACAAGTTGCACCTTGTTGTCAGAGATGCCTTGGAGGGGGACAGGGCTGCAGTGATGGTGCCAGCACCACCAGCAAGCTCATTTCAAAATGCAGGAAGGTGGCAGGCTACTTCCACCAGAGCATCAAGAGGGACAAGATGCTGACAAACAGGCAGAGCTGAGTATCCCACAGCACAAAATCATGCTCAAGAGGCTGGTGGAGCAACAGAAGGCCATCCATGAGGTGGCCTTGCTCGGGGAGGTTGGGATCAGCGGCCCCCTGAACAGAGCTGAGTGGGATACCATCTCCCAGATCTTGGTGGTCCTCAAGCCCTTCCTCAAGGCCACCAAGAGCCTCAGCACTGCTGATGCCCTCCTTAGCTAGGTGATCCCCATAGTACAGGAACTTCAGAGCCAAATAGAGAACTTCCAGGGGATCAGTGTTCCTGGCTGGGGCAACCGCTGTCACCAGACATGCAGGCACTGGTGAGGCGGCTGAAGGAGGACATCAGAAAATGTCTTGATCCCTTGTGGTCCAGTATGATCCACATGCTGGCCTCTATGTGTGACCCAAGGGTGAAGGTCACCATATGCAGCAGCCAAACCCTGAATCAGTGGACCGAGTTGCTGGTGAAGAGAGTCAGGGAGGCAGAACAGTGAAGGCAGGGGGGATGTGGAAGAGGGGGAATCCACTGTCCCATGTTAGCATGCCATCCACCCGCCAGTCTCCTTCTCCACCACAGGCCCTGCCAGTGTGGGCCAAGGGCATGGCTTCTATGGTGGGGTCCAGAGTCACCAGACCCCACCATCAGGCAGGTAGTGCTCAGGCCTGGTGGCTGCCTATCTTGATGAGGAAGCAGAGGTGTTGTTGTATGACCCCTTGGCCTACCTGATCTGGCCACAGTTGCCTGCGAGCACCTGACCAGTGTTCCAAGCGAGAGGGTGTTCAGCATCACTGGGGAGGTAGTGACAACCCACCACACCTCCTTGGATCCTGGTTTGGTGGAGCAGCTGGTGTTCTTGAAGGTCAACATCCCACTTCTGGGACTCCTCAAGCTCCAGGTGCAGATGGACTGAGTGCCAGCTTCCTCACTCCATCTGCAGCTATTTCCATTTGATTTTTTTACACCAATTAGTGTTACTGCCCTGCTCTCAAAGCTGGAGGGGTCACTCACTGCATGACCA
Source organism: Alligator mississippiensis (assembly GCF_030867095.1). NCBI lineage: Eukaryota > Metazoa > Chordata > Crocodylia > Alligatoridae > Alligator > Alligator mississippiensis. The sequence continues at coordinate 53,568,465 of NC_081833.1, read as the reverse complement.
GCCAGCAGGAGAAGAACAAGTCTCTGCTGAGCTCCTGTGCCAGGATGAACTTGAAGATATGGGCTGAGGCTATTGAGAAGGAGGAGACTCCAGGTCCTGGGCATGATCACTAAAGCTGCTCCCTGCGTGGGTAGGGAGGCCTGGTGGGACTGCTGGATGCGTGGCAGCCCCATAAATGCCAGGACTGAGGATTTTCTGGTGAAAGGTGGGTAGGAGGTGTCATAACCTCCAGCTAATGCATGCATGCATACAGTCCTGGCTGAGGAAAGCCCAGAGTTTTCACATCTTTGACAGGCCTGAGGCTTGCTGATTGCAGTGAAGTTGTTTGGCTCTAGGTGAGCTCAGCTTAGCTGCCTGGGATGCCAGCTTTTGGGTTGAAAAACCCTTTGTCAGGATGAGGAATCACCTGCTGTTGATGTGTCTGCTGGTCCTGGGTGGAAGGAATAGTAAAGAAGCCAGAGGCTGGCCTGGCATGCAATGCAGTCACTGAAAATGGAAATGGAGGCATCGGGGTGAGGGACAGGCTGTGGCGAGAGGGTGGAAGGGGGATGTAGCAGTGCAGGTAAAAGTGCAGAGGTACCTGAGGAGTCAGATGTCCAGAAGGTTGCCGTGCATCAGAACTCCACTGTTTATATTGAGTCCATAAGTTTCTGTACCTACTGCCTAGGAGGCTGATGAAGTGAACTTTATAGGCCTGGCTCTGAAAAGTGGTTTGCAAATTCAAACAAGCACCTAACCTTATCACCAGAACTGAAGCCAACTTCCTACAGCTCAAAACACAAAACCTGCCAACTATCTCTGGTACCCCCCCACACTGCACACCAGAACATATCAAAGACAACAATACCCAACTACCTGTGGGGGCACATTCCTCACAAAAAAACCCACTCTGTCTCCAGTCTCTCAGGCCTGATCCTGAGAGGGAACAATTTACAAACCACTTTTCACAGCCAGGCCTACGAACTTCACTTCACTATGAACAGTGGATGCCTCCACTGTTGATGTCTCATTGACAGTGTGAGGCTATGACACAAGCTCTGCCAGGCCACCCCTGCTGGTATACATGTCACGCCTCTGGCCAGGGTCCTAAGGTGTGAGGATGTGTTCCACCTACCACATAAAGAGCAAGGTCCTGCAGGCAGTCGCCAACCACTGGTTGTGGTCAGTGATATGGATCCACAGTTCTTGCAGAGCCTTGACCTTTATGCACCACTGGTGCACTGTCTGGTTGTACCTGCACTCCTGCATGCAGGCTGCCAGGCCCTCATAGATGTGCATGTTGGAGCACCCACCCTAAGCAAACTGGCTCCAGACCTCAGCTTCACCCCACAGTGCTGCGAGGTCCGCAGTTTCATTCTGGGACTAGTTAGGTCCCCAGAATGAGGTGTGTGGTGTTGGGGATGATGGCTCCCTCAATGGTCCTCAGGGACTGCAGGCAAGAGTCTGGGTCTGCTGGGCCTGGGCAGGTGCCTGCAGTGCACAGTGCAGGGGCACAGTGTGGAATAGACAGACAGGTAGTGGTGCTGGGCTGGGGGCCAGAGCTGGGGTCTGGGCAGGGTGCTGCAGCTGGCCTGGGGCCACTGCTGCATGACCCAGTGGCTAGAGGCAGGCAGCAGGTAGCGCAGGTCCCTGGGGTCACTGCAGAATTTTAAAGGTCAGGCTGGGACAGGCAAAGAGCTGCGCTAGCCCCAGGGCTGGAGAAACTCCAGGCCCCATGGCCCTGGTGCTAGCGCAAGGGGGGTGGGGATGACTGGGAGCAAATTTGCTCCTAGTTGATGTCTACACTTGTGCTACTGTGCAGTTACTATCGCACAGTTAATTTGCTACCTGTGTTTAGCAAATTGACTACACAGTAGACTAATTGACTGCACAGTGCCTACACATGTGATGCTTTACCATACAGTCAATTAGTCAACTCTGCGGTAAAGTGTCTCCTGTAGACATGCCCAGTGAGGATTTAGAGTTTTAAAGTTATTCATTTCAATGAGAGTTAGGAATTGAAAATGCTTTTAAAAATCTGACCCTTACTCAAAACCACAATTCATTATCTTGCTTATGTTTCCAAAATACTAGGTTGTTATATGGCAATGCCTGTCACCCCTTGTACAGTATTATCTGCCGATAGGAAGTTTTACAAAAAACAAAAAAACAAAAAACCCCCCTTGAAAATAATTAAGGTGGTTTGAACGGCATCCAAGATATTTGGCAGTGATCATAATATAAACAGTGGTCATACAACAAGCAGTTACACAGTCTGAGTCAATGCTGCTCCTTTGTTGATTTTCAGACTACCTCAATTGCTACAATAAGGCTGTGGTAAACAGGAGTGGTAGAAAGAGATTGGTTTTTATTTTGTGGTTTGAGACATTTCTCATTGGCAAAACTAATAAGAGGTCATAAAGAAGGTGATCAGCATGCAGCATCAATGTTGCAACATCTTTTTCTGATATGTTTAAATTAAATCTACCTGTCTTCAGTGCTTACATGGGTAATTAGTATCTGACTTGGAAATACATTTTACAGATAAGAAATGGACAACCTAGAAAGGGCTAGATCCAAAAAGGAATCATTGTCCAATGACTGTTTTCAGGTAAAATATTTGAACAGCCCTTGGAGCCAGGATAGGTGCCCAAGAGTTCCTTAACCAGAGCTGTGCTCTCTCTTTTCTTTGTCTTTTTCTTTGGTCTAATGAACCTTGAATTGCTTTCTGTACAATGGAACAGCTTGAACTAGAAAAGTGAGGTATCCCCACCCAAAAGCAATCTATAGCTTGGTGATTAAGGCACTTCCACATGAGATAGGAGGCATGGGTTTGAATTCTGTCATGCTGGGGAGGGAATTACAACTTGGTCCCCCACATTCTGGGGGACTGCTATAGTCCCTAGACTATTCATTGTATAAAAGCTGGGGCACAGGTAGGCAGGTATGGGGATACAGTTAGCTCAGTAATTTGTGACAATAAATGATGCATTCTTGGACTTTGTAAAAATATACAGGTAAGAGAATCAATGTAATCTAACCTAACCAATCAATGAGTTTAAAAAAGAAAGTCTCCTTTATATAAAGCAGCATTCACAAGAAAGTTTTGAGTCTGAGGAGGATATTAATTGATTCTGATTAACTCACTTTTCCTGACACAAAGGTGGAAAACATTTCTCTGAAATTTCAGATGAAAAAAGACAGAAACTAAAGGAAACAATAGCTACAAGGTATTTTTGTTCTAAGCCTTATAATCCTTCTGTGGTCTTTTATTTTCCTGGTGTGTGGAAACTCTGTTACAGAGTTAAGATTAGGTCAGTTATCACCAGGCACACAGTATATGAAACACTGCCCAAGCTGTTATTTTTGGGGGAGAGGACACAGGAATATGATCCCAGAACTGTTCTGTTGACTTCACTGGGTGTTTGATTAGACCCCCAACAGACAGATGAACCATTGCTTTCAATAGACTTGCAAGTCTCAGAGGACTTTCTGAGCAAGGTAGGACCAGAGCCAAAGACCCACCCCTACCTTGCATACCGGTAGCAGAAAGGAAGGAACACCTCCTAGTTCTGTTAGCAAAGGTTAGCAAGTACGGCTGTGCGAGGCTTCAGACAGAGCTTCAGATCCAGAGAAGTTTCGGATGCTTTGGCATCCAAAGCAGCATGTCCAGATCCAAGCGCTGGCTTTGTTAGTTTTTCCGAAGCAGTTCGAAGCTTCCGAAGTGCTTTGGGAAAGCTTCGGAGCCGCTTCAGAGATCCGGCCATAGGGTATAATGGGGAAACAATGAAATATCTATAACTTTGTTGTTTTGTGTCTGATTTTGATGAAATTTTCAGGGGTTGTAGCTTCTGCTGAGAGCATGAAGTTTGCCAAGTTTCAAGAAGATCAGTGCACAGGTTTGGGGGTAACTGTACCCCAAATTCTGAAAGCAAAACTCGTCTCACATGTATGTGTTACACCAGAGGGGGGTAAAAACTGCAGGGGTGGTAGCCCCTAGTGAAGCCACAAAGCCTGCCAAGTTTCAAGGAGATAAGTGCAGGGGTTTGGGGGAAACTGCACCTCAAGCTGCAGACAAGCAAAACTCGTTAAATGGGTGACACTGTGTGTTAAGGCACAGTAGGGTGAAAGCTGCAGGGATGGTGGCCCCTGCTGCAGCCACAAAGCCTGCCAGCTGTCAAGGAGATAGGTGCAGGGGGCTTCTGGGGCCCTGCACCCCTAGCTGCTGACAGGCAAAACTTGTGACATGGTCTGACTGTGTCTGTCTTGGGGCAGAGGGGAGACGCTACTGCAGGCCTGGCTGCTAAGCTACTGTATTACCAGTTACCAATCAATCATGATTCACTCAGGGACCAGATCAGTACACAGTTACTAGATAATGTAGCCAGTTAATTAGCATCAATGAACACCTAGAAAATAACAGACTAAGGAGAGGAAAGAATCAATACAGACAATCAACTGCCCCAAGACAGAGACAGTCTGTTACACAAGCACCCATGAAACTTACCTCCTTGAAACCTGGCAGGCTTTATGGCCTGAGCAGGGGCCACCATCCGTGCAGTTTTCGCCCACTGCGCCTTAACACACACAGGGTTATCTATATCACAAGTTTTGCCCATCAGCAGCTTGAGGTGTAGTTCCCCCCAAAACCCTGCACCAATCTTTTTGCAACTTGGCAGGCTTCATGCTCTCAGCAGAAGCTACCATCCCCACAAGTTTAATCCAAATCAGACAAAAAAAACACAGTTATAGATATTTCATTGATTCCCCATTATACCGGATCTCCAAGGTGGCTCCGAAGCTTCAGAGCCGCTTCGGCTGGCTTGAAGCGGAAACCTGGTCCAGCGATCTGGATCAGATCTCTGGCATCCAAAGTGGCCAGATCCGAAGCTGGATCAAATAGCTATCTACTCTCACAGGCCTATTAGCAAGTGCCCCTGTTCAGTCCATGTGCCCCAGTACCCAGGAGACACTGTGCTTTCCAGAGATGATCTGGACTCTCGGTGTTACTCTAACACTAGACTCTGCCCTCACTGTGCTCCTCTAACTACTGGGTGTGAAATTTGTTCCTTTGAGGTTTCTTAGCACTTCAGTCTTCTTGACCTTGTAAGTCAGTATTCTTTTTTCTGTTTCTTATGTTCATTATGGGGCTGGGTGTGTCCTAGGTTTTGCCTCCACATGGAACTACTCAGGAAAACTCAGTGTGGACATTCTTATTCCAGAATAAAAGTGCCTTTCTCTAAATTAAATCAAACTGTTTTGGAACAATGCTAAGCTAAACCAGAAAAAAGCTTTTCAGAACAAGTAAGTCTGCACATGGAGGCATTTCCTGAATAGCTGTTGTACTTTAAACTTAACCCCTACCTTATTCTGCAGTAACAGATGTTAATGGAATGGCATCTAGTAGCCATTCAGTCCTGATCTTTATTTTTCAATTAAATGAATAATTTGCCCACTGCCTGCAGTAGAGGTGCTGCAGTCTTCTGAGCTGGAGGTGACATTGGCTGTCTCTAATCTCGAGTCACCACAGTCTAGCCAAGGGATGTTGAGTGACCAGAGGTATAGGGGCTCATTCGGTATGCCAAACAGTGTAGAAGAAGGGCAGTGGGGGGTGGGGAAGTAAAGCCTTACCTGCCTGGACTCTCTGTACAGGGAAGGCAGCTACTGCTACTGCTGCTGCTGCATCAGCCCTGTGGTGTGGGGTCCCTGGCAACAGCCTCTGGGGCTCCATTTGCTCCCCTGACCCTAGATATGATATTGAGTGTAGAGCTACACTGCAGTCACTGCAAGAAAAGCCCCAGGGGCAGAGCACTATTCCACTCACCGCCTCCCCTACCAGATACACGCCTGGGTGTGAGGCTGCACTGTCCAGCTCCTATAGCCAGGCAGCACAGGCTTTTCCCTGACATGGTAAAGACTCTTGAGGGGGTTTCTTATGTTCCTGTATAGTTGGCCCCTGGGGCTGGTGCCCACTCATGCCCAATCCCCAATCATGTCCCTGCAAGTAGCAGTTGAGGGATTGATTCCCTTTGTTGTGAGTAGCCAGATTGTCTTGGTAGTTGTTTTACCTGAATAGTAATAAGTAGCTCATGAAGCAAGTGAATGTGAGGCATGTCAACAGTAACACCTGTTCTTGTTGCCTAAGTGTCTGTCTGAAACTGTATTCTTAGGCAGTTAGGCTATACCCATGTAAGCAAACAAAATCTTACATGGTACCAGCTCATTATGATGATGATATTTTGTCTGGAGATGTTAGGTAACATGTTTTGGATGTAAATCCTCTGGTCTGATGTTAAGTGTGGGCATTAATCATCATCATGTACTCCTGAGTTATTTTTCTTGAAAAACAGGCTATAAAATTAATTTTAAACACTTTCAACAGAGATATAGGCTTGGAGAAAAAAGAGTAGAAGGTAATACGTATATAAAGATAGCTAACAAAGGTTATAATGGATGCTCCTAGAGGTGGTGTGATTCTAATAAAATAGAATTTTAAGAGGTCATTTTAAATTGCTACATCCAGTAAGCCCCAAACCATTTATTTTCTCTGAATTGTTTTTAATATATTTCTCAGTATCAAAAGCGTCTCACTGTGGCTTTTATCCTTTCTACCCATCTCTCCCCTCTTGTGCTTGTCTCTCAGAGGCTATGCCTACAAGGATATCCAGAGGTAGGAGCAAGGCAAATGCCATGGAAGACTTCCCTAAAGCTCCCACCCGCTCAGTGATGCACAGTTCTTTTAATGTCCTTACTGTAGCTTTTCTTCCTCCCCTCCCCCCTAAGGCCATATGCTTCAGCAAGCAATCCAGTGACACCCTGTTAATTATTGTACAGTTGTTACTGTGTTTGTTGGCTACTATAAAAATAGATGGAGATTTTCACTGCAGAGAGAAAGGATGTGCAGACGTACATTGGGGTTTAAACATTACACACAATGGGCCAGACTCATCTTTGATGTAACCTCACGGAACCTGGCCATGTGCCTAAGTTGTTTAGATTGCAGCTGCCAAGTTATCAACAGAAACAGGCATATTCAAAACCAAATGTTATAAGCCACATTTTCCCCTTTAAAATAACATTTCTTGGCATAAAAGCAAATCTAAGGAAATGTATTTATTAGGGTTGTGCAAAACAGCACCATTCTGATTTGACTTCTGTTTCAATGATTTGATGAAACAGTGTTTTGTTTTGAGTTTTGTTCAGTTTCAAAAGCACTGTTCCGTTTTGTTTCATAGAAACTGTTTTGCTGTTTCGACACCCTTTCGATGTTTCACCCATAGTTTATTATGGGGAAACATAAAATGCAGCAGGCAGGCAGATCAGGTGCTCACCCACACCCCCCGGGAGGACTCTGGCACAGCCCCTGCAGCACTCCCAGGGGTGCCAGTGGGCCCCGATCTACCTGCTGGCTGACAGGAGCTGGGTGCTGCCACCTCGGGCCAGTAGGGCTGGGGAAGATCAGCTCATGTGGGGACCTGCTGCTCTGATCCTGGGGCAGGGGAGGGTACCCGCATGAGTTGATCTGCCCTGGTCCCTGCACCCACTGTGACTTGGCTCCGGTACGGGGCCAGGGCAGATCATCTCATGCAGGGACCCTCCCCCACCCCGGGATTGTGACAGTGGGTCCCCATGCAAGCTGATCTGCCCCAGCCCCAGTTGCCCCAGGCAGCAGCACCCAGCTTCAGTCAGCTGACAGGCAGATCAGGGGCCCGCTGGTACCCCTGAAAGGGCTGTGAGGGCTGTGCCGGAGTCCTCCTGGGGGGGTGTGTCCTTGATCTGCCTGCTGGGTGACAGGAGCCAGGTGACAGAGTAGGTATCCCCTGCCCTGAAGCTCTGAAATTTCAGTGAAAGCAGGGGATACCTACTCTCAGCTGTCCAGTGCAGAAAGTAGAAACAGTGCAGTAGGTAAACCTAAGCTATGGCTGCGGTCAAAGAAGGGAGGAGAGAGACAGAGATGCTACCTCTGCTGTACAGAAACGGTCCTAAGTTTTGTGTGGAATAGAATTAATGATAGTTCTGTTCAGTGACACTAGCTAGTGTAAGTTAGCAGTAGATCTAATATACAGCCATAGCAATCAAAGCTGCATGATGCAGTGTAGACAAACCATCTGTATCCAGTACTGAATACAGCAAAGACCTGAACAGTTTTTGTTGCATTAAACATTCTTAACTTTGAATAGTCTAATGCAGAACCTGGTAAAACTCTTCATTTGCCACAAAGTTTCAAGGGGTTCATGTGCATGTGTGTAGAGGAAAGTTTTGTAGAGTTAAACCATAAGCAATTTTGTTCACTTCTCCATAAAGTGAAATACTAAATTCCACACCCCTCAACTGATGCCGTCATTAGATTCTTTAGGCTGTACTATTCCAAACCATGTAATGCACCCCATGACCAAAAAATGCATTATTGGGTCTAATGTCCCACCAGCTCATTCTTTACATCCATAGATGTTCCATTAAGACCTTTGACTAATCATATTTCACCAGCATGGCTTTCCATTGCTTTGTTTGCCAAGGGACATGGTGGCTTGGCAGCTAAATAGGAGCTGTATGGAAAATTGGTGAATTTGTCACTCTTGCCACAGAGCTCTAGCTACTGGCACTGCCCCTAAACATACACCAAATGTGTACAGCTGTGAGCATAGATTGAACAAGGACCTAAATGACAGGGACAGTTTTGTTACTCACTTCTGAATAGAGCTGGTTGGGAATCTTTCAATTAAACTTTTTCCATCAGAAAATGCAGGCTTGTCACAACTGAAATGTTTCCCTGAAGCCGATCCATTTTGACAAAACTTTTATTGGGAAGGCACTTCTAGGGCATTATGCAATTAGCAGATCAGAGAAAGTGGCGCACACACATTTTTCAGACCATGACCAAGGAACAGTGGATAGAAAAATGTAAAGGCAGTTTTCTTGGTGAAAGATGTTTATCTTTCTTTGCACAGGGTGGAGAGGTGGGGGAGAAGGGAGGGTGGGAGGAGGCGGCCAGGGTCAAGGAAGAAGGAAAATGGAAAGTAATCAATAGGAAAAAGTGCAAGTACCATTTTACTGGAGTGTAACTTAGGTCGTGTACAGTCATTCTGTTTCTACTGGGAGAATCACTGCTCTCCTGGTAGAAGCCACCGATGTGCAGACACTCCAGCTTTTTCTCCCAAAACAAAAATGGCAGCTCTGGGAGAAAAATAACAAAACTCGAACCAGGTACAAGTTGCTCCCAAGAAAGTTTCTTTTGGGACAATGAACATTGGTATACTTTCTTAATGAGTGCATCATCAGGCTGTCCAATGTGAAAACTGAGAGAAAAAAAAGCTTTCCTCTTCCATTACCCCTAGAATTATTTGATTTCACCTCCTTTTTTGACACTTGAATGTGACAAGCATGTTTGCCTTCCATTGGTGTTCATTGCTACTTATACAATGGGAAATAAAGAAATCTCCTAGGTATCTGAGTCCTTACATTTGGGGTCAAGTTAACTTTGTTTTGTTTCCTGTTTGTGAGGGAGAACAATGATAAAGAGAGGCACTGAGTACTTCGTTTCTCTACCCTATGAGCACATCTACACAAGCGCTTGAGTGCACAGATGTTACTGCACAGTCATTTAGTACTTACTAGCAAATACTAAATGACTGCACAGTAACTGCCAGTATTGCTCACTCCCATGGGCACACAGGTTATTTCTGACTCTACTACATAGTAGCAATGAACTATTGTGCAGTAGCTCATTACTGCACAGTACAGGCAGCATCACACTTCATGCCCGTCAATGTTATGTTGCCATAGCAATGAACTAGGTCGCCATAGTTCATCACTATGGTGACATAGCGTCTTGTGTAGACACCCCCTCTGTTTACAATACAGGGTGCTGTAAGCCAGGTTAACAGTGTTAACTTCCATCCCTTTCCTGGATGCCTAACCATGGAGAGTTCCTGACTGTGAGCTTCACACAACAGAGCATGTAAGAGAGGACAGTTCTTTGAACTGTGTATAGTGCCTTTTGCCACCTTTGATCATTTGTCATTTTGATCACTACATAGTTTGAACAAAACAACTGATCAATCTCTTCTTTTGTCCTTCCCATGCTGGTTTGTGCCAGCTTTGTTCCTTCCCTTCTTTAGTTAAAATTGTTAACATCTGAAAACAAATAGTACAGCAGGTCCATTCACCTTTATTGCACGTCAATCAGCTGTGTAAAAAGGAAGGAGCTGTTAAATTAGAAGCTTCCACAAGCAAAAATAGACAAGGAACCTAGTCATGTTATCGCATTGTTGAGAGCTAGACACACAAACCAGCTGTTGTAGGCTGCTGGGGGGGGGAACAGCAGGCTAAAGTGTTCTTCTGTCTCCGCCAGGTGTGATGGAGAGGGAGGTAAATGCACCTTCAACAATAAAAGTCTCTTTTGCTCCCTTGTTCTTCCCTTCCTCAATTTGCTTACTCACAGGAGGAGCAGATGCCACCTGGCTCATACCATCTGCATAACATCCTGCGGGGAGCTTGCATTTGCTTACATGCACTTGTCAGAAATGCTTAGGAGGTGTACGGGGCAAATAAAATTAGTTAACCAAATAAAAAAGAAAATCCTGTTCTTGTGCAAAAAGGCCTTTATGATGGGGGTATTTAAATCTTGTCCACTACTTATACAACATTGAGGGGGGTACCAAAATATACTAAAGTTTAGAGTGACAGAGCCTAGCATTTCATTTGCATGGATTCAGTCATGGGGCTGCACTGAATTATATCAGTTGAAAATTTAGCTCTTTAAGCCTCTGTTCCCAGACACAAATGCTGAGGGCAGAATTGGATCCTGAGTGCTGGTTGAGCCTGGGTGGGGAGGGTTTTAAGAAAAAGTCAGTGGAGGAGTGGTTGTGGTAGTAAATAATAATCTCACACTGATGCCAGGGCTGCCCCTTGTGCTAGCTCATATCCTCTCTGGATCCCACGCCATTGAAGTATGAGTGTGTTGTATGCAGACCAAGTAATTTTTCCTTTTTCACTTTACATTCACTAAAATTCTTCAAAACCAAAGGTCACCAAGCAGACATGTACAATGACTTCATGAATGACTCTGGCTCATTAATCATGGCTCCATGTACCAGTGACTCTCCTCTGTTCATTAGAATAGCATTTCTTTGCACTTCATGGCAAACCATCATTATAATACAGAACAAGGACAACAGTGTGAAAGACTTTTTTAATGAGACTTCATAGCTGCTCATAGTGGGACTCCTCATCTGCCTTGCTCTTAAAAGAGCTGTCTGACAATGGATTAGAAGGGTTTTACCTGATGAAGAGCATTTCACTGGGAAGACTGTCAGTGAGCTTCCAGAGAGCTGCATAAACCTGGCTGCCCTGTTGGTTGAGCTGTCAGTCTTCAAATGAATATGGAAAGAAAATCTTTAATTGCACTCACCACACATGCAACATTTTACGCTGGATTATTGTCATAACGTGCTTATGGGGAAAAAGCAGCAATTCAGGATCCATAAGGTCTCAAGTGGACTCTGCACTTAGTAAGGACAATCTTTGTAGTTTAATAATACTAAATTATTGAGAGAATAAACTCTGCACCAAAGCCTTGAATGGTCAGTTGCATATACAATGTTCTTGCTGTTAGCCTAATATTATTTCAGTCTCTACCTTAGATATACCAAAAAGAGGGAATAGTTCAAATATTGATGGACTGAAACAGCTCATTTAAATCTCTTTCGGTAAATATTTTAAGGGATGTCACTTTTTTACAATGTCTTTTTTTATTTGGATGAAATAATGAAACTGCAAAAATGGCTTATAAGTTTTATGAGCATTCTTTTTTAATTAAAATTCTTTCACACGTTCTGTTTTCCCTCAGGAGAGTGGTGACTTTAGTGGCTGACCCCTGATTTTCTTGTTAAGAAGTGCAAAGAATATGAGGGAGCCTAATACAGGCAGGATCCAGCATTACTAGCACCTTACTGATTTTGTAATCCTGTGAGCTTAGTGCTATTTTACATCTGTGAACCTCATGCTAAGGTTGGCAAGCAAAATAGGGTGTCATGCAAAAAAGAAGTGCCCAGTCCTGCATTCCTGGTTCTCTACAAACTCCCTTGAAATCAAAAGAGCTTTTGCTACAAAACACACACAAACACAAGAGCACGCACGCACGCACGCACGCACACACACACACACACACAAACACACACACAGAGTGAACCCAGCTGCATTGTGATGGGAAAGAAAAAAGAGTAAATATGAAACACAAATATTTTGACAGAGGATACAGTTTACACAGTAGTTTAAACCTCAAAGGAGCAAAATGTATCTGTTCCCAAAAAATCATGATAGATTATAATATGTTTTGAGTCTATCTTCTAATTTTTGATTGCCTTATGTTTTGCATGTGCTTGAGCTCTCACATGCTCACCCCTGCCCATCTCCTCTTCAGCAATTAATTTTGCTCCCAACTCTAATCAACTCTCTTTTCTCTAAAGCCAGAATCAGTTCTGCTTCTCCCATCAATTCTGCAGATTCCATCAATTCTGTTCCCCTTGCTTTGCCCCCTGTTGCTACATCTCCTTTCCTGGGTGGATCTAGGATTTTGAAAAGGTGGGTTCAGATGATGTGGGACAAATGCACTATAACACAACACAATACATATTTTCTCCAGTTAAAGAACATCTAGATATTCTACTGATATACTAGGGGGGCAGCACTATAGTATTCAGTTTAAGATCAACACAAAGCAAAAACAAATACAAGTATTGGAAGATGCACTAATTTGCTATATTATACATATATACATTTAAAAACCCCCACAAGATAGGCAAAAAATAGTCAAAGAATATTGTGTTGTTAGTTAAATGTCATTGTAGTTAAATGTATGTCTCTTATTCAAAATCATAAAATAAAATCTAGCCTTTCTGAGCATCTTGACCATGCCAAATCTGTTGCCAGCTCTTGCAAATTCCTTGCATCAGTGAAGTGGTGCAGTTGCATTCCTCTTTGATTTCTGCTGCACTTAAACTTTAAAACCACCTGCCTGGGAGGGGCAGCTGCATTTCTATGTAGACAGTGCTGAGAGAGTCAGTTGATATCCAGCTATTGCCTTGCATCAGTTTTCTCATTAACTGCAAGGGTTCTTTAAGGTTACATCAGAGCATCCTATAGCTCACTGTCAGGTGCAAGTGCTTTTTCTGTCACCTCCTATTGGTTTTAGTTCATCAGGGAAGCAGCAAAGACCTCAGAGAAGGCAACCAAGCCTCATTTTGAAATAGTGTTTGCAGGTACATTTTGATAAACCCCACTATCCAACAGAAATGAGCAGCAGTACATAGACTACCCAGATGTCCCAATGATACTTTTGACCAAGATACCATAATATTTTATTGTATGTGGTTGCACGCCTCTGCAATTTTACTTTCCACAACATTTTGGGGAAGACTATTTTACATATCCATATACATGAACATGCTCAAGGAAATCAACCAATGCCTGAACTCACATTTTCTTTAAATGCTTTTGAAATTTTGAGGGGAAGGAACTGACATATAAGGTATTTAACATTAGAAAACCATAAATATATGTTACTTTGTATGTCTTTGAAAATATTTAAAGTGATAAGATAGTCAAAACAAAACCAGCAGCAAAGCTTCTGAAACATTTTTTAAAAACGACCCCTAATTTGAATAGGCAGTATTTACCCACTGGAGCTCTTGTTCTACATAAACAGCTCCCCTTAGGCCCCGCATCTCCTTGGTGACTCTTTTACATGTTTTCAGTATAGTGGAGAGAGATACTTCTTATGCTGCTGGCTACTTACTGTTACTGCCTTCCACATTTCCCAGTCCAAATAACCTCTGAGAAAGTTGATCCAGAAGGTGCTTGCATCCACTGTAAGGCAAAGTTTACCAGCACCGGACACATCTATACCTGCATTAAGGTGCTTTTCCTAATGCACAGTAAATTTAGTACCTCCTATGTGGGGGCATTTTTACACATGCTCCAGAAGGCATGGGGGTGGTGCTTTAATTAGTGAGGTGCATTAATTAAAAGTACCCAAATGTCACATAAGTGTCAGTGCATCCCTGCACTGAAAAATGGAGGTGGGGTGCTTTGACCTAAAGCTCATAGAACAAGCTTCAATTCAAAGCACCCCGCTGCCATTTTTCAGTGTGGGGACGCTGATACACGTGATGATAGAGTCTGCTGGAGCACATTAATTTCCGCACACCAGCAGACTCAATTAATTGATTTCCAGCAGACCGGAGCAGGCTCCCTGCACATGTACAAGAGCCCACAAGTACTAAACAAAGGCGCATGAGCCTGCCTTAATGCACAGTAACAAATGTACATGGGTTTTAAGTAACACTTAATGCACAGTAGCTTATTTTACTGTGTATTAGCATAATGACACTTTTTATGTGATGCTTTAATGCACAGTAAAATAGGTTACTGCACATTAAAGCACATGTGTAGTTACCCAAAGTGTGTAGCATCAAAACAAATGCCAGCATTCTTTTGTCAGCTGTATATTAAGCAATAGGGCCAGTGGGTATGTACACTTAACCTCAAGCCTGATCATAAGCAGGATCAAAAGCAAAGGCAGAGTTTAGGTAAGGAAATATGTTCAGGAGTAAGCGTATAAGCACAGCATCTCTAGCTGCATCAGCAGATACACAGGTTCACCAGGATCTCAAATTGTACTCAGAATATTATTAATCTGCATGTGGGTATAAGTGAAGATCTAAAAAAAGGAAAGGACTTTAGGAAAGCAAAGCAAAGCAAAGCAGCAAGGGCAACAGCAGAATTAGAAATGTGTCTTCCAGCCAGAATATCATCCCAATATTTTTAAGCATGTAGCCAATGCATTTTTTTAAAATTTTCCATGATCCCAAAAGAAAGTTATTTACTCTACTGAATTTATTATGAGTACAAAGAAGTAGGTAAGTAGCTTATATATCTCCCATACAGCCACTGGCATTAGTTCTTCCAACAGGTTTTTATATTACTATAAATAGCTCACAAAGGTTTGGGTTATGTTTAAACATCAAGAATCTAGACATAATCTTAATTTAAGAGATGCCTTGCACCAAATCAAGGATTTTTCAAAATTGTGGATATTAGGAACCTGAACTTGGATCTGAATCTTAGAAATGATTCTTTTCTTTATGCTGGATTATACTTCAGGCTTTTCTTAGATCCAAAAGCCTGTGTTCTGTCATCTCTAAATGGCTTCTAGAATCAAATCTTAACAGAGAAGAGTGCGTATTTCCCATACTGGTGTACTAATAATTAGTCCTAAGAGAATCCATTTTCAGCATTGTGGTGGTTTGAGGACTGGAAAAGGGCCAATTGGTTCCCATTTTCAAAAAAGGGAGGAAGGAGAACCCAGGGAACTATAGGCCAGTTAGTCTTACCTTGATCTTGGGTAAGCTTTTTGAAAGAATTATCCTGGCGCATGTCTGCAAGGGGCCAGCAGGAGAGGTTATGCTTAGGGGCAACCAACATGGGTTCATTAGAGGCAGGTCCTGTCAGACCAACGTGGTGGCCTTCTATGACCAGGTCACAAAATCCTTAGACGCAGGGGTAGCAGTGGACATAGTCTTTCTGGACTTCAGGAAGGCCTTCAACACTGTCTCTCACCCCATTCTCATTAAAAAACTAGGGGACTATAGCGTCAACACCTACACAGTAAAATGGGTCGCTAACTGGCTGGAGGGCCGCACCCAGAGAGTGGTGGTGGATGGGTCATTTTTGACCTGGAGGGATGTGGGCAGTGGGGTCCCCCAGGACTCAGTCCTCAGACCTGCACTGTTCAACATCTTCATCAGTGACTTGGATGAGGGGGTAAAAAGCACCCTGTTCAAATTTGCTGATGACACTAAGATGTGGGGGGATGTGGGCATGCTAGAAGGGAGGAATAGGCTGCAATTGGACCTAGACAGGTTACAGGGGTGGGCAGATGAGAACAGGATGGGTTTCAACACTGACAAGTGCAAGGTGCTGCACCTGGGGAGGAAGAACCAGCAGCATACCTACAGGCTGGGGAACTCCCTTCTCATCAGTGCAGAGGCAGAAAAAGATCTTGGAGTCATTATTGATGCCAAAATGAACATGGGCTGACAGCATGGGAACGCAGTCAGGAAAGCTAACTGCACCTTGTCATGCATCCACAGATGCATCACAAGCAGGTCCAGTGAGGTGATCCTCCCCCTCTATGCGGCACTGGTCAGGCCACAGTTGGAGTACTGCGTCCAGTTCTGGGTGCCGCACTTCAGGAGGGATGTGGACAGCATGGAGAGGGTCCAAAGGAGGGCCACATACATGATCAGGGGGCAGCAGGGCAGGCCCTACAATGAGAGGCTAAGGGACCTGAACCTGTTCAGCCTCCACAAGAGAAGGCTGAGGGGGAATCTAGGTGGCCTGTTACAAACTAGTCAGAGGGGACCAGCAGGTATTGGGGGAGTCCCTGTTCCCCTGAGCACTACCAGGAGTGACTAGAAATAATGGTCACAAGCTGGCAGAGGGTAGGTTCAGACTAGACATTAGAAGGCACTACTTCACAGTCAGGCTGGCTAGGATCTGGAACCAACTTCCAAGCGAAGTGGTGCTGGCTTCTACCCTGGGGGTCTTTAAGAGGAGGTTAGACGAACACCTTGCTGGGGTCATTTGACTCCAGTACTTTTTCCTGCCATGGCAGGGGGTCAGACTAGATGATCTGCTCAGGTCCCTTCCGACGCTACCAACTATGAAACTATGAATGAGGACAGAACTGGCCATGAGATAAAGATAACGGGCTCTTATCCTGTCCAGATTTGAGTCTCTACTCCACTCAGGCAGAATATTAAATGCTCCTCTTGAAAAGCGTAACAGTGATATATGCTGCTGTATTTTCTCCTACAGGGCCTTTGTGTTTCAGAAAATGAAGATCTCTTCTTAAACCTTCTGAACTTCATAGAGTTTGGATTAGACTCCTAATCCAGAATTGATCAAATTCCTGGAATATTCCTAGGAGCTTTAAAACTAGAAAAAAGAAAACAAGCAACAACCTTCTGATATCAATGTTATTTTGCTTCATCTTCAGTACGCTCAATATATTGTTCTTCAGTATGATTAATAAATTTAATCCGAGTCAGAGCAAGGTCCATGGCTTTTTAAATATTCAGAAAGTTCTTAGTGTATTGTAAATGCTATCCTAAATGCATTAATAATTAAAAAATACTACCCCAAATTACAAAAAAGTTTAAGTCTACATCTACTTAAAAATATCTACTCCATACTTTTGTTTCAGCTTATTTATTCCTGTCCTCTGGAAAGTCTTACCTGTTTCCACTAGTGCTCATAAAGTTGGGTTTTATTGGCATGAGTTCTTGAAGCAAGATAATTTTTGGAATTTTATTTTTCATTATATAAGAAATTCACTGCTGTTCAACTATTCATGCTGGGAATGTTTGCATATTTATCCAGTTAGGTCACAGAAGTAGTAACAAGATATTTACCAGATACATCACAGCCAGCCAGTGCAGGCTTTTAATGATACAATTAAAACATTCACACATGCAATATAGAGATTAATGAATAAATCTCAGGCAACTATGATTTGCTGACAGATATTCATAAGGAGGAAAAAGGGCTAGATTGGTCAGGAAATTATTCATTTTAAATTATTCACTCAGCTCTAAGCAATGCTTAGGAATATGTGGTTATAGAGCTGTGTGAACTGATTCATCTCCTTCACTTGACTTTTCTTTCAAGTTGTCTTTAAATATGAAACCCTCAACCGTAGAAGGCTTGCATCTATCACTGAAACAAAGTCATCTGCCAACTAGTCAACAGATAACATAAAGGGGAAATTCCGTTTTCGGTCTAAATATCCTGTGTTCACTTTATCACTGTTGTATCAGCAAAAGCAAAACAAACAGCAGTCTTATTATGGAATCCATCTTCCTGCTGAATGGATCTCTCTGGACCAAGAAACTATTTCCCAGCAGGATTGTACATTTCTTTCAGTTTCAGCTACCAGCACATCAACTTTTGGGACCAAAGACTAAGTAGAATGATTTGAGCAAGGACATCTGGTAAACTGACTTTTTAAAATTCATTAGACTGTTTCTCTTGTGTTAAGAAAGCCTAAGAGAAACAGCTATACTTCATAATATTTTCTAAGCATAGCCGTTTAACTTTGGAGGTAACCCAGGATTTATCATCTGAAAATCATTTACAGTTCTTTCTATATTGTCAACTGCCTCCATGGGAGTGTCGCTTTCCACGGAGGTGCAGACAGCAGAGGTTGCTGGCCTCCAGATGGAAGCCTGGAAGTATTGGTCACCTCAGCACTTTGAGGTCTTTGTGCCTAGTCCAGCTTTACTTAAGTGAAAAATGTGGGCCATAAGAAAATCCTCAGTGCAGCTTCTCAGGTGTTGTTTCCGACACAGAGGGAGATGGAATGCTCTTTCAAATCATAAGCAGTACCTGGACTCTAATATGTTTTCTCTGATGCTATGGTAGAAAAAGAAACCTGGGGAGGCATGGGTCCCAGGCTGGGATAGAGACAGGAGTAGAGAAAAAAGTGCCCTTGTAAATGTAACAGCCTAAAGCAGGAAATAGTTTCTGTTTCTTTCCTATGACCATGAAAATGACACATCCACATTTTAACCTAATTCTCTTTCTAAAGTAGTGTTTGTCCACAGAAAAAATATTTTGAGTAAGATGCATCTGAATTTTTCTGAACCATATTCACAGAAATGGACAAGTGAATAGCATGGCAAAAAGAAAACACTTTCGTGTTTCTTACACAATCTTCATTATTAGTTGTGTTAAGTAAAATATAATATGTTGAAATTTCCATGACCATTCATATGCAACAGTACTGATGTCTTCTAAACACCAGTAAATAGATTAGATGGATCTTGGACATTCTACTGGATGATAGAATAGGTAGAAGTAGTAGATGTTTGAATGATACAACTTAAATTTCTAGCGCACATTAAAAATCAGAGCATGAAAGACAGTGTAAATTTACTAATGGACACAGTAGAAACCATAATAGATGTTTTCCACATTACAGGTTCTTGGGAGTCTGTGCTATATAAAAAACTTACTGGAAATATGCTGAAAATATGTACGTAAAAGCTGTCAGTGATTTTATGATGTGATTCATTGTTAATACAGTTGATTATACTGACAAGTCTCTTCTGTTGTTGACTGCTCTTGTCATGTTTTGATTTATTACATTCACACTCACACAACTCAGATGGCGTAGAGATTAGCCAGAATTTAAATACTCATTATCCTTGAGTGTTTGGGGTGGGATATCTATTGGGGAGCCATATTCTACTGTCATTTACAGTGGTACAAATCCAAAATAACTTTATTGAAGACAATGGAGTCACTTCATATTTGCACTGGTGCAAGAGCAGACTTTGACCCTGACATGTCAAATAGACTTCCTGTCCAAATGTAATAATGAAAACACAAAATATTGACATGTCATACATGGTAAGTCAATGACAAATAAGAGTTATTACTATTATAAGGTGATGATGACATTCTTTGTACAACAGGATAGTAGTGTCTGTTCATGAAAAAAAAAAGACAATTAAACTTCTTATCACGAAGGTGTTTACACTTGATAGGGCAAAGAAGCTGTTGGACAATGTGTAACAACTGTAGTGGGCCATTGTGGTTTTTGAGGACAAAATTTCAAACACTATCAATAAAACAGGATTAACAATGTTTTTTAATGTGAGTGATGTTCTTAAGACAGTGGGGTAACAGCTGAGGTTTCAGGTCAGATGCTTTTTCTTTTAAAGTCTTTAGTCAAATGCCCTTAAGACACTGAAGTGTCAACCTGCCATAATGCTAGGGAAGTTTCAGATGTACAAGAAAGCAGAAAGGTTTACAAAGTTTACAAACCTGTTGAAATCCAAGCAGATTTAATTCAAGGTAGGACTTTGAGGGTGGACAGAGAAAAGGGACAGGGCAGGAAGGTTTTCAGGCTCCAAAACAGTTTCAATATTGCACTTTCATAGATTCATCGATGTTAGGGTTGGAAGGCACCTCGATAGATCATCGAGTCCCACCCCCTGCACAGGCAGGAAAGAGTGCTGGGTCTAGATGACCCCAGCTAGATGCTTATCTAACCTCCTCTTGAAGACCCCCAGGGTAGGGGAGAGCACCACCTCCCTTGGGAGCCCGTTCCAGACCTTGGCCACTCTAACTGTGAAGAAGTTCTTCCTAATGTCTAGTCTAAATCTGCTCTCTACTAGCTTGTGGCCATTATTTCTTGTAACCCCCCATTATTTCTTGTAAACTTTCTAACATTTAATTTTATAATACACTGTCTAATATCTTCCATCTACAAATTAACTGAGAACCTAGGAGTTATAACCATCACCTAAACTTCAGAGTATTCAAGTTTCAGATTCAGGTTTTGCTAATCAGGCTCATCTTACTGGTAGCCAACTTATTCTACAACTACTAATGAATTAAGTGTTTTGCCATCCCTGTATGATAAATATTTTCAGATAGCATCACTTGTGCTCAGAGCCAGTGCTCATCTAAAAGGTATGAAATGCAATTGTGCTTCTCACAGAAGTATTTGCTTTTAGAAGCTCCTTGTAGGCTTTGCTGTGGATATACTTAACTGACATTAGAAAAATGCTTGGATCCTGTAGCACAAGTATACAGCAGTATAAAATGTGTAGATTTATGCAGCTGTTTATATGACTGTCTAATTAAAATCAGACAGTCATCTTGTTCTGTCATCCATCACCACTGAGAACAGTCTAGCTCCATCCTTTTTGGAACACCCCTTTCAGGTAGGTGAAGACTGTTATTAAATCCCCTCTCAGTTTTTTCTTTTCCAGACTAAATAAGCCAGTTCCCTCAGCATCTCCTCATAAGTCATGTGCCCCATCCCCCAAACCATTTTTATTGTCCCCCACTGGACTTTCTCTAATTTGTCCACATCCTTTCTGTACTAGGGGACCCAAAACTGGACACAGTACTCCAGATGTGGCCTCACCAGTGCCAAATAGAGGGGAATAATCGCTTCCCTTGAACTGCTGGCAATGCTCCTACTAATGCAGCCCAGTATGCCATTAGCCTTCTTTGAAAGTAGGGCTTACTGTTGGTTCTTATTCAGTTTGTTGTCCACTGTAATCCCTAGGTCCTTCTCTGCAGGCATTACATAAGGCCCTTTTTATCCCCCCTACGTAGTATTATTATATATTGCAGTTATATATATATACAATATATATATTGTATATTATTATACATTGCAGTTGGTTTTCTATAGTTTTGAATCACTTAATCCTTTTTTTACCTTGTAGAAGAAGGGTGCAGAGCTGGGTCAACAGTCTGAGCCCACTGCTCAGGAGTTGGCTCACTCTTCAGGGCTATTCTTCATCTCTCGGAGTCAGGTTTGAACAAGTGGAGCAGTGAGTCTCAAACAGCTGCTTGACAGAGGTTTGATGGGTGTGGGGAGAGCAGGAGAGGGTGCTGCAGCTCATAGGGCAGAGGGAAAATGGTCAGTGACTGCTCGGGAGCAGAGGTAGAAGCCTGATTGTAGCTAGAGCATGTAGATTGTAGCAGCCCCTTGGCTGCTTCATTTTTTGTAGGTTTCCATCTTTTCTGCATTACCCTCATCCTTGCTGCCCTTGGTGGCTAAAGGATCTGTCTATCATGTAGGGCTGCCCAGACTTGCCTACATCAAAAAGACAGAGACTAAAACTTGCATATGATTTGCATACATTTGCATGATCATGCTTTGCCAGCAAATGAAGCATTTTACATCTTGCACATCCTCAGGGGGTAGAGCACAGGTCTGTTCCCGAATGTGTCATCGTCAAGGCACTTCCCCAGGCTTCTTTGGCAAGAGAGACTCTTTTGTTTCCAAGGTGCCTCACTTTGTTGTACGGTAGCCTTGTGCAGGAAATCCTAGGGTGGAACTGAATAATCTATATTGTAACAGCTCCCCTCTTTTCCTGGCCTTTGCAACCAGGCCTTGTTAACCATGTCTCTTTTGCTGGCCCCTTACTTTCCTGCCCCTGGTTTAGCTTCCCAACTCTGGCCCTGTTCCAGCTTGGATTTCCCTTTCCTTCTCTCTCTCCCTCTCACTTAATCTCTCTTCATCCCTGGCTTGGCTCTTCACCCCAACTTGACATCTACTTCCCAGGCTAAGGTCCTTCCATAAAAGATGTCTTCCACGCCCAGCTTCTATATGCTCTTCTATGCCCTTTGAGGTTGAAGATAATGCTGAGTTGCTGGGCAAGAAGAGAAACAAATTTGCTGCTAGCCCTGTCAGAAAAGCTAGGAGCTCTTCTTGGGAACCCAAGAGTTTGTAAGGTGCTAGACAGGTCTGATGCTGGCCCTCACAGGTGTGGAGGGGGCTATTTCTGCTATATCATTCCAGGATGCTTTCTGTATAGTGGTGATTGTCATGAGCTGCATAGGATGTCAGGCTGCAGCCTAAGAAAGTTTGTACCTCAACTTAAGTCAATAAGCTTGGCTTCCTGCACAAGAACTAACATTTTAAATATTGATTTGTTTTCATATAAAGCAGCCAGAAGCATCCATTCCTGTCTGATTGAAAACAGGATGAGCTCTCGTTTCAGCCTTTTTTCAATTAAAAATAAAACTTCAGGTAATATCTGTAGTTCCTGAAAACTACTTCCCTTATTAAAGCAACAAAAAGTAAATTCCCACTAGACTATTGATCGACTACTAGGCTGTTTTTTCCTGATATGAAAATATAAATGTTTATTTCAGTGCCTACAAAACCAATGACTTTGTTTCTTGTGGGCAATGCAGAGATCTGGGCTTCTGCACTTGCCTGTGTGTGCTTCCTATGAACTGTTCCTTGGGAGCTGGAACCGTGTTAAATGACATTGCTTGAAAAGCAACCATTTACTGAAGTGACACTTAGGGGAGTGGGCTCTGACCACTGCATTGTGCCTTCTCGCCTAATCCTTGGAAACTACTTTAATCTTAGGTCTACCTGTTACAGTTTGTCACACCTCCCTAGCTTCTGATAGGCAAATGCTGTAATAATTAGCTTTTTATCCAATTTTAGAATGTCTACATCAACTTTCTGTTATTGCCGTTTCAAGGTATTTGGGGTGCCCTTATTTCCCTTATTTTACCTGTTTGCTGGACAGTATTCTTGGTGTTTGGGATATGCTCTTTGTAGTTTCAAGTGGCAGTTTTGGTGATTCCTTTCCTTACAATTGCCTGGGTATACAAGGGACTGGATTTGATGGTGGAAGAGAGACCTCCTACAGTTCCTTGTTTATAGGAGGATGATGGTTTTTCATAGATTCATAGATGTTAGGGTCGGAAGGGACCTCAATAGATCATCGAGTCCGACCCCCTGCATAAGCAGGAAAGAGTGCTGGGTCTAGATGACCCCAGCTAGATACTCATCTAACCTCTTCTTGAAGACCTCCAGGGTAGGGGAGAGCACCACCTCCCTTGGGAGCCCGTTCCAGACCTTGGCCACTCGAACTGTGAAGAAGTTCTTCCTAATGTCCAGTCTAAATCTGCTGTCTGCTAGCTTGTGGCCATTGTTTCTTGTAACCCCCGGGGGCGCCTTGGTGAATAAATCCTCACCAATTCCCTTCTGTGCCCCCGTGATGAACTTAAAGGCAGCCACAAGGTCGTCTCTCAACCTTCTCTTGCGGAGGCTGAAAAGGTCCAGTTTCTCTAGTCTCTCCTCGTAGGGCTTGGTCTGCAGGCCCTTGACCATACGAGTTGCCCTTCTCTGGACCCTCTCCAGGTTATCCGCATCCTTTTTGAAGTGTGGCGCCCAGAATTGCACGCAGTACTCCAACTGCGGTCTGACCAGCGCCCTATATAGGGGAAGTATCACCTCCTTGGACCTATTCATCATGCATCTGTTGATGCACGATAAAGTGCCATTGGCTTTTCTGATGGCTTCGTCACACTGCCGGCTCATGTTCATCTTGGAGTCCACTAGGACTCCAAGATCCCTTTCCACCTCTGTGCCACCCATCAGGTCATTCCCTAAGCTGTAGGTGTGCTGGACATTTTTCCTCCCTAGGTGCAGCACTTTGCATTTTTCCTTGTTGAACTGCATCCTGTTGTTTTCTGCCCACTTGTGCAACCTATCCAGGTCTGCCTGCAGCTGTTCCCTGCCCTCCGGCATGTCCACTTCTCCCCATAGCTTTGTGTCATCTGCAAACTTGGACAGAGTACATTTCACTCCCTCGTCCAAGTCACTGATGAAGACATTAAAGAGTATCGGTCCAAGGACCGAGCCCTGTGGGACCCCACTGCCCACACCCTTCCAGGTCGAGACCGACCCATCCACCACGACTCTTTGGGTGCGACCCTCTAGCCAATTCGCCACCCACCAGACTGTGTAGTCATCCAAGTCACAGCCTCTTAACTTGTTCACCAGTATGGGGTGGGATACCGTATCGAAGGCCTTCCTGAAGTCCAGGTATACAACATCCACCCCTCCTCCTGTGTCCAGGCATTTCGTAACCTGGTCATAGAAAGAGACTAGATTGGTCAGGCACGATCTGCCCGCCACAAACCCATGCTGGTTTCCCCTCAGCATAATTTGTCCTGCCGGGCTCTCACAAATGTGAGCCTTGATAATTTTTTCAAAGACTTTACCAAGGATGGAGGTGAGACTGACTGGCCTATAGTTGCCCGGGTCCTCCTTCCTCCCCTTTTTGAAAATGGGGACCATGTTAGCCCTTTTCCAGTCCTCCGGGACTTGGCCTGTGCGCCACGAGTGTTCAAATATTCCCGCCAGTGGCTCTGCAATGATGTCGGCCAGTGCCTTCAGCACCCTCGGATGGAGCTCATCCGGGCCTGCCGACTTAAAGGCATCCAGTTCTTCCAAGTGCCTCTGCACCACCTCAGGATCTACGTGTGGAAGTCTGGCGCCTTGCTGCTGCCTCTCTACAACCCCAGTGAGAGACTTATCGTGCCCCTCACTTAGGAACACTGAGGCAAAGGACTCGTTGAGGAGTTCAGCCTTGTCCCCCCTGCCTGTCACCAATTGTTTCTGCCCATTTAGCAGGGGTCCTATTCCTCCCTGGGCCTTCCTTTTACTCACAATATATCTAAAAAACAATTTCTTGTTGTCTTTTACTTGGGTTGCCATCCTCAGCTCCATGGTAGCTTTGGCCCGCCTAACTGCCTCCCTACAAGCACGAGCAGAGGAGGTATATTCATCTTTAGTGATCTCACCCTGTTTCCATTTTTTATGTGCTCCCCTTTTGGCCCTAAGGCTGCCCTGGATTTCTCTGGTCAGCCATGGAAGCCTCCTGGCCCCTTTCCCTCTTTTGCCTCGCTCGGGGATCGTCTTGCTTTGTGCCCAAAGGATCGTTTCCTTTAGGCACAGCCACCCTTCTTGGGCTCCCATCCCTTCAAAACTCCTACTCTGTAGTGCGTCCTTGACTAATCGCCTGAGTGCATTGAGATCAGCTTTCCTAAAGTCTAGCACTTTCACCCTACTAGTTACCTTACCCACTCGACGTCTTATGGTGAATTCTATTATTAGGTGATCACTGTCTCCCAAATGGCTACCGATCTGGAGGTCCCCTATCATGTCATCCCCTGTTGCCAATACCAGATCCAGTATGGCATTCCCCCTAGTGGGACTCTGTACCTCCTGTGTCAGGTGGAGGTCCTGTACACAGGTTAGAAACCTGCGTGAGCGATGGGACCTTGCTGTCTGTGTCTCCCAGCAGATGTCTGGGTAGTTTAGGTCCCCCATCACTACCGCCTCTTTAGCTTTTATGGTCTCCGAGAGTTGCCTCAGGAGCCCCGCATCTATTTCTTCCCCTTGGTGTGGGGGTCTGTAGCAGACCCCTACCACCAAATCCCTTTCTCCTTGCCCCCCATGTAGCCTAACCCACAATCCTTCTACTTCCTCAACCTCGGATTCTGTCTTGATGGGGGTTGATGTATATTGCTCACTGACATAAAGTGCAACCCCCCCCCCCTTTCTTCCCCGACCTGTCCTTTCTGTACAATCTATAGCCCTCAATATGTACCGCCCAGTCATGGGATGAATCCCACCAGGTCTCTGTTAGCCCCACTAAGTCATAGGTGTTTAGTGCAAGCAGGAGCGCTAGTTCATCCTGCTTGTTCCCCATGCTCCTAGCATTAGTATATAGGCACTTGAGCCCTGCGACTGGTGCCTTTGCTGCCCCCCCCACTCCGAGTCCCAAGGGGCCCATTGTTTCTTACCTTCTTGTTTCTTACCTGTTCTGTTGTGCTGGTCTCCCCATGGCTTTCAGGTTTCCAATGTCCTCCTTCTTCAAGCTGGGCTGTCCTTGTGGGTGCCACATGGTTTGGTGGTCCACAGCTTCCCCTGCCCTCGTACTCCCCTCCCCCTGATGAGCCTAGTTTAAAGCCCGCCGGAGGAGATCCACCAACCTAGTAGAAAACACACGCTTACCTTTGGGGGACAGGTGAAGCCCATCCCATGCTGAGCATGTCCCTCGTCGTGATGTGTGGGTCATTGTCCAGGAAGCCAAAGCCTGCCTCGAGACACCGCTGCCGAAGCCGCCAGTTGGTCTCTTGGATGCAGTTCTCCTGCCATCTTCCTCGTCCGGTCACTGGTAGGATGGAAGAGAAAACCACCTGTGCACCGAACTCCTTCAGCACGCCACCCAGATCACTGTAGTCTGCCATCAGGTGATCGGGGGTTCTCCTGGCCGCATCATTAGTACCCACATGGACTAGGGCCATGGGGTAGTAACCAGTGGGCTTGATCCTGGCCTGGATTACCTCCCTCACATCCTGAATCTTTGCTCCAAGGAGGCAGCATACCTCTCGTGCCGAGGGGTCCTGGCGACAGATGGGTCCTTCCGTACCTCTCAGGATGGAGTCTCCTATGACAAGCACTCGTCGCCTCCTCCTCTGGGTCCTCATGGATCTCTCGATCTGTTTGGAGTGTGAAGAACGTGGTGTTTCTTCTTGCCCAAGGGTTTCCTCCTCCCCTTCCATCTCCTGCAGGGTCACCAGGGCCTCGTACCTGTTCACCAGTCGGACCGGAGAAGCTGGTACCGGTTCGCTGTGAGCTGCTCCGGTCCTGGCTGTGACCGTCTGCCACTCTGCTGCGGAGGGCAATCCCCGGGCTGCTTCTTCCTTGGGTGCCTGGGCCTGCAGGGAAAGGAAATAACTGTCAATTTCATCCTCTGCCTCCCTGATCCCCCTCAGCCTGCTAACGTCCTCCCGGAGCTCCCTCACCTGCGCCTCCAGAGCCCTAAGACAGGCTTATTCCCAATAACACTATACTACACTGTGCAAACATAGAAAGGCACAGTCACTGTATCAAACAGCTTACAGGGTAAATGGCAAACTTGGTTAAGAGTAAAGAAAAGGGGTCAGGATGACTATTAGACACATTTTGGTACTACAAATCAAAACCCAGATTCTTCCTTCCATCTCCAACCCATTTCCATTGCCTTAGTAACACAAAGGGATCATAAAGCAATCACACCTAGCTATGTATCATTACATAGTATTTTGTGTTTTTTGTCACTTACTAACATCCATTTTCTTAAGATATGGAATAATTTTAACAATGAGAAGAGCACTAAGCACTTTAGTGGTAATACTTTTGGATAGGTACAATGTCAACATAAAAGCAAATTCTAGAAAAGAAGATCAAAACTAGGAAGAATCAAACATTGGGAATATATTTTATTTGTGAAAAATTGGCAAAAATGGCCAGGTTTTGTTTCATTAAAAGGTGTGATAGAATGGGGGAGAACAAACAGTTCTGATGTCTGCATTATCAAAAGAGTGTGTAAGGAGAAACAAGCACTTCTTTTTTGAGATGCAAGCACAAGGTTACAAAGCAGATTAAAAAAACAGGTGTAGTCTAAGAGATGGCTTGGGTGAGAGAGGTGATTTGTGAGCCATGGGCTCCTGCCACGTGCTCCAAAGAACATCAGCCCCAGTGAGTTTTAAAAGCTCAGTTAGGGATTGGGGTTTGCTCATTAGTAGGATCAGACCCTACATTATTTTAATCTATAGTGTTAAAGCTTGTCTGACCTTGGAAAAACATCCTGTATCTCAATATACCAGCTCCCAGATACTTCAGATTCTTTTCTCTCCATGTATCTGTCTTGTCTATTTAGTTTGTAAGTTTGTCTGGATAGGGAAACTATTCCTTTACAGTGTCTGGTCTGACACGACCCTGATTTTGCTTGCAGCTTCAAGGTACACCTGTAATTCAAATTATAAATAAAAACTGCCAACAATTTAAAGAAGCTCCCCACAGACCCAATTCATTTGTAATATTCAGTTTTCATAACATTAAATTTAGTTTTTATAAAAATACAAACTTTCTACTTAGTTTGTTGTTGTGATAGTGAGCAACTTGAATCAAATACTAGTTTATAAATCCTACTAACAATCCCTTTCAAGAGGAGGTTGGATATGCATCTAGCTGGGGTCATCTAGACCCAGCACTCTTTCCTGCCTATGCAGGGGGTCGGACTCAATGATCTATTGAGGTCCCTTCAGACCCTAACATCTATGAATCTATGAATTCAACCATTTTCATTTGCGGTGGAGAGATTGCACTAACAGGTAGACTCATTTTTGGTTACTGTTACTTGAATTTTGCATAGCTTGCAGCCTTGTAAAGTTTAAAAATATCCAGCCTTGAACAGCTTTTCTCTGCAGAAGAAGCCCTAAGGCATGTAGTTCCTTTGCCAGCTGATATTAGGTAGATTAAAAAAAACAACTTTATGTTAATTGCAAATTTAGCAAACAGTTTATAAAACTGATGCTACAATGATATTGCATGGGAGATTTGTGATTGACTGCCTTAGGGAAATGAATTTAGTCCATCAGTACATATATATATCTCCAAAGAGCAGGTCCGTGGAGAACAAGGACCAGAGTATGTTTTCCATTTTATGGTGGTAAAAGCCTGGCTTCTTTTTCAGCCTGTTCAGCCACGCATATAACCCAATATTTGTAGATGTATTAATTCCTGGAAACAAAAGACTGTTTGGGTGCAAAAAGACTAGGAAGAGTGCATGCACTATGAGTCAAGTATGGGTTATTGTACCTTCAGAGGAATACACTGATCTTGCCAAAATAGCAGGCACTGTTTCTGGAGTCCTGTGAAAATATGGCCTTTATATGCAAAAGCAAAATTAAAACATGAAAGAAAAACCTTGAGAAAGTGGGACTACCCATATTATATAGTGATGCTTGCCATTGCGAGCCTAGGTTTTCTGGGTTATTTAGTATATTAACTAGTTAAAATCTCCCATGGATGAAATATGCCGCAATATCCTTATTGTGTTTAAGTAAAATAAATTGAATTGGCAATCATTTGAATATTTGAGACATTTTCCAGCTGAAGAATTGCAGAATGTATTTGATCCAAAAGTATTAACAGTTACATTTGGCAGCCAGTTAGTTCTTATAGTAGGCTATGCCCTTTTGGTATTTTGAAAACATAAAAGCAAACAACAACTTCAAAGTAATTAAGATATTTCAGCTTAAACTGTATCATCCTCTCAGTGCTGTTGCTTCATGGAATTGCACAGTCTGCTTTTTCCAAATAAGAGAGATGCTGCAGATTGTGGATATTTTGTAGCACACTTGCACGTCTCTTCGAATATGGGCATATACATACAGAACAGGTTTGTTCTCTGCAGGCAATTGTATTATTTTAAAGTGTGCATATGTGCACATCCAATTTTCACTTTTTTGCTGGGACAGATGCATGTAAAGGATGCATAGCTGTATGGCTTGTCTTTAAATATTGGGGTTAGAGTGTTCCTTATCATGGTAGAGCCATGATGGCAGTGAAATAAATTCAGGTTCTTAAAGTTCCTCAGCAAGATGCTTTTCTCATTCATGCACCGAGCAGAGCTTAGTGCAGAGCCTTCACCAGAGAAGAGGTTATGACTCCTCTAATTCTGAAGCCATGTCTGTCCCAGTCCTAGTTCAAGTTAGAGCAGCCCAGGGCTTTCTGCAGTTAACATCTACTAGGAAATGGTGGAGCAGAGTAGAATTTTATCTTTCCCTCCACCACTATCCACATCAAGTTTGGTGCAGGCACTGGGTCTACCACTACTATAGTAGCTGAAAGCTTCCCTTTCCCCATGATTCTGAGGAATTATTTATTGACCCATTCTGACTGAATTTGGGCTTCTCTGCACTGACCCACCTGGTCCATTTTTACTTGAACTGATCAAAATTATTTGAATTTTCATTTTTTTCCCCATGAAAACTTAATTTGAATTTGGCTAAAAAGAAAACCTACAAAATAATCTATATTGTTTCACGTCTCTGTCACTTTATTTTCTAATCAGCTGTGTTAGTAAGAACAAAAGTCTTCACAAGTGCAGTGTCTGCTGTCTGGTCTGGAAAGTCCATTGTAATGATAATGATAATTGATATATTCTGATATAAAGTTTAGTGCGCTAGATTTTCTTGTAGTTCAGCTTCCCTCCTGAGGAAGAGCCAGTGAGGCTTGTCTTGGCTCCTGTACCCTACAATGGGAAAATATAGCCATTGAGTATGAAATAATTACCTGAAATTTTGCAGGTGAGCATATTCATAAATGATTGACAACCCTGTGACTGTGCCTTCTGTTTTACTGAAAACTATAAACAACGCAGGACGTAACAGTGCAAGCTTTCTCCTTCAGATCCATCCACAGGGTGCTTGAGTCCCCATCTGCATGAATTACCTAGTGAGACAAGATAGCTGTGTGTCCAGATCCACTTGTCTTTCAGAGGCTAGCAATTAGTGCCAGTTCTGAGGGTGACTTTTGTGATCTTGGGCATTTTTCCACAATTAATCGGACTGAGAATTCTTTTAGCTTCTTTCATACAGGTCACCTAACAGCTGTTTAATTGTAACAGATTTCAGCCACTCCTGATCTGAGTCAGGTTTGAACTAGTGACCTACAGGTGAGATGCCTAAAGCAGAATCCAGTCCCCAGGCTCATTTATGCTGCCTGCAAATGTATAGCTAACACTTTGGCTACAAACCTACCTTTTTGTGCCATGCGCAGTACTTAGCAACCTAGGATGTCCTGACAAAACCATTGAAGAGAAATGTACATATATGCATATTAACATGTTAATGGCTGTGTGCACTGGAATAGATTGTATTGCAACAATAGTTTAGGTATACAGACCATAATATTATAAAGGAAATGTATTAATTGAGCTGAAAGTTAATCATGAACCCATGGAAGTCAATGTCAACTTTCCCATTGGTTTTAGAGAACTGGTCAGGAATTTTCCAGTGAAATATATTTTTTATCTGAATATGTAGGTTTGTCAAAACCAAAACTATTAAAAAAAACTATTGTTACACCACACCAGTTTCAATGGAACTTTAATCAGGACATGTTTCTTATGTCCAGGCAGCAATTCCTTTTCAAAATGAGAGAGAGACCTCACTGCATTCTACCAAAGAAAAACCAGTAGCATGGTTGTTTTGGGTACTTTTTGGGAATATGGGAATAACATTCAATCCCTTGTTTGAATCAGGAAGAATAATGGCTTGAATCTGTGTTCTGGACCAGAAGTGACTAGCCAAATGACTACGTTATTTTGGGTTAGGAAGTATTTTGGGAAAATCTCCAAAAGGTCCCAAGTTCAAGCTCGTGCAGAATGGACAATTTGGGAAAGATCATATTTATCATTTTCATGTCTACTTTCCTTTAAGGGAAAAAGCCCTATTGAAACTCTTAGTCTCTTTCCTTCCATGCCAGTGATGTTCTCTATTGTACAAGTTTTATGCCATTTAATTCCAAATTTGCCAATGATGGAGTTTCAACATTTTCTCTGGGGAACTGTTTGACAGTCTGGTAGATCTCAATGTTACTAAGGTTTTCCTAACTATTTCTTCTCTAAATATCATCCCATGACTCCTAATTATACCCACTTGAACTATTGTAAATCATCCTATTGTCCTTGCAGTGTTTACACATATTTGTATTTGTAGGTTTTTATCATAGAGCAAGAGCAAATTGATCCTGCTCCCCACATGGTCCATCTCCCCATTGCTTCCCATTTCCCTCCACCTGGTACAAGGGCAAAGCAAAAGAGGAATCATGTCATAGGCCAGGAATTCACTAGGAACTTTTGTGGATATAGAAATGTTAGTGAAGGGTGTGGGTTTTAAAAAAATATTTTCACAGCAAAAAAAGGCCTAATATGGTAGATCTTATACTGGCAAAAAAACTGCAATTGCTGGATTGCTTGTTTCACTCACGCTGTTGTTTACTAGCATAAGAGAGTAGGATAATTTTCTAGGATAGTTATACTGGCAAATCTTTTCTAGCATGGACTAGGCTAGAGTAGGGGTGCTCAGCCCCCAGCCTGCAGGCCAGATCTGGCCTGCAGAGCCATGTCATCTGGCTGACAGGGCTCCCCACAGATCCAGATAAAATCATAGGAAATTAGGGCTAGAAGAGACCTTAGAAGGTCATCTAATGCAACCTCTCTCTCAAAGCAGGACCATCCCCAATTATATCATCCCAACCAAGGCTTTGTCTAGCTGGCTCTTAAAAACCTCCAAATATAGAGATTCCACAACCTCTCAGGGTAACCTGTTCAACCTAGAACATTGCCACTGTTCCTTTCCATTGCCAAATTTCCAAGCCCCACATGCCTAGACTGGCCTCAGCCAGGCTGGTTCCACGTGGCAGGATCAAGCCCCAGACCAGCTTCAGCCCATGGACCAACGTGGCACTGTTCATCTGGCCTGTGGGGCAAAAGTTTTGGGCACTACTACCTTATAGCCTTGTGTCTAAAACAATGCCACCTTCCAAAACTTCCACTGAGGTTGTGTCACTTGCCTAATACCCTTTGTTTAAGGTTATCCCCAAGGAGCAATCGAGCCCACAGATGACAGCAGCAAAAATTATGAGTTAGAACAGTGGTGCTCAACTTTTTGGCTCTGTGGGACAGATGGGTGGCATGGAGGCTGTCTGTGGACTATATCAGGCTGTGAGGCCCAGCACCATCCCCTCTCTCTGTTTGCTAGGATTGGGTCCCAGGGGCTTAGTGCCACCCCTGCCCAGTCCCTCATACCAGGACTGGGTCCTGTGCCCTGGGTCCTGGTATTGCTACCTACCCAGCCCCATGCTCTGAAATTTGGTGCTGGATCCTGTGTTCAGGACCCAGAGCTCCCCATGTGTCTGGAAATTTGGTGATGGGGGAGCAGTGGCACCTTTCTCCCACCACCTGCAGGCCAGACGACATGATGCTATGGGCCATATCTGAATTAGAACATCACAGGAATGTGGGATTGCAAGAACTGCTTGGGAATTCATTTCAGCTTCACAACCAGATCATGTAAGCCCTCTCTTAAATGAGTCAACCTCCATCTTAAAACTAATTAGTTTTCCCCAACTCCCACTACTTTACCTGGAAGGCTGTTCTAATGGTTTGGGTGATTTAGACAGGGCTGACGCTGCCCTGAACTGGGAGTTGGACTAGACAACTCTTGAAGTTCTTTTCAGCCTTTTTCCCTATGATTCTAGGATCTCTCTAAAGCGTCTTCCAATTTTATACTGTAAATTTATTTATGGCCAGTTTAAATCCATTTAGTGTTTGTCCCAACAGTATCCTTTAGCTTAAATTCGCTTACTCAAAATGCATTTATTTTTTTGCTAGGCTAAACAAGCCAAGCTGTTTTATTCTCTTTTCATAAAATAGGCTTTCCATTCCCCTGACCATCTAGTAGGTCTCGGAAATGATTCCAGTTTGAGTGCATCTCTCTTGAGCCTGAGTATCCAGAATTGTATACGGTATCTCAATGAGGTCTTATTTTTCTTCATCTCACAAAACATTTGTTTAGGTAAGTTGGATTGAAGATGTGTTAAGATTTTGCATAAGTCAGAGAAAACTCTCCCCTAACAGACTTTTCC
The DNA here is from genome assembly GCF_030867095.1 of Alligator mississippiensis. NCBI lineage: Eukaryota > Metazoa > Chordata > Crocodylia > Alligatoridae > Alligator > Alligator mississippiensis. Next base: position 53,534,603 of record NC_081833.1, on the reverse strand, counting down.
CCTTTCATTTTGTCTCATGATTTCAATTACTTTTGATAATATGCATGAAGTGCTTTTTCGTCTATGAGAACAGAAGGTGAAATGGAAATAGGATTTTGTTTCAGTTAAGATTATTTACAGAAGCCCTTTTATTTCTCTAGCTTTTATCCCAAATTCTGTGCAAAATGAAAAATGTACATGTGGTGAAGTCCTTTGTGTAACATAAAATGTGTATTAAGCAACCATTAAAGATGAATACATAAGCAAGATGTAAGAAATTTAAATGTATTCATATTTCAAAATAGAACTGAGATGTTTATACATGTATTGCAAAGTTGTTCAGTGTGATGCCCTGTTAAAAAAATTAGAAAACATTCCATAATGGATTATTTTTGTTAAAATAAATGCAGTTCCAGGATTTATCTTTAAGCCATAGTTTTGAATGCTCAAAAAGATGTAAGTTTAAGCACATCTCATTATTTTCAGAATATCCTATTTTGAAGTGAAATGTCAAAAATACATGTATATGTTTTATATAAATACATTTTATATGTTTTACTAGTCACCAGACTGTGATGCTCTTAACCATGTGGAAAGTAATATTTTTACCATACACAAGTAACTGATTACTTCTGAAATCAAATAACAATGGTTTAAACAGTGGGTCCAGTGAAATTAATGGGAATTTTATATTGTCTTCAGTGGGGCAGGAGTTTTACCTAATGAAAGAGCATCACCACGCAACCATGGGGCTTATTTACTGTTAAAAATAGTCCCTGAATCTTTAGCTTACTTATCCCATGTTTAAGTTGCTGCCTCACAAAAGTCACAGATTGCATGAGAGAGACTTCTATATAGAACATGCATTGCAGTACTAGGAACAGTCCTATTAAATGCTGTATATAAAAGCTCAAAGTTGGAAAAGTGGAATTGCAGTCCTCTATATAGCACAGCATTGGCCAGTCTGCTCTTAAGCAGCCCAATCTGTATTTTTATTTTTACTTTGACAATAATGAAATTGAAATAATACTGAAGGAAGAACCAGAAATAATAAACTAAGAAAATTCAGTGGAATTATTTGCTCATGGTGGGAATAAAATATTTACAGCATGACAAATAGTCTAGAATACTGTTTTTCAGCCCATGGTCTGTAGACCCCTGGGAATACATGGATTACTCTCAGAAGGCTACAAAAAATTACTATGATCAATCAAAAGTATGTGACTACTCACACTTACAATTCAAAATTCAAAATTTCAAAATGGTCCTCATCTCCATTCAAAAATTTTTAGGGGTCCACAAATGAAAAAAAGTTGAAAACCAGTGGTTTAGAATGTATCCTAGTTTAAGACTGAGGCACCAGTTCCCCCCCTCCCCACTCCAAGTAGAGACTAAGGTGTTGCAAATGCTTTTGCTGGCCTTCTACAGAGAACTAAATTTCAGCCATGCAGGAAATGCTATGCCCCTTAGCCCCTGATAGTGCAATGCTACTGGGGCATCTTCTAGATCTGTACTTCTACATCTACTTGCACCTATGTCAGTGGGATCTTAAGTTTACTTAGAAGATTACTAAATGAGGCCTTGATGGACAGGTCATCTAAGAAAACATAGTATAAAAATGCTATATTCTCAAATGTAGATAATATAAGTTCTTTAGGAAATCAGCTGTTAACAAAGGGCTGTTTGAAGTACTTATTCAGTGGAGACCAAATTGTAATAAAGAGCTGTTCTTCAATGACAATATAAATCTGTCCAGGACAAATATGAAACATAATGTTGCCAACCCTTTCAATTTCCATAGGGCCTGAATTTCTCTTATAAGTCTGATGAGTGCATTGCACGCTGCTGGAATATACTGCCAAATTGGATTAGTCCATTGACAGAGCAGGGGAAATACACCAAACCCGAAATCTTTGGAGACAATGGTAAGTCACCAACTCCATTATCTTGTGAAATGTTAGTTTTGACCATTGCATGGACCATAATTACCAAATGAAATAACATAACCCCTACTCCTTTTCATTTTCATTTATTCCCCTACCCCCATGTTTTATAGATCTATCTGTTCAGTTTCTGTCCTGTGGATGACATGTCAGAACATGTTTCACTAGCTTCACCACTTGCCACCTACTGGTATTTTAAGCTCCTGTGCACTGCCAAAGGTTGGGACCAATTGATTGCTTTAAATTTGGTGATTTTTGTGACATATGTAGAAATAGGTCCAGCAAATGTAATCTTTTTGATCATACTTCAAACATCCATTAGGCATAAAATGGGTTATGGGACTGTGCTTCTATAATGGACGTTCTTCATTTAAAGTGTTATGGAGACTTATTTTCCATGAACTGCAGTCAAACCAACATGAATATAAAATATATTCTCTTTACTTGCTGTCTCTTTCTATGTACCGTTAGATTAGCTTCTTTTTTCCCTCTTAATTATACCACATTTCATTATACATGACATCTGTGATGGTGGGTTCTGGGTTGTAAGCACTTTCAAGGGAAAATGCTAGATCCCATGGACTTAATTAGCTCAATATAAAACATTTCCCTTAATAATTATACTGTGTTGCTTCAGGAAAGTTTTCACATCATACCAATCATTGCTGAGAAAGGTGGAAGGAAGTGATTCCAGGTGTCTGCAATTGCTTAATTTTTTGCCAACTGCTATCACTGCAACATCTAGATAATCTCTAAAGTAAAGCCTTAAAAACTATCCCCAAAAGCTAGCCTTCTGCTCTTCCTTTGCACTAAAGGCGGCCCTTCTCTTGTAAGACCACCCTATGGGAATCTTTCATGCCAGCTGTAGGAACAATGTTAAAGACATTGTTCTCATTCAGATCCTGTCCCTAGTTGAGCACAGCTGACCCTGAGCTGGAGCACTGATATTGCAAATTATGTTGCAAACCATTATATATTACTTTGCCTTGAAATCTGTACTATTTTAGATCACTGACTGAGCACAGAAAAATAGTGAGGGTTAAAAAAAGAGCAATGATAGAAATTGTCCCTTCAATCTTTTTTCCCTTCCTTCACTATATTTCTCCCCTCTTTCTTTTTCTGTTTCAAATGGCAAGAAGTGTGTGTACCCACATAATTGCAACCCAACAATTTTTGAAAGGTTCTTTTTGTACTTTTCCCTCAACTTTAAGACTATATAGAAAAAAAATCATTTTTATTCATCCAATTTTATGTAGAAATTAAGCTTCTTTATATAACTGGATCTTTAACTGAGGTTTTAGAGCCATCTCTCATAGCAAGTAAATTGCACCTGAGTGGAAGGTCACTTTTGAGTACTTTTCCCTAATGAACATCACTGGTGGAGCTAACTGATTGCAGAAAATGTGTTAGGGGGAAAATAACCTTTCATAGGAAAGTCCCACGGTGGTGGTAAGCAATTCATGCTGTGTTAAGTTGCAGTTCACTGGTAAGAAGTCCACATAACCTGTCAGTCACATCAGTTGGCTAAGAGTTGAAGACTAAAATGACTTTTGATGGCTTAAGAGGATAAATTCAAATGTTGCATGGCAGCCACACCCGGATGGGTTCAGGAGAAGTTTTTCCAGTGAACTAACATGCAGATGATGATTTATTACAAGGACATAAAATAAATTAAACTAAAGATTTTCCTGTCGTTTGACCCACAAGGTGACAGCAAAATAGGACATTGAATGACTTGGGTAGCATGTTAGTCAACTTAATCTAGCTGCTGTCTCAGGAAGTGGTTAGCATAGCCAAGTAGAAGTGTATCCTTTCATGTTGAAAGAAACCATTTACACTTATGAAAGAAAGATGTTTAAACAAAGATATCAAAGTGTCATACAAATTATTATCTTGTCTTCCAGGGGATAACAGTAAGTATTGAGGGGGTCTACATTATGTTGCTGACAGGACTACAATTCATATTGTGGCAAAGAGTAGATTAGATTTCTCTTTCTCCATGACCATGACAGCTGTATTCCTGAAGGATGTTGTACTTACCTGTCTGTGGTAAAACTTCTGCATGTTGGGCATTGGGCTTGTTCTACCTATAGCAGGGGATCATCCTCTGACTAGATACCAGAATGACCATGGATACATTTCTAAGATCTTCTCTTTACTCTACAGTCATCACTTAACAAATTTAAATGGAAGACATTAAAGAAAGGCAATAAGGGCGGGGGGAGGAAGGTAATTTAGGAAGAATTATCTTTAAATCCTTGGAGAAGTAGTATATCACATCAGTAGACACAAACCATGATAAAGAGCAACATCCAGGCAAAATATAATGGTTCATTCATCTATTGAACACTGGGGAATGTACAAAGTAATGTGCTGGAGATGCAGTTTTACGGATGGTTATCAGAAACATTAATAAATAATGGTTACAAACAGAATGCCCGCAATCTCAGAAATAATAGTGAGCAATAGATTGTCTTGTAGTTTTTCATTTGTGTATATAATGTTTGAAACATTTAATAGGTCTTATAAAACGGTGTGGTTAGTAGGAAAAAGACTGAGGGCTGATGGAGATGTGGCTGCAGAGCTCTATACTGTAGTTATTCTGGGATAATGTACGGCAGGGCCAGGCAATTATTTCAGGCAGAGGGCCGCTTACTGAGTTTTGGCAAACTGTCGAGGGCCGCATGGATAGCCCCGCCCCTTGACAGGTGCCCTGCCCCCTGGTCACCATCTTGTGACTGGAAGTCCTGTCCCCTAACCCCTGACCTTTGCCATCAGAAGTCCTTCCCCTTGTCCCCAGAAGTACTCCTTTCAGTTTTGGGGGTTTGCCATGTCAGAACCAGAAAAATACCAAATTATATTCTAAAAAATGATTATTCATTAATCAATTGTTCCAATATTCATTAATTTGATTTCAAAAAAAATATTTTTGCCCTGATTTATATGTGTTTGTGTAGTGTACAGAGAGGTGATCACACAATAGCTTAAAATGAAGTCTTATTCTTGTCTGTTGTATGGGGGTGGGAGGCATGGGGGTGGGTATAGGTTTGTGGGGAGCTATGGGTGTGTCTGTGGGGGTGGATAGGTGTGATGGGTTATGGGTGTGGGGTGAGGGAGCATGTGGGGGTGTGTGTGGATATGTGGAGTGTGGATAAATATGAGGTTTGTGGGGTGCTGTGTGTGGCGGGGAGGGTGGCTGGGGTGTGTGAGGGGGTGTGGATGTGGGCATGTACACTGAATGTATGGCAGTGTGAGGTGGGGGTTGCATGTGTATGGTAGGGTGTGTATGTGGGGCTTACCCTATGAACACCTGCACACTCTGCCCCTCCCTACACACACACACACACACACACACACACACACACACACACACCCCACCCTGGAGTACTGGCACAGCCCATGCTCCCTGGTCTGGCAATGAAGCTGGGAGCCACATGGTGCTTGAGCACCGTGGGAGCAGGAAGGCAGGGAAATGGCTGGGGTTGGGGCGGGGCTAGGCTGTTCCGTCCTGCCAGCTCCCCCTCGGTCCTACTGCCCCTGGCCTCTGACAGGCAGCCAGGAGCAAATAAATATTAATTTTCTAAATTTTTAGGGGCCCCATGGGCCAGATAGAATGGACTGGCAGACTGGATGTGGCCCACAGGCCGTATTTTGCCTGCCCCTGATGTTAGGAGACATTACAAGCAGCATAAAAAACCTGAAACTGGGGCTAGTCTATTGTATGCAGCATGCTAATCCAGGTATATAGGTAACTTGACTTCTGTCATGCCTACTATCCTGAACTGTATCTCCCTAGAGGCCTTTGTATCTAAATTTGGTAGAAAAATTCTCCTTGACCCCAGATCCACCCTACTAATTTTGGGGTCTATATGAGTATTTTTATAGATTTTAGAGGCTCATAGAAAAAAATAAAGTGAAACAAATAAATTTAATATTAGTAAATCAGTTACAACCTTAACTTGAGGCAGTCTTATTACTCCATAATATACATTTGTTAATTTAATCTGCTGGCTTCCCTATGAGATTTTGGTTAGGTTATTTTATGTTCTGCATTTGCTGTCATGGGATCTCTGTGAGGAAAAATTAATGCATGGGGGGCATAATAAATAATAATTCATAATGAAGTAATTTATGAGACACCCTTTAAAACAATTTTGTAATGTAATACTGCCAAGGTTATAGTGACAATATTACAGTGCTTAATCATAGGTTTGTTAAAATGATACAAGAAATGTTTAGGGTATCATCTAGGTTATCTATCTTCTGTGTTCTTACCTTTCACTTATATCTTATAAATTCAAGATATTTCTTATCTGCTGCCTACATATGCAAAGATTTTTTTTTTCATATGCCTTATATGAGCATTCAGTAAACACAAAATAGTTTTCTGCTTTTTGAGCTATGAGACCAGTTCTTGGTGTGTTATTTGTTAGCTGTGTTATGACCTCAGTAATGCCCTCTCCCATGGTGGTGCTTTTTCTTTGTGCTGTTGTATGCTACACTCTTTCCCACGTGTACATGCATGTGCACCTGCATACACACATTCGTGCAGGCACACACACACACACACAAAACACAAAGATTCTGGGCAGTAAATATTACAAATATTTTAGCATTTTTTCTGGTCTGTGTGCCTTGCCAAGCACTGGTGTAGTTACAGCCTGTCATTCTGGAAGACAAAAGTGCTTTTGTATCTTCCTTTCCTCCACTCTTTTTTCCACATAAGTGTCAGTGGGTGAAACCAAGTGTAAAGACGCACACAATACTGCATATGGCAGTGCTGTCTCAGAAGAGGGACTTACTGGGCAGAGAGGGCACTTCTGTAGTATGTAGCAGCCTTCTCATTCGAACTCACAATTGCTTGCCACCTAACTCAAATGAAACAGTCTGACCAATTTATGAGCGGGCATGATGCCATCTGAACACATGGACATGAGTTTAGGCAGCCAAGAGACTGCGTCTGAGCATTAAATGTGTTTGCTGAGTACTGGATACGCAGCTTGGAATTCCACACAGCTGTCCACACTGAGATTATGTGTCAGTGGTAAGGGGAATGTGAAAATGCTAATCTAGCTCTTGGCTTGGTTCACTTAGAAAACATTATGGTTGCTTTTATGGCTACTCAGAGATTTTGGCCTTGCTTTATTAGGCAGGGTGGTGTGCAAAGGGGTGGCTAGAGACCCCTAACATCATCCTTTCTTATTTATCAGACTGAAATGCCCAACATAATTAGCCAAAATAGCAGTCTTTCTGCTGAGATGCCAAAAACTTATTGCATGTTGCATAAGTGTTGATAATAATATCTACAGCCATTTCAGATATGCCTCATTTCATTCCTGTGAAACTATCATCCATGCCATGCCCTGGAAGAAGGGCACAGGGGAATCTTCCTCTTACACATTCAGTAATAAGCCCTACAATTACAAAATGAGGATAAGAACAATACTTCCTTTTCATTAGCCCATGGTAACATTTGTGTGGGAAAAACAACCTGCATTTACTTCTGAGAAAGAAAGAAATTATTTTTCAGACCTACTTAATATCCATCAAAAGTATAAGCAAAAGCTTTATATTTAAAAAAAAAAAGAAAAGCTTTAACCAAAATGTTTATCTGAGAGCTATTGCAATAACAGTACTTCTCATTAGAGCTACAGCATGAACCATCTGAACCAGTTGCTGTGTACAAGGTTGTGCAGGCACTTTAATTTCCCCATAGTCAGCGCCTCATCCTTGATTTGTGTGTGTCCAATGGGCACATCTACACTGCAAATAATTTGGGAACATTTTACTGTTGAGTAAACTACTTGGGTGCTTGTACATGTGACGATGTTACCATGTACACGTGATGAAAATTTCCCTTTGTGTGGCTTAATGGTATCACACTTGACAAGTACATTAATTTTGGGGGTTTTAAATGAGTTTGCAACATCACAAACTAAACCACATCCCGATGCAGTTTAGCTTGAAACTTTGCAACTTGGAACGTTGCAGCCATTAATCTGTCAGCTCACCCCCTGCCTACAGGAGAGGCAGGCGACTGCACCAAAAAAAAAGGATCGGGCCTTTTGCCACATCTACCTTCAGTACACGTCTGTGGCTGCTAGGACACCTGGGGCCACCTGGGAATGGGCTGGCTTGCCCCTGGGGTAGCACAGGAAGGTGGCAGGAGACTGGGTGTGCTGGCAGCTACAGAATATGCATGGGGTGCACGGGGTGCTGGAAGCCCAGGTGGGCTTGGGGAAGGGTTGAATCGGGCACCTCCAAGCTGGGGGGGGGGGGCACCTGGCCCACTAAGCCAACCCAGGAAGCCTCAAGGGGCAGCTGTGCTGAAGAGGAAAGGATGGGGATACCCTGCACACAGGGGCCACTTGGCCCCTGAGCAGCTCATCCCCTGGCCACAGGAGAGGCAGGCAGACTCCACTGAAAAAAAAAAGGATCAGGCCCCTCACTGCTTCTGCCTTCAGCAGGCACCTGCAGCCACTAGGACTATGATATGTATACAGTGACAGAAGAATAAAACCCACTGTTTCAATTTAGGGGGCATAGAATGTAACTAGAATGTAACCATGTAAGACAACCCCCCATCCCATGTACAAGCTCTCCTGGAGAGTAAATTCTCCTGGGCACATGTCTACACATGCAGGGACACGGGAGAAGATTTGCTGCTCCTACCAGCCGACTGATCCTGCTCACTGCAGCCCTGCAACTGGCCCCTGCGGCAGCCAGGAGGAGCTGTATACTCCCCTGGGTGGTAACCCAGGGGCCAGCAGACAGCTGTCTCCTGGTGGGGGCTGGGACACTGCTCCCTGCCTCCAGGAGCTGCCTGCCGCTGGGATGGGCTCCACCACTTGCATTTGCAGGTAGCAAATTTACTTGCCATTTGAGCCAATTACTGCACAGTAAGCATCTGCATATGTAGATGTCAATACTTGCTGCACTGTAATAAGCTCTACTGTGCAGTAAAGTGTCCTGTGTAGACATGCCCAATGAGGAAGAAAGTTTGGTTCTTAACTGCACATTTAGACATCTAAATGAAAGAAACTGAAGTGTCATTTAACTACAGCTCCCTTTAATGGACATTACAAGTGCCTACTTTGAAAATATGGGCTCTTTCATTTGTGAACATAATATTAAGTTTTCTCACTTGAAAATACTAGCCTAAGACAAGTATTACATAGAAAAATAGCAGACTTACTTCTTCCTTCTTTTTGCATGAAAAAACATCTTCAGGAAAGTGACTCAAATGGCTACTTTTTCAATCAATTGAGCTGTTCTATGTATGCTTTCAGAATCACATCTGCTAGCTTCAGTGGCAAAAATAAATTCTTATTCCTTTAAGTTCCTGTTAGTCTTCCAGATGAGCTGAATTCTGTTCTGGCCCATACTGTAATCACTTGCTGACTATGGTCAATTGGCAAAATAAATTACTGGTGATAATGTACAACCTCAAAACAATACATCTTGACTTCTAGATCCCATGCTTAGTCTGTGACACAGGGAACAGAAAATGAAAACATTTTCTATCTGTAGTTTTGCAAAATTGAAATGGGAGTTAATGGGTGCACCTATGCATACAATTAATATGAAGTGATAAACTCCAGAGCAGTTTGAGTCAGAGTAAACTTCTGCTGGGTGCAATGTCTACATGCGTACCTGGGACAGCAGCAATTTGAGCCAGGATGGAGTAGCCTCTAGGCTGGCTGGGTTGACTAGTGGGTTGACTAATTTATACCCATGGTCAGCATCTAAACGCATGTTTCAGCACAGTAAATTAGTCCACCATATATAGTACTGTCCCCAACAATACTTACATCAGAGTTAATAAGTTTACTGTGCGCTAATACTGGCACGGTGATGCCTTCTGCAGAACTAATTAGTCAAGTCTGCAATAAAGTGCTCAGGTAGATACACCCAATGGATGCATCTATACCTGCTATTAACGTGAATGAATAAACTCCAGCACAGTTCATGCCAGAATTTATTGCTCCCGGGTGCCATGTTTACATGTACGCCCGGGACCACAGCACATTGAGCCAGGTTGGAGCAGCCCCGGTTGGCAGGGAGCCCTGGGGTTCAGCCTGCCAGCCCAGGGCTACTCTACCCCAGCTCAACATGCTGCAGAGAGGATGGTTGGGGTGCAAAGGTGCTTCAGTGAGGGGCTAGCCAGCAGCTAGCCTCTGCACTGAAGCACCCTTGAGCTCTAGCCAGCCCTGTCAATGTCTACACATGCATTGCAGTGCACTAAATAATACCACTGCAGGATGGTACAGATAGTACTTGTGTTTGCAAGTACTAACCTACAGCAGAGTTAATTAGTTTACTAAGTAGTAAAATTAGTTTACCTAGTAGGGCTGGACATGTAGACACTGAGACTTTACTGTGGAGCTAATTAGGCAATTCCACAGTAAACATCTTGTGTAGATATGCCCAACGAGAGATAAAGGTGGGATCCTATTTCGCCAGTCAGTTTCTAGACTCTGCACTTAAAAATCCTCCCATTTACACCACATATGGAATGATGAGTTGCTCTACTTACATATGCAGTTTGGCACATGACTGTATGCTGGTTTACTTGGGTTTGCCCATAGCGAACAATAAAAACAATAATTTTTTAGTACTCTACATATTTGGACTGGGCAGGATATTTCTTAACTTTTGTCACTGCCACATCATGGCAACAAAAAGTTATTTTGTCATAACTTCTGCTTCAATAAATAATTATTAATACAAATACAAGTTTCTCTGATAATAACTTTAATTATTCTGAGGGATTCTTTTGTGCAAGTTGTCTAATTTACATGAACAATATATAATAAATTGGCCTGGTGAAACTTTTAAGTAAAAGTTAATTGATTGAAATTAGACTATAACAGCTGTGAAATGACAACAGTGAAGCACTCATTTGACTGATGAAATAAAAGCTAAATATAAAATGAATGGTATCATTACCCAGAGATCTTACTGAAGCAGGAATAATAATAATAACAGAAACAATAATAATAATTCTTAATACCTGCTGTCTAAAGATTTTAATGTATGTTTCAGACATCAGTGACACATGCCTTACAAAACTTCAGTGAGGTAACTAAGACTTAGTATGCATATTTTACCTAAGGAACAGAGACAATAGAAGCCAAATCCCAATTAATCTTATAAACACCTAAACAGGATTAGGCAGAAATTAAGTACCTAAATTACTAGAAGCAATCCAGATCAAGCCCCGTACAGTAGCGACAAAACTACCTAGGCACTTAGATTTACTAGATGTCTCCATTTTGGCTCTGGAAACCTAGATTGCACAGAAGCCAGACCAGCCACCTAGGTGATTAGCTCCCTCCTAAATTGTGAGACTGTTATTCAAATCAGCGTGGGAGGTGTCTAAAGTTTGCCAAAGTTCAGGCACTTTACCACAACATACAGCTCCTGCAAGAAGAAGAGGTAGTGGTACCCACCTTTTTAGAACATACCTGTTTCAGACCCTCCCCAATCTGTGCATTTCCAATAAGGAACAGTGAACAGTTATAACAAGCAAGTTAGGTCTAGGATGAAAAATATTTGTCAAAATTGTTCTATCAAGACTTAAAAAAGTCTTGATTCCTGTCATTTTTGGTTCTACAAATAGTATTTGGTCAAGTCTAGTAATAAAAGTTACTTATATTTCTATAATTCTCTCATCAAAGCAGCAGATCATTGGTTTGGTGTTTGCTATGTATAATACTGTTTTGTTAAGAGGGCCCATTACCATGTTTTTCCCTCCCCAATAAAATCTTATCTGACTTCATGGCATGTATGTCTGTTCGCTGGTTGATTGCAAGTGCAAAATTCCTATGTGATGTCATTTTCTAGTTTCAAGCTTATGTGCAGTGCTTGTTTTTCATACCATGTGACAAGTACAAAACTAAGTAAACCCAGATTTCCTTGTAAATATTATTAAGTAAGCTGTGGGTCCCTTCAGCTTTATGAAGCATTTTGAAATTACTGAGGGAGACTGGAAGTGGGCAGGAATTAACAGTCTCATACTGCTAGGCATCCAAACTGCCATTCAGCTGAGTAATCGCCTCAGCATTTACTTCCCACTGGACTGGTCAGCCTGTTTTAGTCCAGGAACATTTTCATGGAGCTAACAACCCACCACCTTTCTTAAGTTAACTAAGCAGATTGAAGTGTCTACCTGATTGTCACTGGAAACCAGCCTTCATGTGTGTCTTCATTCTTATCCTGTTACCTGGCTTAGCTTTAATAACTCTTATTTCTCTCAATGGGTTAACTGCTTTGTTTTTCTCAGAATTTTATTGTTGGGCAATGAGATATTTTTGTCACTTGAATCAACATTAGGATCAGTAGGATGTCCAAGTGTAATACATAACTACGTTTGGTGGATGACAGATTCTGCTAAATGCTTTAGTCTGCATTACTCTTCTGTCGCTCCTTGAACTGCCATTGCCAGGTTTTGAGGATAGGCTGAATTCAATTTGTCATCTTTTCCTGAAGTTATGTCAAATCTGCTGTAACTTTTAAATATCCCTTTCTCCCTTGAGTTTCCTCCTTAATATAAGATTACCCACCACATTGCTAATTGGACCACATTTCATTTGATTAGCTTATTCTAGCATGGTCATATTGACATCAACAGCATTTGCTCTACTATTCAAATTTGCATAATGATGCATGCATGAGATTTGTTAGGCTATTATGCAATAATAGGCTATGTATTTCCATAATTATGTCATAAGCAATTCCACTATGAGTAGTGTCAGTGAAGTCAAATAGGAGTGACATTACAGTCATAAAAACACGAGAAAAACACTTGTCTGCAAATAGCATTAGCACTGACCTTACAGCTTCCACTGACCCAACTGAAGCTACATCATAAGGAAATGGACAGATTGATAGATGAGTATGTTCATTAAAGGAATCTCCATTAGTAAAGTGAAATTTTTTTCATGAAACTTCTCATAAAAAAATATTCCAACAAAAGCCGTTCTCCCCTTCCCTTACATTATAAAAATCATCCACACACAATCAGAGGAAGTCAGAGGGGCTAGCACGCTGCCTTTCTGACATTCAGGAGGACCTGAACCACACCTCATCCTAATCACAGCATCCTGAATGTTTGGGGGTAGACTGGGATCCAACTCCGGAAAATAATTTTGCAGATGAATCCTATCTCTAAAACCGGCCTGTCCAGAATCTGTACCTTGCCACTTCTGTCTCCACATCCTGCCTGTTCTCTCCCCTCGCTGCCCAAACTAAGGTGTTGACAAGCTGAATTTAAATGCTTTCGCACAGGTTTACTCTTAGCCTTCCCATCTGTGTCTCACCTTTGAGATAGGTATGCCTTCTAGCCAGGTTGTATGTATTTTTCTTTTCTTAAGATAGTTGTTTTCTTCTTTTTCTGACTTGGCAGGCAAAGTTTGGCAAGATAAGCTGTAATGTTTATCATTTTCTCTTTATGATTTTCTATTTTAGCCTCTATTTTGAAGATCAGTATAATATTAATGATGGTAAAAATATGAAAACTATGAATAAAGAAATTATTTTAAAATATAAAATGCCCCAGACTGTGCCAATGGTCAAAAGTTATTAGTTGACCTGGGGGATGTTGTCCTCAGTGAACTTGAGGCAGGTGGTGAGGGTGCACTAGTGTCCCTTGAGGTGCCCAGAGGTGCACTCCAGCAGGTCATGGGTCTGGCCCAGGCACTGGTTAAAGTGAGCTTGGCAGGGGTCCAGCTGGCCCATGTGGGATTGCATGAGCCAGGACAGGAGCAGGTAGGTGGGGTCCCTGATGAGGAGGGGCAGGAATACCACGACACCCAGCTGTAGATCCAGCACCCCACATGCAAAGCAGCTACTCTGCACCAGGGCTGGCATGGTGGAGTTGCAGAACACTCAAGCATCATGGGCACTGCCCGCCCAGCCAGAACTCACATTTATGAAGGAACCGAGATGGTAAACGAAGTGGAAGTGGTCCTTGCTCCTACCTTGGGTAAATTAAAAAAGAAGTTGGACGAACACCTGTCTGGGGTCATGTGATCCCAGCGTGTGCTCCTGCCAGTGGTGGGGGGTCAGACTAGATGATCTGTTCAGGTCCCTTCTGACCCCAAACTGCTATGAAACTATGAAACAACGGCATGGAGCACAATGGAGTGAAAGCCCCTCCAGCTATAGTAGAGGCGGTTGCTATGAGGCAGGCAGGTGATGGGTATGTGGGTCCTGTCCAGGGCCTCAATACACTGGGGGAAATCCCAGGGCATGGAACCCCACCGCCATTGCCATGGGGTCATGCATGCAGAGCACCATGTGCCACAACACTTCCTGAAGGGCTCTTCACACCTGCAGGATGGCCTTGCCCACCCCAAAGAGATGGTCCACATAGCGGAGGCTGGTGGGCATGACCAGCTTGAGCAGGGTGAAGGCCAGCCGGGTGTCTGTGGAGAGAGGCAGCCACATGGCAGTGTCTTGCCACTCCAGGTGTGGGTGGAGTTGCTTCAGGAGGTTCTAGAAGGTGTTCTGGGTCATCTAGAATGCCTCCAGACACCGCTTGTCATCCCAGGTCTTCTAGACAACATGCAGCCACCAGTGTTGGCTGGCCCAATGGGCCCAGTGGTGGCAGGGCTAGAGGCCCAGAAGGGTATAGGCAGCCCTAGTGGTGGTGTCCAGCAGCCCATCGTTGGTGTCCCTGCCAGGGTACAGCCAGCTGGATGGGATCTAAGTGTTAATTACATAGAAATGGTGGCCCTGGGATGTCGCGCTGCAGTGGGGCAGGTAGTAGCCAATGGCGATGCGTAAGGGATGCATGGGGGTGCATGTGCACCCCGTGAGAGTGCCAGTGCACCCCCTGACCAAGCGTGCTTGATGCTTAGGTGACGGACAAGGTGGGCAGGTGGGAATACTGGTGCCCCCCCCCAGCAAGTGCTTGCCGGGGAGTGGAAGTGCCATGGCACTCCCAGAAGCAGCTGCAGCCCCTTCCAGAAGCAGCTGCACCCCCTTCCAGAAGCAGCTGCACCCCCTTCCAGAAGAGACTGCAGCGATTGACTGACTCACAATCCACCTTAGGGGGACTCCCCCCTTCCACCGGTGGAGCCATGGGGGAACCCCTCCCACTGTTGGTGGGATCAGCTGTGGGGGATCTACCCCCCCAGTTGCTGACTGTTCACTGGGTGGGCACGTGCCCCCCCTGACTAAGGTGGCACCAGTTGCCCATGGTGGTAGCTGCACATGGGAGGGCCCAGACAGCTGTGGGCCAGATGGTGGTCATCATGGTGGCCCAGAAGGACCAGCACAGTTGCCAGCAGGATCCCGGGGTGTTGTTCATCACTTCCAGGGGCAGGGGCCAGAGCAGCCATGGTACAGGAAGAGAGAGGCACTGAGGAGAGTGCTGCTGCAATCTTCTCCTGCACTGTGCACTAGGGCTGTGCAAAATTTCACTGGCTGTTTCATTTTGACACCGTTTCAACTCATTTTGAGCTCAAAACAGCAAAATTGAAATGAAACAAAGGGTGTTGAAACATTTCAAAAGTGTTGAAATGTTTTGAGTTTCAAAGCTGAAGCTGGGCTTTCCTTCAGGGAAATAGAAAGTAAGGAGAGGGAGGAGGAAGAGCGGGGAAGGACACAGTGAGGGTACACCTTAACACACACGCTGCTGAAGAAGATCTTGCAGGAGAGGAAAGAAAGGCTCTGTCACAGTTTGGCTGCCTGAGATGCTGCTGGTGCTACTGTGCTGCTCCTCACTAAGTTATTATTTTACCTGTTGTTATTTAAAGTGGTGGACCAGACTGAGGCTGTAGGGGAGGAGGAGACCTCATTGGGGCACACTACCATGTCATGTAGAGACCCCAGCACTAGTGAGGGCGCATCTTAACGCACACACAGTCACACATGTCATGAGTTTTGCTTGTCAGCAACTTGAGGTGCAGTTTCCCAGAAACCATTGCCCCTATCTCCTTGAAAGCTGGCAGGCTTCATTGCCTCAACAGGGGCTACTATGTCTGTTGTTTTCACCCCCTTGTGCCTTCACACTTACAAGTGACATGAGTTTTGCTTTCAAGACTTTGAGCTGCAGTTTCCCAAACCCCCCTGCACCTATCTCCTTGAAGAAGCTTTATGCCCTCAGAATGGGCTACTATACCTGCTATTTTATCCAAATCTGCCAAAAAATAATAAAGTTATAGGCAGGTTCATGTTTCCCCATTATAGCCTATGGGTGAAACGTCGAAACAGCATTGAAACAGCAAAACAGTTTCAACAAAAAAAACCCTCAAAACAAAACATTGCCCCATTGAAACAGCAAAATGGAAGTTGAAATGAAGTGGTGCTGTTTCGCACAGCCCTACTGTGCACACTGCTCCTGGCCATGGAAGTGGCTGGCCAGGAAGCAGAGAGTGGGGCTGGCTTTTCAAGATGGCTTGTGGCTGCTGTCAGCTGCAGCCAGTTTTGAGCTCCCCCTGGTGGCATCAGGGGCCCATTACAGGGTCACAGGAAATGGAACTAGTTTCCCGCTGAGCACATGTGTAGACACCTGTCTGGGAGCATTTACTTGCACGTAGTTTACTTACAAGTAAACTGATCTTGGATCAAAAGTATGTGTAGATTTACTCAGTCTATAAAGTGGTTCTCAACCTTTTTAGATTCAAGGCTGTCACAGCGGGGTCCTCCAGAGGGCTGTGATCTCCTTGAGGTCCCTCGCTCCGTGTCAGGCCGGCCCAAGGCACCCTCTAATTCTTGCCCGCCACGTCTTGTTGGAACATATGTATATAGTTGGGAGGCTGGCTATGACTCCTTGGGCACGGCTACTCGGGACCTCTGTCCCCGCGGTTCTTCCGGACCCCCTGGGGGTCTCCCGATATGGTGGGTGTTCCCCGGACACCCTAGCCTTATGGGGTATGCGTGACTCCTACCAGCCCCTAATACCACGCCCCAAGCCTCGCAGATGTAATAGACGTTGTTAGGTCTGTATGCCCGCTTTCCGGGCCTCCTCTATAGTGTAGCCCACTCTGGGCTCTCTCTTATGCCCAACCTCTCACTGGGACTCTCGTCCACTCTGGGACTTCCCTGACAGTGTGGTCCCGCTCAGGGACTCTCTAGTGGGCCTCCGGTCCTACGGGCCAACCGCATGGGTGCCCTCTCTGACCCCGGCTCACCGTGCTGCTACTCCCAGACTTCTCGGGGGCAACCACAACGCCCTGCCTCGGTCTGAGGGGTACCGCTGCACTAGCCTGCCGCCAGGCTTGCTATGCCTGTCTCGGGCTCCTCGATATGGCCCCGCTCTAGGGCTCCTCAGTAATCGCCCCGCTCTAGGGCTCCTCAGTATGGCCCCTCCTTAGGGCTGCTCCGTATCGCCCCTCTCTAGGGCTGCTCAATAATACAATGTGGCGCTCCCCCTCTTTGGGGCTCACCGCGCCCCCACGGGGCTTCTCAATGGAATCGCCCCTCGCTCTGGGGCTGGGGTCTATGTACCCCGCACGCAATCCGGGGTCTATGTCCCCCCCTGTCTGCAACCTACTGGTTGCGCCCGCGACCCACTGGCCGCGTTCCTCGCCGCCAGTTGCTCCTGCACTGGCGTGCGAGCTGCGCCTTCCCTGGTGCTATGTGAATGATGCGCCCTCCTGGCGCTAGGCCGCGCCCTCGCTGGCGCTGGGCACCCCACCCCTGGGGTCCCTATGCTTGAGGTCAACGCGCCCTCTTGGTGCTAGGGCACCCCACACTCTCTGGGGTCCCTATGATTGAGGCCTCCTCCAACCCCTACAGCCTCACCCAAGCCTCCGGGTGTAATAACAGAGGCAAACAAACTCAAGCCTCCTGGCTGTAACGCAAACATAAAGCCCCCTGGCTAAACCATAGTGCCCAATCCTCTCAGGGCTATCATGAGCTGTACTTGCCCGTTGGGCTTCTCCCCATATCTCGACTGAGGGAGCTCCTGCCTCTCCAGCTGCTGGCAGGGAACTGCCAGCCTGGCCTCAGCTCTGAGCTTTATAAGGGCCAGGCCCTGCCTCCTACAGGCAGCTGGTTCCCCTTGGTTGCTCCGGCAACCCGCAGCTGCGCTCATTACCTGAGCAAGCCTCAGCTGGGCTCGTTATGTCAGGCCAGGGCGCACTCACTCGCTCCCTGGCAGTTTCTCCTCTCTAGGAGCAGGGGCACCGGGGTGCCCTGTGACAAAGGCATCCCCAGAAAATGGCAGATCTTAGTTTTTATTCATATTTTGACTGCAGGAAAATACTAGAGCAATTGTTTTGTTGCAGAGCTCAGAAAGACCACAACAAGTCAGAATGTTTTTAACACTGTGGATTCCTATTTAAAATTTACGGATTTATCTTGTGATGCATGTTTGTGCACCTAGCAGTGCTAACATTGCCAGGGACCCAGCGGTACCCTCAAAGGTTCTCAAGCTACCCTATCGTGCCACAGCACTCTGGTTGAGAATCACTGGTTTATAAGGTGCAAATCTATCTTACTTTCTGCATTACTAGAGAAATTAAACAAGTTGATGCTAATTATAAAAGGGGATGAGTATATCTAAAGTACTGAAAAACATCTTTGTAGAATCAGCCTGATTGTTGTCTCAGCTACTCTGAACATAGAGACAACAGTGCAGGTCCAGGTCCATTCATTTAAATTTGTGGGTGCATATGTTTAAGGAACTCTGTTTTTAGTTGATCTTTTTAAAACTATACAGACAATCAGTGAAACTAATTTGTCCATTTCGGGTTCAAACCTGAACATCTTTAAATGGCTGTTAAATCTAAGGGCAACAGAACCATTTATTAAATTGAAACATGCAGATTTGTGTCTGATGGTGGCCATTTATCATTATAGATAAAATGTGCTCTACCAAGTGGGCAAAAAAAATCCAGCAATACACCCATTCCATTCTTGGTAAGGAACAAACCGTGTATATAGAGAAATTACAAATTGAAACTAAGTGCACATCACTTTCTATCTTTCAATATAAGCTTCTTGAACCAAGGGCACAGGCTGCCTGACCAGTGAGCCGTGTGATAAAGCACAAACAGTGCAGGAAATGAAAACCCTAGGAGCAGCAGATGATGTGGGCAGGAGGCACAGGTATTTCACTCGACTCTATCTGGTTCACTCCCCAGGCACACAAAGAAAACTTAAACATTATTTACTCAACCATGTGCTAGTTAAAACCAATATCTCTCCACCATCTGTTCAGGAAGATGACCTCATGGAACTTTCTGCTCCAGCATTACATCAGCATAATTCTGACTAATCCATCTCTGTTTGATCACATTGTCTTAAAGCTTTTATTACTGATAGGAAAAATGCAGGTAAGTGCAGAAATCTCATGTTTACTTGGATTTTTCAACCTATTTTTTAAGAAACAGAGTGAGATTTTATAAATCAGCATAGTTCTGTTGAAGTAATGAGAACCATCCTGACATATACCATAGGATCAACCTTTGCAAAGCCAGCAGGCCAAGGCACTTAAGCGAGCCCACCCTAGCCCCAGCCCTGAAATAAAATGTAGGCAAGGCAAGGGCCCCCAAGGGGACACTTGTGTGCCTATACACAAATGCCAGGAGCTTGGGGAATAAACTTAAGGAACTTGTTCTCCTGCTAAACGCAAATAACTATGATGGCATTGGGATAATGGAGACCTGATGGGACTCCACCCATGACCGGGCCACAGGTATAAATGGCTATACCCTGTACAGGAGGGATTGAGTGGACAAAAGGGGCAGGGGGTAGCTCTCTATGTCAAGGAAAGCTATGCGCCCCTGCAAGCCGACATTAGCAGCCATGGTGGATGACTTGAGACCCTCTGGGTTAAAATACGTGGGGAACATGGCATAGGGGATACTATGGTGGGAGTCTACTACAGACCCCCTACCCAGGGTCAAGACCTTGACCAGGAGCTCACCAGGGAATTCGCTGAGGCTGCATGCTCCTGGTGTATGGCTGTCATGGGAGACTTTAACTACCCAGACATCTCATGGGAGGAGCGCTCAGCCAAATCTGAGTGGTCACAAAGCTTTCTCTCATGCGGGGATGACCTCTATCTGATGCAGGAAGTCTATGGGCCGACAAGAGGTAAAGCAACTGGGGACGACCTAATCAGCGACCTAATAATCGAAGGGAAGCTGGGTGACAATGACCATGAGCTGATCACCTTCACCATCTGCTGTAAAGCTGGCAAGTCAGTCAGTAATACAAAAGTCCTCGACTTCAGGAAAGCTGACTTTGATGAGCTAAGGAGGCTTGTCAGAGAGCCCCTAAAGGGCCACAACCCAAAGGAGAGGGGAGTTCAGGATCAGTGGTTGCTCCTCAAGGGAGCAATCCTGGATGCACAAGCAAAGTCCATTCCATCTCAGAAGAAAGGAAGCAAAAGGGCACAGCAGCCCCCTTGGTTCTCCAGGGAACTGGCAGACCTCCTGTGTCTTAAAAGGAAGACCTACAAAGGATGGAGGACTGGAACCACCACCAAGGAGGAATACTCTGCTCTGCTCTGGACCTGCAGAGAGCAAACCAGGAAAGCCAAGGCTGCCATGGAACTCCAGCTAACTACAAATATCAAGGACAATAAAAAGTCCTTTTTTAGATATGTGGGGAGCCGGAGGAAAAGCAAGGGCAACCTTGGACCCCTGCTAAACCAGATGGGGCAACTGACAACTGATGCCCAGGAAAAAGCCAACTTGCTAAATGGGTACTTTGTGTCAGTTTTTCATCAGTCCCATGGGATGCCCCTCCCCACTGTGGGTCAGGGAGGCTCAGGTGAGGGAGATTCCCTGCCCTCTATCGAAGCTGACCTCGTGAAGGAACACCTTGACAGGCTGGACACCTTCAAGTCAGCCGGCCTTGACGGGTTACACCCGAGGGTACTCAAGGAGCTGACAAGCATCATAGCTCAGCCCCTGGCACAGATCTTTGAGAGCTCTTGGCACTCTGGTGAAGTGTCCAATGATTGGAAGAGGGCCAATGTCATGCCTATCTTCAAGAAAGGGAGGAAAGTAGATCCGGCAAAATACAGGCCCATCAGCCTGACCTCTATCCTGGGGAAGGTCTTGGAAAAGATAATCAAAGAGGCTATCCTTAACAGACTACCTGAAGGCAATATCCTGAGGGATAGCCAGCATGGGTTTGTTGTGGGAAGGTCTTGCTTGACCAATCTCATTTCTTTTTATGACCAGGTGACCTATCACCTGGACAAGGGGGAAGAGATTGATGTTATATATCTTGACTTTAAAAAAGCCTTCGATCTGGTATCCCATGATCACCTCTTGGCTAAACTGGATAACTGCGGCCTCAACCTCACCACGATCCACTGGATGGGGAATTAACTCTACGGCAGGACCCAGAGGGTGGTGGTTGACAGAAGCCAATCATCTTGGTTTGCGGTCACCAGTGGGGTCCCTCAAGGCTCTGTCCTAGGGCCTATACTATTTAACATCTTCATCAGTGATGTGGACATTGGTGTCAGAAGCAGACTGGCCAAGTTTGCTGATGACACCAAACTCTGGAGAAAAGCATCCACACCTGAGGACAGGAAGGTGATCCAGGCAGATATTGACAGGCTTATGAAATGGGCGGATGAGAACCTGATGGTGTTCAACACTGAAAAATGCAAGGTTCTCCACCTTAGGAGGAGAAACCTGCAGCATGCTTATAGGCTCAGCAGTGCTACGCTGGTTAGCACTATGGATGAAAGGGACTTGGGGGTCATGATGGACCACAAGATGAACATGAGCCTTCAATGTGATGCTGTGGCTAGTAAAGCTAGCAAAACGCTGGCTTGCATCCATAGACGCTTCTCATGCAAATCCTGGGACATCATTCTCCCATTGTAATCAGCCTTGGAGAGGCCGCAGCTGGAGTATTAGGTCCAGTTTTGGGCTCCACAATTCAAAAAGGATGCGGAGAAGCATGAGAGGGTGCAGAGGACAGCCACGTGCATGCTCAGAGGTCAGGAAAACAGACCTTATGATGAGAGGCTGAGAGCCATGGGACTCTTCAACCTGGAAAAGCGCAGGCTCAGGGGTGATCTAGTGGCCACCTATAAGGGGAACATCTGTTCACCAGAGCGCCCCAAGGGACGACAAGATCGAACGGTCACAAACTCTGCCACGACCAATCCAGGCTGGACATAAGAAACAACTTCTTTACTGTCCGAGCCCCCAAGGTTTGGAATAGACTGCTGCCAGAGGCAGTTCAAGCACCCACTTTGAATGCCTTCAAGACACATTTGGATGCTTATCTTGGTGGGATCCTATGATCCCTGCTTACTTCCTGCCCCTGGGGCAGGGGGCTGGACTCGAGGATCCTCTGGGGTCTCTTCCAGCCTAAATGTCTATGAAATCTGTATTTTACATAATAAATCAGTACCATATCGTCATTAGCTTAATATGACCTTGCTCAAGGGACTTTGCCAGGGATGGACTTTGATCTAACCAGCCTTTTCCCATCTCTAGCTACTATGATCCTTGTGGCAGAATGCCATCTCTGTCTCTCCCCAAACTCTGCTATCAGGTGGATGCCTAAGCTGACAATTTGGTTACCATGGTCACTGCAGAGGGCAGACACCTCTGTCCTCATCGACTTCAGGTAACCCTGAGTTGTAACCTGAGCTGGATACATTCCTGAGGGCAGGGGAAACCTGCTCCCACTGCCTACATGACTGGCCTCACACACCTGGGGCGGGGGGCGGGGTGCTTAAACTTCCTATTGGTCTAAACAATGTTATCATGACTGGGAGGGAGCTAGAGACCCTGCCAGTCTATCCAGCAACCATTGATGCATTTTAAATTCGTTGGCTGGCAGCCAACAGCTGCTGGACTTCATTGGATCAGGTAAATGAGGTCATAAGCTCTATATAAATTAACGACTGCCCAGAAGGCAGGGCAGCAGCCACAATGAGAACTCTCAGAGAAGCTGGACCATTTGAAACTCTCTCTCTCTCTTGAAACTTGTGGTCAATAAACTGCTTGCCTCCAGAGGAAATCTCTAGCTGCCTCTGGATGATACTTGTGAGTAAGCTGCTTGAGATTTAACTAGATATATAGCTTGCAGTAACTCAGAAGCGTGATCAAAGGCTACCATGTCACAGTTTGCTCTAAGGTATTTCTCTGATATTGCTCTACTCCTTACCCTATTCCAAACCTACTCCTTGTAACCAATAAAGTTCTCCTCTGTACCTAGCGTGGGAGGCTTATTAAGAGAGGGTCTAAATTATGCCTTGGGGTTCCCTTGGTTCGGCTGACTAAGGGAGAGCACTATTTGTGCTTCAGACTGAGGGAAGCACCGCAAGTTCTTGCAGTGGGTCCAGTACCCTCAAGGACTACTAGGCATTTGTTTCCCAGGGGGAACAAGTCCCAGATCAGTCCATACCCTGGGTGGTGGCAGCGTTACCCCCAGGCTTGCAGGTTTGCTCCAGAAAAGGGGTCAACCAGACATGAGGCCCCTCCAGGGAGGCACTCAGAGCCTGGAAGGTGGTCGGGCACAGTGAGGTAGGTGGCTCAATGCAGGAGTACCCTCACTGGCCCAACACAATCCTAATATCTGTTCATCTTAAAAAAGTGTGTGACTGAAATGGCTAGTACTGTTTATTATGAACATTCTTTCAGTTCGCAGTGCATCACATATCTGATGCTTCAGACTGGTTATAGGTCCTTACAGAAGGCTTTCATATAAATGAACTAAGGCTGATTAAAGTAAGGAAATGTAAGCACAATGTGCAAGATGTACAGTGTGCAGCTGGTTAGCAGTGGTGTGTATGATGGGATACTTTTGGAGAACCTCAATGTTTCATTTCCACCCATGTCTATTAAGCTGTTATTTGGGAAGAGCTCATATAATACAGTATAGTGCTGCATTTTAATCCATGTTTGAATGCGGTACCAAAACTTTCAAGAGCTTTTTAAGCCAAGTCAAATATTTTAATTAAAAAAAATATGAAAAGCCTTGGTTGACCTCTGAACACTGCATTCATACGGTATGTGCTGCCTCAAGTCAAATCCAGATCACTGCTACAACCCTCCCACCTAATTTAGCTATGAGTAGAATTTGGTCCAAGATTTAATTTCCAATTTTGGGAATGCATCTGGCCAGAAATTATAGCATGACGTTTGGTCTCACCTGACACTTTCACTTATCACTGTCACTTCCATTTATTCATTTGCACCTTGGTTGCTTTCTGTGCTGTGGTTCTTGTTGGTTGCCAGGCAACTGGAACTGCATTGTGCTGGGTTCTGCAATACACCCAGAACTGAATTGCAGTGCACTGCTAGACAGGACCTGATGTTAGATCGTACCTTTTATTTTTATCAGATCACACAACTTAAGTCCCAGATGGTATGTCTGTAATTAAGTAGTGTTTGAATTCTGAAGGATACAAACTTTCCAAGTATATTTAATGTGATGTGGGAATGAATCAGGGATGTGAAAAATAAGGGAATAAAGATTTGTGTCTTGAACCACTGGAATCACCTTGGGGATGCAACATGGCTCTTCTGAAGCATCAGCATAATGACATGTGGTATCACGTTCCACAGCTGAGGCATGTCATATCAGGTTGTTTGCAAACATCATTAGAATCCAGAAACAGGAAGAAATAGTAGTTGGTTGATTAACCTCATTTTACTTAGATGGTTGTAAAACCTTGAGGCGCAAAGAGGGGTTTTTTTGTATGTATGTGTCTTTATAGTGCAGTGATGTGTGGAGCTGGGGGCTACTGCTGTTCTGTCCATTACAGCTATAAACTTATTTAATGAATCTGGACAGAAGATGGTTGAAAGAGCATTTTCTACAAGGTCTTTCAAAATTGCACTAAAAAGGCAGGGAAAGAACAAAAATTTACAATTTGCAGTGAATGGATATATGTCTAGTGCCTAGAAGGATAAATCTCAGACAGGGGAATTAATTTACATACTATTAAAGTTGACATGTTAATATCAAATATAAAAATATGTAAATAGAATAAGCATGCACAAAATCTTAATTACTGCTTTACATTATCAACTCATTTACTCTTTATGATATTTTATGACTGTTCAGCTGTGTCAGTGAACAATTATGAAAACCTCCTACAACTTGATGAGAGCACATTTTTTCTGTTTCTTTTCTTTTTTTTCTGAAAAACATTTTTCTAGTTCTGAAAGTAACTGGTGTTGAGACGATGCATATTGTGGAATGTCCTTTTTGCATGAAGAACATATGCTTTGGGTTTCTGATGTTTCACTTGTCTTTCTTTTATCGTGCTTAACACAAAGGCAGATTTATATGCAGGCTAATGAGAACTGACATTTCTTACACTATCTGCTACAGTTACAGCATAGATTTAATATTTTGCAAGTGTTATATCATTACAAAATAAGCTAGAGGCATATAAGCTTTGAGGAAAAATTTAACAGTTATTATGACAGAAAAAGATGCTTCACTTTATGAAGCATTGTACCTTTTGAGTCATAAAGTCTTTATGGCAGGAAAGAAATATGTTATAAAATCTGTACTGCCACCCTAGAATTAGACTTCTTTCTCCAGTAAGTTCAAACAGTTATTGAAATCAGAAAGCAGTGATGTGATGTTTCCTGATTTCAGTAAAAATGCTTGAAAATTTGATCATGTTTTATTCATATCAAATAGTTGCTTTAAATTAAATGGAAATCTCTTTGGGACATGACACTGCTTTTGTGGTGAGTCTCATGATTTATGACAAGTAACATCATGTCACTTATAGCAACTCAAGACATATTGTCTCATGTTATGTTAGTAAGTGTCTGCACTGTTCACAAACAGGCAGAAAGAGAAGTGATGTTGAAGCATCCAAAATGTGGGACTATGTCCAATACTCCTGTTGTAGTGAAAAAGACAATTAAAGGCTGAGTTTTATATGCATTAATAAATAGGACCGAGTTATCCTTAGTTTGAAAAAAATATCCAGCTCTACTTAGCCAATGTTTATATGAGTAGACAACCTAAATTGGAGTGATCATAATTACATTATATTTAATGGGCCAGATCCTGTAAAATTCTGAGAATTCTCAGGTCTGGGATAGTGTGGAAGTTCACTGTGTTACTGAAAAAAGGATGCTGATAGGAAAATAAATTAACTAGGAGATGAATAGAAACAATTTCCATTAAAGAGAAAGTTTGGAGACAAAAGGCAGAACTATTTTAAGCCAAGGGCAGATGACACAAGATTTAAAATTTAATGAGCCTTAAATGCCATAGAATGTGCCAGATGTACAGTTACAGCATAAAGGCTCTGCACAGTTGCATACCTTTCCATAACATTTTTAAAGGCCTCTTAAAACTCTCACATTCATAAATCCAATCATAAGATGCAGGAATGAAGCCCAGAACTATTTCAGATGCCCAGAATAATCTGTTTTACATTAGAATTTATTTTAACTGTTAGAGTTCTTAAGTCAGTTGTGTCTGATGCACTGCCCATTCTTGCAAAAGCCTTGTTTCACATCCTCTCACTACTCATCCACAAGCTGTAGCCAGAAGGTGTAAGAAAGACCCTGTGGTATATTGCATCCTTGCAGGTACAGTGTCCCAGATGCATTTTTGGAATAAAATGTTTTGCCACGTACCGGAGTGTTTCTTGCAAACACTCTTCTTGTTTACATCTCTTAAGTTTTATGGCTTGATTTTTCACACAGGCCAAGTCCTCATGTTTTTCATTCGTCACTTACTTCAGTTACTAATGTCATAACCCAAAGGTATGATTTTGTGTGTGCTTCGGCACTAGAATTATCCCCGTTGAATTGCGGCTTCATTGCACGGTGGAGTTTTGCTGCATGGAGAACCCGCGTGCAAGGGAAAAGTTCCCACCAATTTGCAGCTCTATTTGCAGGGTGCATCTCTCAAGTTGCAGCAGAAATGCACAGTGCAAAGGAGTTCCCGCCACCCATATGCAAATTTGTTTCCCGCTATTGGCTAGTTCTAAATTATTCCCACGTGGCGGCTAGCGATTGGCCGGCTAGCCGTATAAGAGGCTTGAGCGGTTTCCGCCCAGGCTGAGGAGGACTCCACATCGATCTCGTGGGGACTCTGGGTGCACGGCAGGGCAATAGAAACCTTGTGTGAGATTCAGAGGAGTCTGGCGGCCTGATCCACCGCCCACCTCTTCCCGTCTTTGAACAATAAAATTTTATAAGACGTATCTACGAGTTTCCATTTCGGCTGTGTGCTTGTCCAGGGCATCCGGAGCTCTGTTTACGTGGAGCCTAGCAAACTCCACGTGATTGTTCGTGTTGTTTTATCTGTAACCGCAACTCAAGCAAGTTTTCCAGCCTGCACCGTGACCATCTCCGGTGTAAGTAAACAATCTTCAAATCTACCATTACGCGTCTGTGCCTAATTCTAGCTTGTCGCCCGCCCTCTCTGATCCGGCGTGCCCGGGCTGCTGGCCACAGCCCGCGTGCAGCACGAAAAGGGCCCGGATCACACCCGGCCTGCACATGGCGATGAGGATGGGATCAGGAGAGGGCTCGCTAGAGTTAGAATTAGTTGAAAACTGTCCTTAGAAAAGTGGGAGACGTGATGTAGCAAGCGTTGCGGAACTGAAGGTGCATATCGCTTACCACCAGGCGGGCAGAACAGGTAAGAGATGTGTCAGCGGATGCCTTTCGCTGAAGGGAGAAGAGGGAGCTTCCGAGGACAGAGCCCTAGAAGGGAGAGAAGTGTATCTTCACCCCGCGGCATTCGGGTGTATCATGAACAACGAGCGGGTCCTGTACAGGCCCCTCGATGCTGTGTCCCTCGCAGGAGTCAGCCCGGTGGGCGCAGTTGGCCCGACCCTCACCCGGGAGTGTGCCCGTTGCTCGCGATGTGCTCGGGAGATGGAAAAGCCGGTGCCAATAGGCTGGTTCTCCCCTTGCATGGTGATACTTAGATTGAGGGGTTGCGAGCTTCCATCCGAGCTCCGTGAAAACCCGGAGATGGAGGAACACGCCGTAGATGAGAGGGTGACCCTACGGTGCGACAGGGGGGGAGAATTGAATGCAACTTTTCAAACAATGACGGATTTAATGAATAAAACCCTAAGTTTAAAGACCCAGCTGCGTATGGCCGTTTGGGCGGTCGGAGAAGCGGCTGAGAGAGGGGATCTTAGAATGCCACGACAAGATGGTGCCGAACAGAAAGAAGACCGCATGGAGGAGCCAGAAAAGAGGGATGGAGCTTCGGAGGAACCCGCGAGGGTTCGGTCGGTGACTCCGCCCAGTGACGCAGCGCCGCCTCTGCCGACCACGCCCCCCTGCCGACGGGGGGGGGAGTCAAGCGGAGGAGTGCATCCGCCCCTCCCGTCTGAAACAGCAACAACCCCTACAGTAACAATAGCTACAGCTCCAGCAGAGACAACAACAACGACTCATGAAGAAACCGATCAGCCTGTAGCATCAAGCAGCCGAGTCATCAATCCGCAGAGAGCAGTTCATGCTACTACTTATTACGCTCACTCCAGAGCCGAACTGCAGAATTTGTGTAGAGAATCCAGAATCCAACCCGAGGAAACTCTGGCTGTGTGGTTGGGACATCTGGTCGTGGAGCTTGGGTCCGACCTCCTGAACCAGGAAGAAGCAAGTTTCTTGGTGAGACAAGCTTCATGGAGTAGGGGACATGTCACTGACATCGACATGGTGGCGTTTAGCGTCCACTGGCCTATTCCAATTCCAGCGCTTGTGGCAGGAGTAATCGAACAAAAGGCCCACACATGGCATGACGGACGGCCAGAGCACACCGGTGCAGAACAGCTTGTGCTGGCTATCATCGGAGTCTCATATTGTGCCTGGAACCCAAGAGTATGTACGCTGGGATTGACACCACTCCAGTGAATGCGACCATGGCCTCACCGTCACCTGCGAGACCCTGGAACTGTTCCAGTGACCATCCACAGCATAGACAGTTGTCTTGAGGTCTATGGGCAGAAGAACATAGTGGTTTTACGAATTGTGCTTAACCCAATGGTCGACCACCCTGTGAGTAGTCTCCTTCATCAGTTGCCAAGGCTGCATGTCTTGATGGAAACAAGACTGTCCAGTGATCGGGAATGTCAACGCCCAACTGAGGCTCAGAACACAAGACGCCGCGAATCCGAACATCCAGTATTACGCCAGAGAACGCAACAGGAGCGATACATGTTTGGATTTCTCCTGCAGTGTTCTGGACTTAATAAGCGACAGCTTCGGATTTTGGGGGACGCGGGACAATGGCAACTGGCCTACGAGTTAGGTTTTCATTACCTAGAGGAAGGTGACGATGGCTCCTCGACGATTTCGTCAAGTTGAGTGTGAAAAAAAAAAAAAAAGAAGAAAAGGGGCTGTCCAGCATAGAGTCGTGTTTAAACACCTGTATTATATGTTTAATAGTGATAGTGAGTTTAATTGACTGCATTATCGTGCGGTCCCATGTAATTTTGTAAATATTAGTGAAATAACCGTTTTAAGAAAGTTCTTTTGCAGATCCGGGATTCGGAGTGCATGGTGGAGAGGAGCCCTGAGAGGGACAACATCACCAAAAGGAGTGAGGGCCTGATACGCGACTCCGCCATGACTCCCACTGAAGCCCTGATCATTCAGTTTTTTGTTATGAACGTAATTATGTGTATATTTGTGTGTGCTGGCTATTATTTGATTCGGTCCCTGGAGGACGAACTTTTATTGTTAGCTAATTTTGTATTTGTTCGTTTAGTTTCACGAACCATTAACAGAGCTACTAATAACCCGGATGATGGGCATATAATATAATTCTACTGTGCCTTCAGCGAGGGGGGATGTCATAACCCAAAGGTATAATTTTGTGTGTGCTTCGGCACTAGAATTATCCCCGTTGAATTGCGGCTTTATTGCACGGTGGAGTTTTGCTGCATGGAGAACCCGCGTGCAAGGGAAAAGTTCCTGCCAATTTGCAGCTCTATTTGCGGGGTGCATCTCTCAAGTTGCAGCAGAAATGCAAGGTGCAAAGGAGTTCCCACCACCCATATGCAAATTTGTTCCCCGCTATTGGCTAGTTCTAAATTATTCCCACTTGGCGGCTAGCGATTGGCCGGCTAGCCATATAAGAGGCTTGAGGGGTTTCCGCCCAGGCCGAGGAGGACTCCACATCGATCTCGTGGGGACTCTGGGTACACGGCAGGGCAATAGAAACCTTGCGTGAGATTCAGAGGAGTCTGGCGGCCTGATCCACCACCCACCTCTTCCCGTCTTCAAACGATAAAATTTTATGAGACGTATCTACGAGTTTCCATTTCGGTGGTGCGCTTGTCCAGGGCATCTGGAGCTCTGTTTACGTGGAGCCTAGCAAACTCCACGTGATTGTTCGTGTTGTTTTATCTGTAACCGCAACTCAAGCAAGTTTTCCAGCCTGCACCGCGACCATCTCCGGTGTAAGTAAACAATCTTCAAATCTACCATTATGCGTCTGTGCCTAATTCTAGCTCGTCGCCCGCCCTCTCAGATCCAGCGTGCCCGGGCTGCTGGCCACAGCCCACGTGCAGCATGAAATGGGCCCGGATCACACCCGGCCCGCACAACTAAATGTGGATTTTGTTCCTATTTCTAGGTGAACTGTGTTTGAAAATTTGCTTTGAGGTGCCCTATAGAACTGGGTGAAACTGTTTTTGAAAAGAGTGTGTTCGTTAAAAGGAATGGAGTTGTAAGGAAGGAGAGAAGGAAGGGGTCAAACTGTATGTGATTCAGGTTGAATCTAACAAACCATTTCCGCTAAAAAATTGAAAATAAAACACCTTTGTTTTGACATGTTCTAAACAAAATGAAGGTTTTGTTTTGAAATTGATTCAATTTTTTTAGAAGTGTTTCACATTAGATAAAAACTAGAGGAACCATTATCCTTTGGCTCAAATGGATGTTCCAGTTGACCTAAAATGAACCTCTCACAATTTTTTCACCCCACCCACCCACCAAGCCAAAAACTCCATTACCTGCACAGCTCTAGTATGTTCTTTCTGGCATCTTCCCCCTTTAGTGTCTTGTAATGAACCACCCTTACGTATATAATGCAGCCAAAGAGAATTATAATGTACAGCTGTGATGCTTTATAAATAACAGTAATGGGCAAGATACTCCCTTTAAGAAGCAGCAGGGAGTTACGAGGTTCCTAATGGCACTAGAGTTCCTAAGAAAAATTCTGGTTTACAAGGCAGAATGGCTCAGAGGGCCTGGAGGCAGCATACTTAGCATTGTTGCTATGTATGCTCCAAAGAAGAGCAGGGTATCCTTCCCTCCATGCCAGATGGCAGCCTGTGCAGAGAGAAAACCAGGAGCCTGGTCCTCATGCCAGCTGGTCATGCCCCTAGTTCAGATGAGTGGAGCACTGTTAGTCATGCCAGCTTGGCTCCAGGTCCTGTGCTAGGATCATCTTCTGTCCAGTTTTGTGTATGCATTGGGGAGATTGTTTTCTACATCCTTTCCACATTCATGAACCAGAACTACAGCCCTTAGTAAAGAGCACATTTAAAATACTAATAATTTTCCCAGTGTTTAATGATCATTATTTTCCAAATGATCATTCAGAAGTAAAGTAGTAGAGCAAAAGGGTTAACATAATTACTATTGTGTGCAGAAAATCCAAAAATAGAAGATCCAAAAATACGTAGAAACACAGGTTTGTCCCTGAAATTCTTACAAGCAAAACCCCCAGAGCTGCACTGTGGACCTTTAGGCATAGGTTTTCCTACACAATTTTTGGTGTAGGACCAGGAGATAACACTTATAAAAAATGTGCATGTTGCTAATAGAAGACAAGTGTGACTGGGGAAAAAGAATGGGCCACTTCATGCTCCAGAACTACAGCTATGTTAAGGTAAATTCATGGACTCCTCATCCCCATGTGGGTGTGTTCAGGGGAAACAAGCTAGCCCAACTTAGAATATGATAGAATCATCGTACACCTTGACACTGAAAAGCAAAAATCCAAACAATTTGCTGAATGGAGGAGGTAGAGGTTTACTATTACAATAGGGAAGCGGATAAATAACGTTTTCAGTTTTTCTTTTCATCTCCTTTTGTTCAGTATTTTTTTTTCATTTCTTTTAAATGGAATTATAAAAATGTTTTTATATATGCATAATAAGAAATCTCTCCACTTATATATGAATTATAGATGGAGTGTTGGCCCTATTTGTGAGTTTCTTGGCTTTTTCTCTCTTTATGTCAAAATCTGTTGTTCATTAACCTTAGATTTTATACGGTATAACTTCAGTGAGGGGCTAAGAGAATTATCAAGAGCTAAATAATGTGCAAGCTTCTCATATGCAATAACTCTCAGGTTTACTATGCTTGTAGGGTTATTTGAATCTGAGACCTCCAGTTGTTCCAACCTAGTTAGTAGATCTGTGTGGTGGACAGTTCTGCACATGGATCCAGGTTGGGACCAACATACTATTTATAAATCATCAGGATCTGAATTCAGTTTTATGGTAATGAAAGGCAAGTGTGATGTTAGTACTGGATGTGTTAAGTGCACTATATAGAGATTAACTAATAATTCATTTGAACACTCTGAGGAGACAGGTAAGTAAATACTATTCATCCCCAATTTATGTATGAGATAAAAAGGTAAAATAAATTTTTCAAAGTACCCATTGGGTGAGTCCAGACAAATGTGCACGTGCCTCTTGCCCCATCTCAAACTCCTTTGAGGTGGGGCCACAGGCACATGCAGGAATGAAAAAATGCTCCCTGCACTACAAGTTGGCAGCATGGGGAGAAAATTAGACCCCATATCCAGAGGCCTAAAAAAATCCGTTTAAAAAAGTGGAGAAGGGCATGGTCCGGACCATGCCCTGAGGCAACCGGAGGCTGGGTCCTCCAAGGAAATGCTCTGGTTGCCAGACAAGGTTCCTTGGGTGAATTTGATATCTGTTATTAGACCAACCTAAATGGTTGGAGAATAGTTATTAAGCAAGCTTTCGGGTTCAAAAACCCTTCGTCAGGCTAAGGAAGCTGCAGCAGTTGGTGTGTGCTCTTTCTGTGGTTGGCTGCTCACCCTGGTGCTGAAACACACAGCCGGTCAGGCCATGTGTTCAGCACCAGGGCTCCAGTGCCAGTGAGTAAGGGGTTGGGGAGGGCTGAAGGAGCAGGGAGGGGAACATGGGGGGGACCCTGAACAGCCCTGCCCACTCCCCCAGCCCTGCAACCCCTGCCCTGGCTGGCCCCACCCCCCACCAGCCCCCCAAGGCCCCCTCCCCCTGCTCTGGCCGGCCCTGCCCCCGCCAGTCCCCCTGAGGCCCCCCATCACTTTTCTGCCCTCTCCCTCCCCCTGCCAGCCCCCCCGACCCAGGACCCTTTCCCCTGCCCTGCCTGGCCCCAGCCCCCTCAGCCCTCCAAGACCCCGCAATCCCTGCCCCCCCACCCCATAATTAAAAAAAAAATAACCCCGGCTGTTACCAGCAGTCAGAGCTGCCATCTGACTCACTGGGGCTGTGCCCGCAGAGTGCAGGGCAGGGTGACAGCCCCAGCGGCCCTGGCCTGGGCCCTGCTGCCCCCCCCCACTTCCCTGTGCTGCCCAGGGGGCTCTTCCAGGACGCCCTGGAGCCCCCCCACCTCTGCTTCTAAGGTAAGTAGAGGCTTTATTTTCTAAGGTAAGTAGAGGCTTTATTTTCTTTTTTTTTTCTGTTTCGTTTCTTTTTAATGATGGTGCCTGGGGGGTGAGGCTGGGTGGGGCAGCCATTGGGGAGTCTGGGGGAGTGGCAGGGTGGGACTGGGTGGGGCAGTCATTGGGGGAGCTGCAGCAGCTGGTGGGGAATGGGGCCAGGTGAGGCAGCAATCAGGGGGCTGGGGTGGGGCGTGTGGGCCTTGCAGGGGGGGTGGCATCCTCTGCGGGAGCCATTTGGCCCCTGTTGGGAGGGCCGAACCCCTTGTGTGGGGGCCATAGCCCCTGTGGGAGGGCAGCAAAATATATATTCATGAATTCATTAAACATGTATTTAGAACTCATTTTATTATTATGATAAGAGACTTGCTTTAACACTGTAGATATATCAATAAAACATTGTCCAACTGATCACTGTCTGTGTGTCTCTCTCTCTTTTTAGTGGTCTTTTGTTTTACTTGTGGAGGAACATGGATTTGGGGGTATTTTACAGAGTGACTTTGGGATATTTTTTATCAGGAATTTTTCAGTTTTCCAATAGGGAACACCAGAATTCCTGCTAAGGAGGCCAGTGGCAGGACCCTGCCTGCTCAGATCTAACACCTTGGACCCAGCTGTCTGTGGTTGACCTGCTGGCCAAATGGTGCCAGGAGGACATGCCTTGACAGTTCAAAGCAGGCCACCACACCCAGAACATCTTCCGGGCGATAGCTGCCCAGATTGCTGGGCAGGAGGCACATGTGGCAGTAGTGTTGCACAGGGGCCAACCCTGCAACCACAGTCCACTGGCAGCTGGCCCAGAGGGGCAGATGCTTCTCCTGGCTATGCAGTCCCCATCTGAGTCTGGCAGGTGCACAGCAGGTCACAACCAGGCAGCAGCCCCCACTGCCAGACTGATGTAGTGGCTAGAGGGTTCAGAGAAGTCACAGGGCTGCTTCAACAGTTCAGCTGGCACAAGGGGTAGTGTCCCCAGGTACCAATTGGCTGGGCCCCAGAAGCTCCTAAGAGCTAGTAGCCCTGAGCTACTTGCCAGGGAGGCTTTTTATAGTGCTGGGGCCAGGACAGGGCAGCTTTTTATACTGCTGGGGACAGCACAGGTGCTGGCCCTGGGCTCTAGTTCCCCCTGGCTGCAGATCTGGCAGGAGTCAGGCAGGGTTATTTTCCCCCAAGTGACACAATTTGCTCTACAACATAGTGCATGTCCGAACACGTGCTGGCAAAAAGCCCCGGCTCATATTTGCACCGCTTCTATTTGAGTGCTTGCATGTGTGGATGCTCCCATTGAGTCTGTCAGAGATTAAGGATTAGAACTCAAAGATATCCTGATTCCCATTCCTAACCCCATGTCTGTCAAAGCACAGAAACCTGGGTCTAATTTTATGCATAGGCTTAGATCCATCTCTGGCCAACTAAGTAGTAAAGCATGTGCTTAAGTTCAATGGTGTACTTGAGTCCTACTGGATGTGTCTACATGAGATGCTTTACTACACATGCACATGCTTATTGCACAGTAAATGACGCTACCTGTGAGTAAATTTGCTACCTGCAAGTGTAAGTAGCAAATTTACTCATGATTAGTTACTGTACAGTAACACACATGTAGATGCCAACTGGGAGCAATCTGTTCCCGGTCAAACCTACCACTAGGGGGCCAGCCTGAGGCTAGCCCCAGGGCTCTGGGGCTGTGAGCTTTTCCTATGCCAGGGTTGAACTGGCTCTATGCCTGCCTAATCTCAGACCCTTAAAAGCCTGTAGGCATTTTGATCCCTGGGGCACACACATGCAGCCTGAGGCCACTCCATGTCCCTGTGTTCCTCCAGGCAGGCCACAGGATAGCTGCACCAGCCTGCCTGCACACTAGCACGACTTCCTAGCACCACAGTGCCATGCAGCTGTTAAGCTTATGCCATCTTGGCCTGCAGGCTGTTCCAGGCTCTTGCCAGGCCTGCCAGTATCTAGCCCCGGCTACAGGCAGCTCCTGATCACCAGTGCCAGCTCCAAATGCCCTCATCCCACACCCAGGAGACTTCCTGGAGCTTGCAGGGGCTGTGGGGCATTGCCTCACCATGTGGTTCCTAGTCCCACACTGTGCCCCTGTGCTGAGTTTTGCAGTCAACTGCCCAGGCCCAGCAGCACAGACAGCCATATGGAGGCCCAGAGAGCCAGCATGGGAGCCCTGATGGCCTTGTCATCACCAACACCAGTGCCTGCCACCCGGGGCCCCAACTGGTCATAAAAGGAGGCAGGAGAACTTGTGACACTGTGGTGTGAGGCAGAGGTGCAGCACATGGGAACATGTATGAGAGGCTGTCAGGCCAGATGTAGGAGCGCAGGTATGACTGCTCAGCATGGCAGTGCTGTGTAAAGTCAAAGCCTTGCAGGCATAATGGGTCACCATCACTGACCACAATCATTGGTCAAGGAGTGACTGCAAGTCCATGCCCTTTATGTGGCAACTGACAGAGATCCTCACCCACAGGACCCAAGCTGCAGCTGTGTTTGTACAGCAGTGCGAGTGGCCTGCCTGAGCCCCCACCCCAACCTGGCACCTGTGAAGATGTCTCACTGGAGTAGGACCCCTCAGGGTGCTAGCAGCATGCCCCACCAAGCTTTCCACTTGCAGCGTCCACCAGCAGTTGGGGAGCCTGGGCCAGCGCCTGCCCCAGCAACTCCACAGCCTCAGCTTCAGCCATGAGGAACAGGTGTCCATGTCACCACCATCTGCCAGTAGTGCCAGCTCCTCCCCAGGGGGTGCCCCTGTCTGGGAACCTGAACACCACACCCCACTGCCCAAAGAGTCCACCCAGAGCCGCCTGATGTTGCTGCCAGCCAGGACCAAAAGGAGCCACCAGCCGTGCCAGCCCTGGCCATGTGGTAAGCCCCACAATGCAGGGAGGAACGTCCTAGGAGTGCCCTCCCTGCCCCAGCCCCTGGCCTTGACCCTACTCCTACTCCCCCTCCCTACCTAACTCATCTGCACTCCCCTGGACCTTGGGTTCCTCCCTTATGACACAAAGGGAGGAGAGAGACACTGCAAAACTTTATTGAGCAGGCCATGCCCCCACAGCTAGGTGGGCCTGAGCCTCTCATGTGCCGAGCAAAATGTAGATGGTAATGGCAATGTCCTCCATGGCTGCGGGGCACAGGGACATGGAGCTCAGCTACAGGTAGCCTTCCAGGTGGCAGTGAAGGTTGTGGGGCAGCCTGGGCTTGCCCCCTGTGCAAGCTCAGGGTCCCATACCAGGTTCACCCAGGGTACTTTGGCAATCAGCAGCAGCAGGGTGTAATGGGTCAGGCATCCCTCAATCCATGCGAACAACTCTTTCACAGTGCCCAGGACATGCCCATCAAGGGCATGTTAGGGGTGCAGTGCTGGCATGGGGAGGGGGTGGCTGGCCCTGGGGCACCTTCCCTGAGAGCCCCCCTGTGGGGAGCATAGGGGTGTGGGCGGCTCCTCATCCCAGTCATCTGGGAGGCCCAAAACCCCTGACTGTGAGTGCTGTGGGCTTTGTGGCAGCACAGGAGAGCAGCTGGACTACAGGAGTAGCAAGGGACAACAGGGTCTGGAGCCATGGCAGCAGGAGCCTGTCCCACCCTGTGGCCCACCTGCCCCTGCAGAGGAAGTGGTCATGGGGAGCTTAGCTGATGGCTTCCTGCTCTTGGTCCTGCCTAGAAGACTTATCATGGTCAGTGGGCACTTATGCATTCCCGACCCCTGATTGGAGGCCAGGCAGTGCATGGCCACTGTTACAAAGCATCTTATCTCAGAAATGTTGCAAATTCTCACAAGCAGCTTCTTTCTCATGGCTCTGCAGGCCCTGCAGCTTCACATGGGGGAGAGACCACAGTTGGCAGCTGGGATGCAGGCTCAGGGTTGCTGCCACCCACAGCCAGGGCCCTGTGGATGCACCAGCTCTGCAGGAGTAGAACCCAGGACCACACCCTCGTCCTGAATTGGCTGGTGATGGCATCAGAGGACTGTCTTGTAGGTGCATGGGCCTGGCAGGCAAAGGATGTGGCTTGCCAGGACAGGTGGTGGGTGGAGGATGTGGCCCACCAGGATGTATGGGACCAGGATGAGGACGTGTGGGACAGTGAACTTGGAGGCCTGGGCACAGCTCCTGGCCCTGAATGGAGGCCCTGTGGGAGCAGAGCATGGCCCTGGGCCAGGCAATGCAGGCCATGGAGGATGACTGCTAGGTGCTGGACACCATCCTGTCCCTGGCAATTGCCTTCATGCCACCCACTGCCTATCCCCAAACCCTAGCACTGTCTGCCCCGTGGCAGCCACCCAATGCCCAGCAGCAGAAGACCCCACAATAAGTCTGGGTGGAAGTCCAGCACAGCTTCCACCAACCTAAGCCCCTGCCCCAGGTCACCTGCCACCTAGCACCCACACCTGGGCCCAGGCCTGCCACTCACCCTGGATGCATGTGGCTGCATGGCCAGAGCTTCCTGCAGCAGGGTCAGGACCACATGATGGTCCTGCTGGCCCTGGACACTGGCTGCTGGAGGGGGAGTCACCTGCACTGGGGGACCACCAGCCACCATCATGCCTGGGTGGGCCCCCTGGATGGCACTGCAAGACTCCAGGATGGCCACCTGGCAGTGACCTTGCCCTACCCAAGAGATGGTCCACATAGAAAAGGCTGGTGGACATGGCCAACTTGAGCAGGGCATGGGCCAGCTGGATGTCCATGAGCAGGGGTGGCCACGTGTTGGTGTCCTGCTGCTCCAGGTGTGCACAGAGCTGCTCCAAGAGATCCCAGAAGATGGCCCAGGTCATCTGTAATGCCTCCAGTCACTGCTTGTTGTCCCAGGTGTGCCGGATGATGTGTAACCACCAGTCCTGGCTGGCCCAGCTGACCCAGAGGTGGTGGGGCTGGAGGCTCAGGAGGGTGAGGGCAGCCCTGGCAGTGATGTCCAGCAGCCCACCATCACTGTCTCTGCTGGGGTCTGTCCAGCTGGCCAGGGTCCAGGCAGCAGCTGTGCAGTGGTAGCAGATCTGGGACAGTGTGTTGTGGCCAAGCAGGCAGTAGATGCACATGGGGGAGCTTTGAGGATCCAGATGTCCATGGCCAAACTGGCAGTCAGTGTGGTGGGCCAGCAGAGCCAGTGCGGTGGCCAGCCAGAGTCCAGTGTGCTAGTTGTCACTGCCAGGGGCAGGGGCTGGAGCAGCCATGGCATGGGGAGGCAAAAGTGGTGACAAGTGAGCTGATGCATGCTGCCTTTGCACTGTGCGTGCTGCTGCTGGCCAGGGAAGTGGCTGGCCAGGGAGCAGAGAGCAAAGCTGACTTTACATGATGGCTTCTGGCAGCTGCAGCCAGAGCCTTGAGCTATTGGTGGTGGCAGGGGCCCATTGCAGGGCTGAAGGAAGTGGCACTAGTTTGCTGCTCAGAGCAGCAAATCTACTTCCATGTCCCTGCATGTGTAGATGCCTGCCTGGAAGCATTTACTTGTGAGTAGTTCACTTGCAAGTAAACTGATTTTAGAACAAATGCATATGTAGATGTGCCCACTGGGTATTTTCTTATAAAAAGAAAATAAAACAATGAAAATAGTCTTCAGAAGTGTCAGAGTATTACGTATACTTGAAATAAGTACATTGACATGTTGCTTTGGTTTTGGCTTGCTGAATTATGTACTGTGACCAAGAAGTGGGTGATCTCTTTTCATGTCATTAGCTCGGAATAAGGTGAAATAATAGTTACCTGTATTTCTTGCATCTTAGAGATTAAGTGATCTTCCAGTCTGGCATTAGTTGTTATTACTGGTTAGCTATTCTGTGGCTCTGTGGTTTCAACAAGTGGAAAATAATTAGAATGCTTAATTATCTTCAGGTATGCTCAAAGACTTTGCATGCAATTCCCCATGGATTTCCTGATATTTATTTAGTGATATTGCCATGTGCTTGAGAAGAGTGACAAACACATGAGGGATCATAATATTTGTGTGACTTAGACCTATTATGTTTTTTATCTTTTTAGCTAGAAGTTTGTGATGCAGAAAGGTTGTCTCTGGAGTTTTTTAGTTTGGAAGTCTGCCAGTACTCAAGCCATTTCCCACAAGATGTTGCATTGGTTACTGTCAAATGGCTACTGATTTTGGTCCATGACCAAATGCCTGTAAAACCTTCCCAATAAAAAAGACTAGGGAATATAATGCAGTAACATACATGCAAAAAAAAGTGATTAAAGAATTAGGTAGGTGAGGTTTTGTACAGACGTTCAGTTTCTCCTGGCAGAGTCACTGCTCTACCAGGAGAAACCATGATGTTCAGGCGTTTTCTGCCAAAGTAAAAATGGTCACCCCATGAGAAAAATAACCTGGGAACAACCAGAGTTAAATCACTCCCAAGAGATTTTCTCCCGGGTGGCGAATGTCTGTACATGCTGTGGCTTTTCTCAGCAAAGAACATAGTCCTCCAGCTTCCCCTGCACCCTTTCCAGGGAGACAATGTGTCATTCACTGGACTCCAATGCTTTATCGAGGAGCAAAACATGATCCCTTCACAATCCCCACATTCTGCTGAAGGAAAATACAGGCTAAACATGGGCAGTCTGGGCATGGGTGACTGGCGCCTTCCAAATCTGGGGTGGTGCCAGATTACCGATGAGGAGAGGAGAGGGAGGAGACCCGCATGCAGCCAATCACCAACTGGGGGCAGGAGGGTCCCCCAGCAGCCAATCGCCCAGCACAGAACCACCAGCTGCAAAACCAGAAGTCCTTCTACGGGGTGCATGGCCAATCTCAGGGGGTGCACGTGCACCCACATGCATCCCCTATGTGTCTCCCATGAGTCTAGGTTAGCCATTCAGGGCTGCCCTATGCACTGTTACTATCTGCTGCCAAGCAGACTAATGAACTCTGCAGAACATACTGAGATGTGTGCATAGCATTTTCCTTCCCCCGCACCTTCCCCGCACACACACTCACCTACCTCCACAGTGTCAACACTGCGAACTCTTCATTCTTCAGGGCTGCGGCATTTGAACACCTGTACATATGACTCTGGGTAGGTTTCTCTTCCAAGAGAACAAACCTGGGAGAATTCGCCCAGATAATTTAAATGTGTGTATACAGTATAGCTACTTCGTGGCTTATTAAATAATTAGGAATGTATCTTGAGCGATTGATATTGGGCCATATTCTCATCTGGTTCCAAGGAGTATGGTTTCATTACCTTCAATAATATGGGTAGGTAACTAATTACATATTTCAGTTCTTCTTTCATATTGAGAAGTATTTCAAAGCATCATATATTGTATT
Source organism: Alligator mississippiensis (assembly GCF_030867095.1). Taxonomy (NCBI): domain Eukaryota; kingdom Metazoa; phylum Chordata; order Crocodylia; family Alligatoridae; genus Alligator; species Alligator mississippiensis. The sequence continues at coordinate 53,493,840 of NC_081833.1, read as the reverse complement.
TTGTAGATTTACATATTAATCCCTTGTTCCTTCCAAAGTTAAAAAAAGTGTTCTTTAGGCTCTTTTAAACAAAAATACTTTGCAAACAGTTACTACACAGTGATATAGTAATAGTTGGCAAATACAAGTCTAATCCTCAAATGGTATAAAGTGTTGATTTTCATGGAACTATGCTAAATTGCTAAGAGCATTACTTATTGACTTTTTTATGCTGCTATGTTAACTCTAGAACCTCAGTAATTAATTTATGATAGTCTTTCACATGCCCTCATTTCTTACGATTCTATAATAGATGGTTATGTGTATTCCATTAATCTTGAAGAATGTTAACAGGAGTGAACAAAACATCACATTTTCAAATAAATATTTTCATGTGGAGCCACCGTTTTTATAAATGGATTATGACATCCTGTTTTAGTTTCATTATATTTTAATTTTTCAGAGTCAAAATGAAACACAGCTAGTCGATGGGCAATCACCATTGGTGACTTTATTTCTGGAGAGAACAAACAAGGGCTGAAACATAGTCCTTTACAAATATATGCTCAAGCTTTTTGTAAGAATGTGCATGCATGCTTGAAAAGTAAACTCTGCACGTGACTTTTTCATCATGAAATGAAACTGTTTAGGTAATTTATCAATAACTGAAAAGAATTACGTAACCCCCCTTAATTATAATCACAAAAATAGTACAGCTAAATGTAGCATTCATAAAGCCAACAAATTAATCAGACTTCACAGGATAGTACTAGAAGGATCTTAAATAAATTCCCTCTGTAACGATTTTTCTTCAAACTTTTTACAAAAATTTGAGAGAAATTCTGATTTAAATTCTTGATGAGAAAGTCTAGAAGGCTATATTTAATGCATAACTAATTTACAGTTTTATATACTATCCCACTTAGCTGTAGCATATGTAAAAGAATAATCTCCTGCTTTGCAACTTCACAGTTGATGCTTTTGTTTAATTAACATTTCTACTGAAAACCAGAATGTGTAAATATTGTACATCATAAGAAATTTTAATTATAAGTGCAAAGTATATCATTTGCATACATTAATTAATTCATTTAATTGAGGTATAATGGTAAAACATTTCCTTAGAAAAAGAAATCATAACATAAAATATAAATCTTAATACTAAAGAAAATTCATGCTTGGTATCTTTGAAAGTGTTGTTATTCATTACTAATATTGTACAAATAGTGTTCTGGGTTTCAAATTTTATTACCTCAGTTACTTCTATAATAAGGTTGCCCAGATTCTAAGTGAAAAATGTTGGTATATGTATGCAGATATGTATGTTTTTTTTTGTTTCCTTACCTTGTCCCCCTGCATATTCTATCAGAATTCAAGCTGGTTTTTTTCTCGCTCATGAATCTTCAGCAGTGACAGAAGTTTATCTGTCAGAACTTATTTAAGAATTCTGTAAATCCTAGATACATGATCCAGAAAACACTCTACCTCCCTCTTCCATAGCTACATCGATTCTTCAGCCTTAAGAATAAAGAATCAGAATGTTATGGTGTAGAAAGAGTAAGAGAGAAAGTAAAACAGACAATATTGTATTCTCTGTCTCAGGATAATTTACTCAATGAATTAAGGATAGTACATATAACTGCAGAAACAAATTTCATGGGAAAATGAATTTGAAAATGTTAACAACAAATATTTACTTTGGAAACCTTGTTTCTGAGACTTACATTCTTCTACTTGGAAAGACCTATACCATGGATGATGTGACCCCTGTGCCTTATCACAACTTACAAATACAGGTCAGATATAAACTTTTGATTACCTCTCTCAGATAATTGATGGACTATAAATTATTTGCAGAAAGCTATCCAAAAGTTATTTCAAATAAGTAACAAGTTAGAGATGGGGTGGTGGTGAGGGAAGGGGAGGTTGTAGCAATTTTCTCCCTCACCACCTACATGATTCACGCCTATTATCTCCCATAGCCTCTGATCCTCAGTGCTACGTGCTTGCATTTTCACAGACCTGCATTTTGCATATTGGTTTCTGTTCCATTCAGGAGAACACAAAACAACAGCAGATTCTCCCTGTGCCTGAAGAAGAGTGTTTGTGCCTGAAAGCTTGCAAAGAACAATTTTTCCAACTATTTAGTTGGTCTACTAAAAGATATAACATTTACCCAAAGAACCTTGTCTGACATGGTAAGTATGATAGTGGTCACCTTTGTGTCAGTGTGACAACTCATGGGAGCTAAGTCATGCTTGTGAGTGTGTTTGTATACAGGCAGTCCTCAACTTACAACATTTGAAGTTACATTTTGCACTTACAGTGTTTCTAAATTGACACCCTGTTTCAACTTTCTGACATCAGTTTCAACTTTACAACACTTGATCTGATGTGATGCCATGCCAGCAAACAAGTCGCTGTGTCACCCATCTCCCTGGAGAACATCTGTCCAAACTACCTTGGACACTTTCTTTAAGAAAGCAGACAAGACTGCAGAAAAACCTGCAGCCAAGACTCCTGAGAAGACTCCAGCCAAGAGCCCTTCAAAAAGTCCAGCAAAGTCACCTCAAAGAAGTCCTTCCAAATCAATATGATTGCTATTTACAATATAAATACATTAATGTAGCTATATTACTCATCTATAATTGAGTGAGTATAAAATTCTGGGTTATTTTTGGTGAAAATAGGGTATTGGGCCTTGGTTCAGGAAAAATCCCCCATTTATAACATAGTTTTCTATGAAAAAATCTGTTCCAAGTTATTTTTTGACTTAAGATGCTGTTCTCAGGAACCAATTGTATTGAAAGTCCAAGGACTGCCTGTAATTGGAGTTTTAACTCTTTCACCCCAATAGTTTCATAATATAGATTGCCTTTTATTAAAATAAGATGCCACTTGCCCTGTTAAAGCATTTATTTTAATCTCCTCAAAAATGCTTGTGCTTGTTTTCTTGGGATTACATTCCTGGCAGGATGTCATGTCAGTTTTTCCTTTAATTGGGCTATGACACAGAACTGCAGATATGGTACTTTCTTGGGCTTTTAGGCCTGTCAGTGAAACAGACCTGAATATGACTATTTTTTTCTGGTTTTCAATATAACTGAATAGTTCAAAATGGGGAAATAGCTACAACTTTTCAGGAGTTCTGTAAAATGCAGTTTGTTTTCTTAATTTCTCACTGAGGATGAGAATTAAGTGTTAGCAAAATGTCTATAAAATGTTTTTAATATATGTGAAAACTATCACACAGCTGCTATCTTTATGAACTTATCAAAGTTTAAAGTTATTTTTGTACAAATCATCCTTTGTTACAGTTCAAATGAAATTGAATTACAAAGAGCATCTTCAGTGTCCCCTGTGAAATAGGATTTTTTTTTTTTGTGGTTGTAATATAGAAACTTTTCTCATCTGTTAATTTGCCCCCAAGCAATAGAACCCCTGCTGCTAGATTACATAAATGCAAAGGTGCTAGACTTTCAAATTCACAGAAGCTACATCAATAACAGTTTAATTCCATCAATATGAATCAAAACAGTCTATTCAGCTTGACTTTATGTTCAACCTATTCTGTAGTCAATGTTTTGTCACAGCATATCTCACTCATACTCTCATGCCAGCCATAGAGACTACCATGTCCCCACTTGATGCTGCAAAATGTGTAAATATAACCTATGAAAAACCTGGGAGACAAGACTTTTTTCAGAGCTACCAAGTGCTTTCATCTGCCAGTGACTTACCTAACCTTGTAGATGCTCAATACCTCTGAAAATCAAGCCCTGGGTTTTCTTTCATTGGGAATGGTTAATTGGGGCAATATCCCTGGAAAGGCAACAAGACTTTTCAGTTATTTTATAACATCAGTATTTGCCAGGAACAGCAGGAACAGCATCAGCATTTAAATACATTTAATCAGACATTAGCACTGTCTTTTGGAACGTGTTTTACATATTTATTTGTGCCATCACTATAGAACAGTACTCTGCATGAAAACTCAGCTTGCACTTTTTGCTAGTGGATAATATGTCAATGATAAGTCTATTGATGTCAAGGAAAACCCTTCATTTTACTGGGAGGTGAGCTGTAACCAACTGGCAAAATTTGTTATACGGTGTCTGAGTTTCATATTTACTCAGAGAACATTTAGCTAATATATTTTGTATTGTTGGTTATGCTGTAATAGATCAAATAGCCCTGCTTTATGTAAACTGTGGTAAGTGCTTGCTTTTTAAAAGCGAATCTGGAAAACTTCCCAGATTTATGCATATGCTAAATCTAACTTCTACTTCAAAGAATGAAGCTCCACTTTTTAATGACACCAACTTGATCTTCCCCCTACTCTCAGACCAACCAGGAATAGTAGGCCCTTGCTAGAGAAATTCAAAACCAGGCACTAGTTAAGATTACACTAAATGGTCTTTTTATGCTAAATAGTCAGTATAATCAAACTTTTCATGATACAACATTGGCACAAAGACATAATGCAATGGAAGTCAAGAAAAGTAAATCAGGAATAATCTGCATTTCTATATGAGACATGTTACTGTGCAATAAGAACGCACATCTACATGCGTGTGTGCTTACTGTATACTAAAAACCCTTAACCCTACTTAAATCTGCTACTTGCAAATTTAGGTGGGATTAGTTAATCCGCAATACTGCACACGTAGATGTGACCCGGGAGCAAATTTGCCCACTAGTGGGCCAGCCTTAGGTCAACCCCAGGGCTGCAGGCTAGGAGCCTCTCCTGCTCTAGGGGTGGGATGCCTCTATGGCATCCCCTGTCTGCAGGCTATAAAATCCTGCAGACATTTTGTGCTCTGGGGCACACACCACAGGAAGCCTGAGGGAACCACAGGCAGCCTGAGGGCACTGCAGGCCTTGTATGCCTAACGCTGAACTGCCTGGATCTCTGTGCTTCTGTCTGGCACTGCACTGCCATGCGGCTGCTAGGGCAATGCCGTTGGGGCCAGCCGGGTGCTGCAGGCACCCCAGGGCCACCTGCAGGCAGCTTCTGGGCAGCAGAACCAGAGCCACCTGCCTGCAAAACACTGCCAACAGCCTGCCCTGCACTTGCAAGTGCTGTGGGGAATTGCCCCTGCCACACAGCTGCCAGTCCCATGCCATGTCCCTGTCCTGGGAACTGCTGGCAGCTGCTCTAGACTGGCAACACCAGGACAGTAGCATGGGGGCCCAGAGAGCCAGTGTGGGACCCACAGTTGCCTCATCCTCCCTGCCCAGGTCTGGGACCACACAAGTCTGCATGCCCATGCCCTCCACCCAGGGCCCCAACTGGACCCAGGAGGAGACTGGCAACTTCATGGCACTCTGGGGTAAGCAAGAGGTGCTGCTCCAGTTTGAGCAGGGTGGGTACACCAACACCCACATTTATTAGGCCCCGTCAGGTCGGATGAGGGAACCAGGGCACAACCAGTTGGTGCAGAAGTGCCACATAAAACTCAAGGCCTTGTGGGTACATTGGGTCACCATCACTGACCACAATCAATGGTCTGGCCATGCCTGCAAGACCATGCCTTTTATGCGGCAGCTGACTAGCACTCTGGTGATCCAGGACCCAGGCTGCAGCCATGCAGTTTACACCAACATGGCTGGCCTGCATGAGCCCCCACCCTGGCCTGGCACCTCTGGTGACACTTCACAGGAAGAGGGACCCTCAGGCATGTGGTGTCCTGTCCTGCCCAGTTCCCTGGCTGCAGTTTCCACCAGCAGCTCAGGGAGACCTGGCTAGCTCCTGCCTTGCCAGTTGTGCAGCCCCAGGGCCAGACACAAGGCACAATCAGCCATGACACTGCTGGCCACCAGCAGTGCCAGCTCCTCCCCAGAGGAGGACTCCCAGCCAGGTGCCTGCACACTGTACCCACAGGCTGAAGACACTTGGTGCAACTGCATGCTGTCACTGATGGGGAGGACCGCATCAAGCCACCAGCCTCATCAGCCCCAGACACATAGTAAGCCTCATACTGGGGGGAGGGCCCAGAGAGCCCACCCCACCCCACCTTGGCCCCTACCTCCAGCAATGTGGGCGTGGTCAGGTGGGGGGGCAGGGAATGCAGGAGGAGATGGTCAGATAGAGCCTTCCACACACGTTGTCATGACCCCCACTGGTGGGTGCTTGGCTCTCCTAGTGCCTCTGTGGGGGTGGCCCACTGCTGTCACTGCCACCACAGGTGGTTCTCCTGCCACCAGGCATCCTCCACATGCCGTGCCTCCTCCCCCCAGACCTCACAGATGTTATGCAGCACACAGGCTGTGATGAGGATCCAGGGAAGGTTGTTCTCAGTGACCTTGAGGTGGGTCATGAGGGCACACCAGCAGCCCTTGAGACAGCCAAAGGCACACTCTACCAGGGCTTGGGTCTGGCCAGGCACTTGTTAAAGTGGGCCTGGCAGGGATCCAGGTGGCTGGTGTAGTGCTGTATGAGCCAAGGCAGGAGTGGGTGGGCAGGGCCCCCAGTGAGCAGGGGTGGGACCATGATGGCACTAAGCTGCAGACTCAGCACCCCTGGAGTGAAGCACCCACTCTCTGCAAGTACCACCAGGCCAGAGTTGCAAAACATGTGGGCGTCATGGGTGCTGCCCACCCAGCCAGTGCTCACATGCATGAATGTGCTGTGGTGGTTGACAATGGCCTACAGGACCATGGAGTGAAATACCCTGTGGCTGTAGTATGGATGGTCACTGTGGGACAGGCAGGTGATGGGGATGTGGATTGTGTCTAGGGCCCCAATACACTGGGTGAATCCCAGTGCATGGAATCCTACCACCACCACCAGTGAGTCATGGATGCAGAGTACAGTGTGCCCTAGCACATCCTGGAGAGCCCCACACACCTCCAGGACTGTCTCCCTGGCAGGGGCCTTCACCATGCTGAACAGGTGTCCGATGTATCAGAGCCTGGCAGTCCTGGCCAGGTTCAGCGTGGTGAGGGCCAATTAGGTGTCTGGAGGGAGGGCCAAGCACATGCCAGTATCCTGCTGCTCCAGGTGGGGCTGGAGCTGCTGGAGCAGGTCCCAGAAAGTGGCCTGGGTCAGAAGCTGTCCAGCCACTGCTTATCATCCCAAGTGTGCTGGATGACATGCAGCTTGCCTGGCTGGCACAGTGGGCCCAAAGGCAGTAGGGCTGGAGGCCCAGGAAGGTGATGGTGGGCCTGGCAGTGGCATTGTGGGGCCCCTAATCAATGCCCCTAGTGATGGCAGCGGTTTCAATGACCGTAGCCCTGGGATGGTGTGCTGCAGCCAGGCAGGCAGTCACTGGTTGTGGGGGAGCCAGGGGGAATGAGATGGCTGTAGGCCAAGCAGCAGTTGGCACAGTGGGCCAGCAGGGCAGTTGCAGCAGCTAGCAGAAGCCCAGGGCACTGGTCATTGCTGCCAAGGTCAGGGGCTAGAGCAGCCATAGCATGGGGAGGCAGAATGGCCAAGGAGAAAGCTGAGTGCAAGTCTGCTGCCTAATCCCCATGTGTGTAGATGCCTACCCAAAAAACCTTACCCTGGCTTAGTCTACACCAGAGTAAATCTAGGCCAGAGTAAATGCACATATAGATGCACCCAGTGTTACCTTTCTCCCTTTTATTTTCTTTACTCCTACGCCCTGGATTACACATCTTTTACCTTTCTCTTCCTGCTATATTTGTATAACCTCTTATTTGCCATTGAGTCAGTATTTAGTTAAAAAATATAGGTTAGTGAGATGATGGTGCCAGATCTATCTACATACTTTTACTAAAGTTGTTTCATACTCCATTAATATTCTGCCCCCCTGTGCTTTGAGCAACTTGGCTAACACGGAGGATGTTAGACAATTACTAATTGTTATGCAAGTCTTTCACACAACTCATTTGAAATTATTAAGCAAAGCAAAAAGGATTGTCTAGAATGGGATAAAACAAGCCTCTGAAAAATAATGTAACATAAACATTAGAGTTAGAAAACACTAAAATTCTTGATAAATAAGAAAAATGTTTTGCTCTGATTTACTATGGCAACAAGAACAGATGTGGTAGCCCTAATGGCCTTCTGTGGAGCATAAAAACTGAAACGTCTTTTTCTCTGACAGTTTTTAAACTCTTCTGAGTTGTGGTTAGAGACACTCAAAGTAGATGAAGGAAGAACACTATCAAAAGTCTATTTAGAGAACAGTCCAAAAGAACTGTTAAACATGAGCTACATCAACTATTACAGGATCTTATTTATTATTATTTGTTTTTCAGTAGTCTTTGGGTTCCTCAGTCAAGAAATAAGGTTCTATTGTTCTAAGTGCTGTACAAGTACACAATACAAAGCTTGACCCTGTTCCAAGGAATTTACAGTCTAATAGGGTGAAATTACACATTACACTTAGACCTTACTAAATCTGTGGCATGTTAAATGGTATTAAAGTTAGAATGTCCTGTGAGCAGCCATACATCAAGGGTTACTGTTAGAGGTGCACTGATACACAGGTTTGATGTTGGATAATATTAAAAAATTTGGCTGTATTGGAAATCGTCCCAATGTAGCTAATAATTTGGCCTATAAATGCTCGTGCATGCACACAGCCAGAATGCAGCACTCAGGCGGCGAGGAGCACAGCCCAGAGGCATAGAGAGCTGCATGAAGCTAGTAAGTCTGTTGTGATGGAAGGGGAGGGGGAAGAGAAGGGGCATGGGGAGCATTGGGGGGTACAGATCAATGCCCCCTACAGTGAGGAAGGGGGCAGGGGTAGGCACTGCCCAGCCAGGGCAGGGCAGGGTGAGGCATAGGATGGAGCCATGGCTCATTGGAGGGGATAGCTCCCACCACTATGCACCCCAGGAGGGCACAGAGTGGCGTGTGCCCCCAGATCTGTGCAGGGCATGGTGGGTGGACTGCAGCTGCAGGGTGGAGCTGGAACTGGAGCTGGGCTGTGCTGGGCTCTTCTCCACAGGGGCTGGGCTTGGGGCAGGGGCTAAGGAGGGGCCTGCAGCCACCCCGAATTTTGCCATAGCCCCACTCCCAGCACTGCTGCTGCTGCCACATGCCCAGCACAGCCTTGGATTTTACCAGCGCATGGGTGGAGGCAGGGCATTGAGCTGGGGCTGTGCTGGGCACACAGCAGCAGCACCGCTGGGAGCAGAGCTATGACAAAAGTTGTCATGGCTGCAGCTCCCTCTGTAGCTCCTGCACCAAGCCCAGCCCCCACTGAGAAGAGCCTGGCACAGCCCCAGCTCCAGCCCGCAGCTGCAGCCCACCCACCTCACCACATGCAGATCTGGGGGGGCACACACCCCTTCCCCTGTGTCCTCCCAGGGTGTGTGCAGCAGCGGCAGCTGCCCCCCAATGAGCCGCAGCTTCGAACCATGCTCCTCTCCACCCCAGCAGGACAGTGCCTGCCCCTGTCCCTGCCCGCTCCCTCATCACAATGGGCATTGATCTGCCCCTCCCCCCACGCCCTTTCCTTCCCTCCTTCCCTTCCACCACAACGGAGTTACCAGCTGCATGCAGCTGTATTGGAAATTGATTCAGTATCAGCCAATATGCCTCCTTAAATATCAGCTATTGGTATTGGTTCCCCAAATCTCTATTGTGCACCCCTGGTTAATACCATTTCTTGTCTGCACAGATCTGACTTGCCTCTAGAAGGCTGGCAAGTAGGGGCATGGCAAGAAGCCAGGACACCTAGCCTGTATCCTGCTTTGTGGGGGAGAGGAGCTGGGTTGCTGGAGGACTGCAGAGTGTTCATATTATCTCCTTGGAGCAGACTGAAGTTACTCTAACACAAACTGTGTAGCATGGCCAAGAGTTAACCCTTGCTTGTAGTGGCATAACTTTAGAGGGTACATAGCATGAATCAATGAGCTCTGACTTGCAGATACTTACATTTTAATTGTCCTTAATCTGGTCTAAGTGTAATGTGTAACTTCACCTTAAAACACAGTAGTAGCACAATAAGTGGATGATATAGTCATCTGTGAAGGGATGGGATCAGGGAAAAGAGAGTTCAAGGTATGAATTAGAATCTTAAAGCATGCACAAAGGCTCTAGTAGCAGCACTTAACAGAGGATTAAGTTGATATGTAAAGGAAAAGCCTAGTGAATAGCACATTGCATAGGGCATTTAACTGTGGACCTCTTTACTACCCACAAATTAATCATTACTTAAATCTAGAAAGCATATACCATGCTCTCTTCCACCCAAATACTGTTTGTTGTGGAATGAGGCCATTGGTGCCACATCTTTGCTTCCTTAAAGCTTCCACCTTAAAATTCAAGGGCATTTATACACATACATTTGTCTGCTCCAACACACTGCAGATCCAGTGCATTGGAGCCAGTGCTGAGTTGCATGCATTTATATAAATGGCAAAATGTGCATCAGTTCTGGGAAAATAGTGACAGTGCACTTTTGAACTAAAACACCTTCGATGTGTTTTCGTTCACAAGCTCACCATCACCATTTTCTCAGCACTGATGCACATTTCACCGTTTATACAAATGTATGTGCTGCAGTGCTGGGCAGTTTTAAAAGTGCCCAGCTCTGCAGCACAAGCGTGTGTACAAATGCCCTAAAAGTTTTAAATATGTATTGGGCATCTCTTCTGATTCTATGGGTGTTCAATTTATCTTTCTCTTTGCTGCTGCCCTGTATTTCTTGTAAATCTTGACCTGGGCAACTCAAAAAGAGTAATAAAAAAGTTAATTTTCAGCACATCTACAGAGTAGGTTCCCAGCACTACAACAAATGTTAATCATTTATTAAGATCAGGTTACTGTATTATCTCTCATTCATCAGCTAAAATACTGGTGTGAATAGCTCTTCCTTCACCCTTGTTCGTTCAACCCAAGCAACCAGGCCTTTCTTATCAGAGGATTTTTCTTAATAGCCTTGATCTTTCTTTAAACCTAGAAATCTTATTTTCTGTCCTAGCATGTATGTTGTTTGCAAGTAAAGAGTGAACAAAAATGCATGGATGTATGGCTAATTAGGACTGATTATAACTATATCAGTTAAATTTTGAGGGAAATGTTTGTATTTGTAGTACTAGACTTCTGTGGCCTATTGCTCTCTATAAATATAAAGAATCCCTCAAATGGCCTTGAGGCCTATTCCTGCCCATGTAAATGAAAATAGACAACTTAGGCCATTTGTAGACGTGCTCAGCATTTTCTAAACCGTGTTAACTGATTTGCATCACACAGTTGGAATCAATTTTTAATTTGAATTAAGGGTTAATAGACCATCATTGACCATCACTGCAGGGAGCACAGTCTATAAACTTGACAGCCCTTTAAAAGAGGTTAGAAGTAATTAGGAGGCAATAATAAGCCTGTATAAGCATTGCTATATATTGTTGCAGTTATCTAAAGTGCTGTTCCAGAAGCTGTAATTGACCTGATACTTAGCAGGGTGAGGTGTTGTTGACACATTTGACTTTGTAAAGGAGTTACTTTGTGCCTCATGACCTTCATTATTTTGCAAAAACAAAAATGAGTTTCCCTTGCAGCAATTGATATTTCACAATATTTATCTGAGTTCCTAAGGACTGTTTTTCCTAAAAGAAATGCTATATATACATGTTAATTAATACAGTTTAAATTTCCTAATTAAGATTGCCCTAGTCTGCATTAACTTTATCTTCATTCAGTGAGGATTACTTAATTTGGAGTGGAGTAAATTTTAATTCAGACTATAGATATCCACATGTATATAGTTACAGATGTAGTCCAGATTAAACTTAGAAAAACATATTGTCCATACACGGCTTTAGTGTTTAACCAATGTTCAGATATTTACATCAGATAAGACAAGGTTTGTTTCAACATAATGTGATCTAATATCATTTCATAGAATCATAGCCAATTAAGGTTGGAAGGGGCCTCAGGAGGTCATCTAGTCCAACCCTGTGCTCAAAGTAGGACCATCCACAACTATATTGTCCCAGCAAAGGCATTATCTATTTGGGTGTTAAAAACCTCCAAAGATAGAGATTCCACAACCTCTCTGGGTAATGTGTTCCAGTGCTATACCAGCTTCCTATTGGGAAAGTTTTTTTTCCCAATATCTAACCTAAACTTCACTTGCTGCCACTTGAGATGATTGTTGCTTGTTCTGTCATCTGCCACTACTGAGAACAGTCTAACTTCATCCTCTTTGGAACCACCCTTCAGGTACTTTAAACCTGTTATTAAATCCCCCTTCAGTCTTCGCTTCTCCAGAATAAAGGAGCCCAGTTCCCTCAGCCTCTCCTCATAAATCATGTGCCCCAGCCCCCTAACCATTCTCATTGCCCTCTGCTGGACCCTCTCCAATTTGTCCATAACCTTTCTGTACTGGGGGGCCCAAAACTGGACACCATACTCCACATGTAGGCTCAGCAGTGCCAAATTGAAGGGAATAATCACTTTCCTCAGTCTGCTGGCAAATCTTCTACTAATGCAGCCCAGTATGCTATTAGCCTTCTTTGTAGCAAGGATACACTGTTGGCTCATATTCAACTTATTGTTCACTATAAACCCCCAGGTCCTTTTTTTCAGAGCTGCTTCTTAGCCGCTCAGTCCCAGCCTGTACTGGTGCATGGGATTGTTCTGTCCTAAGTGCAGGACTTTGCACTTGTCCTAACTGAACTTCATGAGATTTCCTTTGGTCCAGTCCTCCAATTTGTTGAGGTCTCTCTGAATCCTAGCCCTTCCCTCCAGCATATCTACTACTATCTCCAGTTTGATATCATCTGCAAACTTGCTGAGGGTGCACTCCATCCCATCTTCCAGGTCATTGATGAAGATCTTGAACAAACAGACCCCAGACACTCCACCTGATACTAGCTGTCAACAGGCATTTGTTACTACCTTTTTACCCCAACAATCCAGCCTATTTTCTATCCACCTCATAGTCCATTCATCCAATGTAGATTTCATAGATTTCATAAACATTAGGGCTGGAAGGCACCTTGTGAGATCATCGGGTTCAACCACCTGCCCAAGAGGCAGGAAGTCAGCTAGGGTCAGATCACCCCAACAAGATAAGCATCAAAATATTTCTTAAAGGTATCCGGAGTAGGTGCTTGCCCCACTTATGTGAAGAGTTTATTCCAGACTCTGGAGACTGAGACGATAAAGAAGTTTTTCCTTATGTCCAGTCTAAAATGGTCTTCCAACAGTTTGTGACCATTAGACCTTGTCTTCCCTTGGGGTGCCCTGGTGAACAGATGTTCTCCTAGTTCCTGATGTACACCCCTTATATACTTATAAGCTGCCACCAAGTCACCCCTGAGCCTTTGCTTCTCCAGGCTGAAGAGTCCCATGTCTCTCAGCCTCTCCTCATAAGGCCTGTTCTTTTGACCTCTAATTATGCATGTGGCTCTCCTCTGGACTTCCTCAAGCTGCTCCACATCCTTTCTAAAGTGTGGAGCCAAGAACTGGATGCAGTACTCCAGCTGTGGCCTCACCAAGGCTGAGTAAAGTGGGAGGATGACTTCTTGGGTCTTGCTTGAGATGCATCAGTAAATGCAAGCCAGAATTTTATTTGCTTTGCTGGCTGCAGCATTATATTGGTGGCACATATTCATCTATCATTCAATCATGACTCCCAAGTCTCTTTCAGTCATGGTGCTAGTGAGTGTAGCACTGCCAAGCCTATAAGTATGATGTGGATTTTTTCTTCCAAGGTGGAGCACCTTGCATTTCTCCATGTTGAATGTCATCAAGTTTTGATACACCCACCTTGCAAGCCTGTTCAGGTTGTCACAACCCAATTAAGTAGTGCCCATGTCACAAACAAGTAAAACCATTCAAAACAGTTTTTTTTCTGCACTAGGTTAACTAAGGGTTAACAATAATGATAGTAACCGCTTTTTTTTGCTGCGCATGTCAAAAAGAAATTGATAACTGCGACACCAACATGAAATAGAACTTAGCCTTCTGTGCTGTACATAAATCATTGTAATTGGTCGGAATGACAGGGGAGTGTCTGGGAGTGTCCCTATGATAACACCCTAGCAAAGACCGCTAGATAATTGGCGATTCTAATTAAATTTATGACGTGGCAAAAAGCAATTGGTTATTACACAAATAAAACCTGTCTTCACTTCCGTGAAGTGGGAGACCTCCGCACACACACCTGAAAAACCTCTGAACGTATGCGTGAGAATAACTGACAAATTGATCACTTGTCAGTCTCCCCCGTCTCAACCTAATCAGACGTAAATCAATGACCTGCCAGCCCGACTTTTTTCTCCATTTATCTGCCCGACCGACGAACTCTTATGCAAACTGACCTATGATCTACGAACCTTAAGCTGTAACTAACCAAGTATCTCTGACCTCCGCTATTCACCACCTTGACGGTATGAGTAAATAATCTTGCTTTGAAACCGATAAGCGTCCGCCTAATTAATTCTACTCCAAGCATCACAAGTACCCACCTGATGGCCTTCTAAGGCCCAGGGCCCTTAACTGCCCAGGTAGGAGTCAGGGAGAGCTGCTGGCCGGCTGCCCTGGGTCCCGACACAGGTCAGCCTGAATTGCCAGCCTATCCACTGCTGACATCCAAATCCAGATCGTTTATGAATATAATAAAGAATACTGGTCCGAGTACTAAGCCCTGGGAAGATGAGCCCTGAGTACTGAGCCCTGAGGGATGTCACTGGTCACCATGTGCCATGTTGACTTTGTTCCATCGACTGTCACTCTCTGGGTCCAACCATGGATCCAGTTCCCCAGCCATTGGACCATAAGTTTGTTGAGGCAGCAGTTCCCCAATTTTGCCATGAGGACTTCATGGGAGACCAAGTCAAAGGCTTTTTTGAAATCCAAATATATGACACCAACCTCTTTTCCTTTGTCCAGGTGATGCATCACCTGATCATAGAAGGAAATGAGGTTGGTCAGGCAGGACACACCCATGATGAAGCCATGTTGGCTATCTCTCAGAATGTTGCTTTCCATTAGCATGTTGTTGATGGTTTTCTTGATGATTTTTTCCAAGATCGTTCCAGAGACTGAGGTCAAACTGATTGGCCTGTAGTTCCCTGGATCTTTATTCCTTCCTTTCTTGATGATAGACACCACATTAGCCCTCTCCCAACCTTCAGGAACCTCTCCTATGCCATGAGTTCTCAAATGTCCTCACCATTGGTAGTGCTATGATGTCGGCTGACTTTTTGAGCACTTTTGGGTGCATTCCATCTGGGCCAGCTGACTTGTGAATGTCCATCCTCTCAAGCTGTTCCCTCACAATATCTTTGCCAATTATAGGCATATGATTGTCCTTACCCTTGTAGGCAGGGTGATCCCCTTGGGCTGGTGGAAAACTGACACAAAGTAAACAATGAGGAGATTAGCTTTTTCCTGGGTGTTGGTTGTCAGCTGCCTTGTTTGTTTCAGCAAGGGTCCAATGTTGCCCTTGGTTTTTTTCTGACTTCCCATGTATTTGAAGAAGGATTTTTTATTGTGTGCTTCCTTAGCTTGCTTGCAAGAATGTTGTGGGAGGCACAACACAGAAGCCTTACTAAAGTTAAGGTATATCATGTCCACTGCTCTCCCCACATCCACAGAAGCAGTCATCTCCTCACAGAAGGCAATCAGGTTGACTGTTCCTAATCATATTCTTCTCCTCCAAGTGCTAAGAAATGGATTTGTTGAGCTGCTTCATGATTTTTTCCAGGGACTGAGGTGAGGCTGACTGGTCTGTAGTTCCCTGAATCTTCCTTCTTCCCTTTCTTAAAGATGAGCCCTAAATTTTCCCTTTTCCAGTCATCTGGGACCTTTCCAATCACCATGAGTTTTCAAAGATGATGACCAGTGGCTCTGCAATCATATTAGCCAACTCCCTTAGCACCCTCGGGTGCATTATATCTGGTCCCATGGACTAGTACACATCCAACTTTTCTAAATAGACCCATATCTGTTCTTTCACCAATTTGGCTGCTCACCTCCTCCCCAAACTGTGATGTCAGGTGAAGTGGTTTGGGTGCTGACCTTGCCTGTGAGACTGAAGCAAAAAGGCATTGAGTACTTCAGCCTTTTCTCCATCATCTCTCATTACATTGTGCCCCCATTCAGTAAGACACCCATACTTTCCCTGACCTTCCTCTTATTGCTGACATACTTGTAGAAACCCTTCTTGTTACCTTTCACATCCCTTGCTAGCTGCAACTCCAATTGTGCTTTGGCCTTCCTGATTTCATCCCTGCATGCCTGATCATTACTCTTGTACTTCTCCCTAGTCATTTGTACAAGTTTCCACTTCTTGTAACCTTCCTTTTTGTGTTTTAGTTCACTGTAGACTTCCCTGCAAAGCCAAGCTGATCTTCTTCCATACTTGCTAGTCTGCCTGTGCATTGCATTGGTTCTTGTGCTTTCAGCAAGGTTTCTTTCATTTGTGTCTGGTACCTCTTGAGTCAGTGACCGAGGGAGAGGGGCCCCCTGGGGGCTGATTCCACTGACCCAGGGAGAAGTGTCCCCCAACAGTTGATCCCACTGGCTGAGGGAGCAGGGGGTCCCCTGTAGCCGATCTCACTCACCATGAAAGCAACCATGCTGCTTCCAGCCACTTTTGCTGGAGGCCCCACTCCCCAGCCAGCACTCACAGGGAGGGCACTGGTGCTCCCACCTGCCACCCTGTCCGCTGGCTAAACAGAGAGTGCAGCCTGGCAGGGGTGCACCAGTGCTCTCAGGGGGTGCCCAAGTTGCCATCCACTTCTGCATCCCCCACTAATTCACCCCTGTTTGTGAGCAGCAGGTCAAGAAGAATATATTCCTTAGTTGGCCTCTCCAATGCTTGCAGCAGGGAGCTGTCCCCAATGATCTCCAAAAGCCATCTGGATTGCCTGTGCACTGCTGTATTGCTCTCCCAACAGATGATTGAAGTCCCCCATGAGAACCAGGTCCTGTTATCAGGAAACTTCCCCTAGCTGTTTGAAAAAAGCATCATCTACCTCATCCTCCTGGTGTAGACACCCGCTATAACATCACCCTTGTTGCTTTCTTCTCTGAATCTGACCAGGAGACTTTTAACAAGCCTATCTCCAGTTTCATACTGGAACTCTAAGCAATCATTCAGCTCTGTAACATAAATTGCAACTCCTCCCCCTCTTGTCCCCTGCCTGTCCTTCCTGAACAGTATATACCCATTCAAGACAGTGCTCCAGTCATGCAGCCTACCCCTCCAAGTCTCTGTTATTCCAATCATGTCATAGTCCCTTGACTGTGTGAGGTCTTCAGATCTTTACAGTGTGGTTGTGCTCTGGGATTTGTTAACAACCTGATCACAATTTTTTTTGTCAAAATGTTGCTTGAAGTGAAAACATAGTTTCTGCACAAAAAAAACACATTTTCTTGCTTTTCCATTGGGAGAAAATCTAAATGGAGCGTTTCCTTTCAGGCAAGTCAATTCAACATGAATGTTTGTTGAACTATACAAGAACTTTTCATTTGGGATCAGTGTCACATTATTCTACACTGGAGCTGCATTGATGTTTCACAGTTTTGGTTTCCTGGTTTGCCTACATCTCTAGCTGTACTGGAGATTGCAGGGCATCATGAAACTAATGCAGTGCATAATTTGAGTCACATGACCGTAGTACATCATGGAACATGTAGTCTGGTCAGGGAACATTGGTCTTAGAGGAAAGCAAGAAAGTAAAATTCTTGAACTACAGTTCCCAGGAAGCACTTTGGCCATTTAGAGCAATGCAGGTTGTGAAATGAGCTAAAACATGATATTCTGATGTGGCTGAACAAATCAAAAGCAGGCATTTCAATCTGGGAATGTCTAAATAGTTTAACTCAGAACATAATGGCCATAGCAGAAGCATTCACATCGTGGCCCCTGTCAGAGTCCAACAAATCATCAACAGTCTCAGATATGCACAACTCTAGAAAGACATCTAATTTATGAAAAGGACATGAGAAAAAGAAGACCACAGTGAATATTTCAAGACAAAAAGCTTTGACATTTGACCCAAGCTTTTCAAAATTTTCTCTTTCACAGAACAATTCAATATTTTTCATTCTTAAAATTATGAGATAGAATAAAACCACATTTTTCTAATTTCAGAATTTCCCAAGAGCTGGGAAATTCTGATTCTCCACTGCATCTCTTAAGGAGGTTGCTTTTTAAATAAAACATGAACAATGGCAATACTTTTCTGATAAGTATTATGAGTTTCTGAGAGCTAGTATGATACAAAAAAAAAAAAAGCAAAAGTCTGACTTACCTGTTCCTGTTCTCCTCTAAATCCTAGTTTATTGTTTTGGACTGAAATGCTTACTTAAAAGTGTTTGATCTATGGGAAATTAACTAATTTTTAACATATTAATCTATGGAGGCAGCATTTGTTAACTTTGTTTTAGAAGGTACACTTCAATGCTGTGTAGTACAGATAGGAAATAATAAAATATAGAAAACATATTAAAGGGTGGGGGACAGGCAGCAGGGAGGGCAAAGTGGTGGGAGGGAGGGAATGGGGAAAGAGAAGAAAGGCCCGGCTGGAGTCCTTGCATTCACATGGTGACTGAAGCACAGAGTGGTAGTTCTGTGTCGTTTGTGGCAGTTGAAGCGTGTTACTTCAGTGAATGGAGGATGCTTCTGCTGCACTACATAAAGGCCTCCATTAATTTATTTCTTAACCTCCCAAGCAAATCTTTTCTTTAAAATGATGTCCCAAGAATGTATTTGTTTGTTCATAAAATATATCCCTGTCACCTTAAGCTAATGTGTGGATGGGTTAAAATAGAATAAAATAGTGCCTTTCTGTTTCTATTTATTTTTATTTCACAGCCTGTGGGAGCACTGTAGTTGTTCTTTCTTTTCTTCTGCCACAATAAAAGTGTAGACAATACTCTACAGGAAACTTTTATATGAAGCTAAAGGGTTTTCTATTGTTAGAAGACTATAATCCCACAGTTGGTGTTCTACCTGTGACAAGTAAACATTTTCTTTATCCCTGTGCATAGTTCAAAACAACCATTAGATGAGTTAAGTATCACTTTCCATACTGGAAGAGCTGATTTATATGTTCTTTTCTGATGTCATATATCTCAGTCTATTATTTCATTGATTATAGTCACTGTGCAAAATTTAATGGTTTGTTTTACGACATATCTCTTCCATGCTTTATTTAAATGATGGTGATACAACTGGTGGAGATAGAAGAGAAAATTAGGGTAGAGGCAAAAGAGAGAACTTGGAGGAGATAGACTGGCTTTAGAACTTAAGGGAAGCAATATGAAAGCATCATGTGTGGGGAAGGCAGCTCTGTCCAACAAGAAACCTCGATACTTTAAATTCTCCATGCACAAAACTGTTATTGATTTCAACAGTAGTTCTATATGTTGAATACGTGGAGGATTGAACCCCAAATCACAAGGCAGTATTCAAACCAATTATAAACAGAGTTCAAATAAACAGTACTGCCAAAATTACATAAATAGGCTGGAATAACCTTTGAAGTATAGCTCTAACATGATGTGACACAATCCAAAATCACAAGGTAATTAAGGTAACAACTCTAGAAAAACTCTTTTGTGGTTTCCAAATGGATTTCCAGAGCTCGTGGAAAGGGCGTGAGGGGACAGAGAGAGAAACAGAGATAGACAGACAGAGGAATTGCCCATATAATGTACTGGTCTGAGGAGAGGTTGTAGTGTGCTGCTTGCTACCTTCTAGAGTCAGCTCTACCCTGTTCCATATCTCTACCTCTTTGGGAATCATGGTCATATAAAACAATTCTGGTTTACCTTTATTCAGGCTGTATAAGTTAGAGAAACCTTTTGTGGCCTCTGCATTATATGTTGTCATAAAGCTCAGAGAGTCTGGCCTGTAGTGAAGAAAGTTGTCATTACTGCTTTTGGATTACACAAGTGTAAATATTTAGAATGGCTTACCCTATACCTTTCACAGTAGATTATGTGTGTCTTGCAGAGGGAGATCACAGTCCAGAGGTACTTTGAATTCTAGTATTTGTTTATACCCTATCTGCGAGATTATATGAACAAAAGCTTACAGAAGAAAAACTAGATATTTGAAAATCTCTGTATATCCACAGTTTTTGGTTTTAGTTTATTATTGATATTATTTGTATATTATTTGTTCTAATTCTGTGGAGTTAAACCACAGATTAATTTTTCAAAAAGAATGCATTCAATTTATTTATACTCTATCTCATTCAGGATTTTATATACTCTCCAAGCAATATTATATAAAATATATACAGATATGTGTGGGTATGATTAATAATAATTTATATGTAGAAATATTTTTGAATTCTTAATTTGATAATCTCATATTTACCCAGTATTGTAAAAATAAAATTTCTTACATGTGTAGCCCAGGTAACTTGGGTATATACTCCCCTTCTCCAATTGAAGGGGGTGGTTAGCTGGCAGGTGTGATGTGGGGAACTGTAGACTGCTCAGTTTCCCTCCATCCTTGTAGAACCAGGCCAGGACAGTCAGGGGACTTAACTATATACACATTTTTTTACATTAATTTATCACAAGGGAAAGGAACACAGATATAAACGTATGTACAATATATATATATTTATAAGATATCTAAACCAGTAACATAAACAATATCCTCTGGGTCAGGCTTGTGCAACATATGGCCCGCGGGCCACCATGTGGCCCACCAAGCCACTTTATCTGGCCTGCGGTGGTGGCAGTCTGCCACCGCAGAGCATGGGGCTGCTGCAGCGGCGGCAGAGCGCGGGGCCGCAGTGGCAGCAGAGAGCGGGGCCGCCGCCGCAGGGCAGCGGTGCAGAGCGTGGAGCTGCCGCTGTGGAGCGTGGGGCCACAGTCACGGTGGCGCGGGGCCGGGGCCGTGGCGGCGGCGGCGGCGCAGAGCCGCGGCGGCAGAGCTGCAGTGGCAGCAGGGCTGCAGAAGCGGCAACGGCGCAGAGCACGGAGCCACGGAAGCCGTGATGGCATGGAGTGTGGAGCCGCCACCACGGACCATGGAGCTGCATAGGCGGCAGAGGCTCAGTGAAGCGCGATGGCGGCAGCAGGGCCGTGGTGAGGCAGGCAGGGTGAAGCCACGGGCCCCAGCTGGCAGGGAGGGGAGGGGAGCTGCTTACCCCCGCGAGGCCTGGGGGAGCAGCCCCGAGTGGGAGGGCAAGCAGCGACCGCTGGCACTGCCGGCCCGCGCCTGCCTCTTCACCCACCCACTTCAAGCCAGCTGCGCTGCCCTGCCCTGCCCGGCCCCACAGGAAGGCAGTGCCTGCTCCCCCAGCCAGTCTCCCCCCGGGCGCTGCAGCTCTCTGGGCCCGGTCATGAGGCCCCAAGGGGGCCACTTCTCATGTGCTGCTGGGGACGGGAGGAGCCTGGCTGGGTCTGCACCGGCCAGCAGAAGCGGCAGCGGAGCCGTGTGCCGCTCGGGATGGGACGAGCCTGCAGCGGTCAGTCCTGAGCAGCACACAGCTCCACCGCTGCTTCTGCTGGCCAGTGCAGACCTGGCCGGCCTCGTCCCATCCCCAGCAGCACACGGGAAGCTGGCTTTGGCTGCATGATGCTTTTCCTGACCGGTGCCGACCTGGTTCTGCCCAGGCAGGTCCTGCAGCACCATGTCAATCTGGGCATGGCACCGGCAGGCCGGGTGGGCCCCAGGTTAACCGTGGCCTGGCCCCACGGCTTCTCAGCACCAGGTCAACCTGGTTGTAGCCAAGCGGCTCCTGCAGCACCATGTCAACACAGGCATGCATGCCATGTCAACCAGGACCATGTCAACCCCTGCAACTTCATTGGTGTCAAAGGTCATGTGACATCACTTCCTGATATGATACCACTTCCTGTGAAGTCTTTGAATATGGCTCGCCGGCCCACTGGGTGATAAAAAGTTCATGATCTGGCCCCACATTCAAAGAGGTTGGACACCCCTGTTCTAGGTAAATGACATAAAACCTTATACCAGTGCTCCAGATACAGGTAAGTCACAGGTAAGTATCTGATCTGAAACAGATAAACCCCAAAGATAAACTCAATCCCCAGGGGAAACCCCAATGCCCTTGGGCTTTTCCCAAGTCCTACAAAGAAGCTGGTAACTTTAGGGAGGGCCTCCCAGACGGACCTCCCCTTTCAGGAGCCCTTAAATAACTGGTGGGGGAGAACTCCCATCCCCTGTGGGAATCCTCTTTTCCCTGCAACTCATGGCTCCCAGGCCTGGAGGGTGGTCCTCGTCCTCTGTGCCAGGCTGCTCTTGCCTGCGATGGGCTTCGGGGGGGGTGGGGTGTCAGGTATCTTATTAAGTAGCCCCCCCTCCCCACCAAGAGTCTTTGCTCTTCTAGCTGCTCTCGGTTTCAGGGTAGAAGTGGTTATCTCCCTTTTTTTTTCTTCTGACTGCCCTATTGTTTTCTCTTTCGATAGAGATTTCTGACCAGCCGATTGTTTTCTCCTTCTATAGAGAAGTATAAATATTTTCAGTTTATATCCCCAAAGGACCTCAGCCCACTGGCTGATGTCAGGGATGAGTCCCAAATGGAGGTCCACACACCCACGTCCTTGTCTGCCATGACTTGGTGTTTATGGGAGTAGATTCAGTACCTGGGTGTGTAGTTCTAGTTGGTTGTCGTCCACTGTCCTATGTTCCTGAGGGCTCCACCATCCTCGGCACCCTCGCCCATTCCACCGGGTATCGAATTGTCTTTTCGTCACTGTTCGGTCATTGGGTTCTCTCCCAGGGCCGCTGTCAAAAAAAAAAGAAACCAAGCGCTCCCGTCCTGGATTATTGTTCACCTGTCTTTTGGCAACCAACAAAAAATATATATACTCAGTGAGGTCCCTTTCTCCTTCACCTGTTCCCACCTTTACGGTAGCTCTTCATGAGCCTCCTATTGGGGTCATAACAGTCCCCTCACCCACACTGGGTCTATCATTGATAATTTTTTTCTTGCACCCCTTTTAGGGTCTTTACAGTACCTTTCTTCCTGAGTGCCCTTCTATTAGGGTCTTTACGGTACTCCACCAATCCTTCCTCTAAGTCTTCTCTGGGGAGCTCCCTCTCTGCAGGAGCCTTCTGCCGGCTTTCCAGGTTGCTCTCAAGATTTCCCACAGCATTGTTCTGCCCGGTTCCTCTCCTTCTGGTCCTGTGCTCTCTCTCTCTCTCTGCCTGCTCCGGGCTCCTCTTTATACTGAAGTTTGAATTCCCGGCCCCTCCCCTCCAGAAACACCTGGGTAAGGAGGATTTCTGCATAGCCCTTTGGGGCTGTGGTGCCAGGGCAGCTGATTCTATCTTTAGTAAGTGTTCCTTTGCCCCCTGTGGCTCTCTCTCTCTCTTTCACAGGGGGTCGCTGTCCCCTGGAACAGGGCTTCACTGTGCAGGGCTTCTGGGGCCTCTGGCTTGGCCCTGTCTGCTGGCTCAGTAGCCCGATTACCATCTGGCTCTCTGGACTCAACTTTTTGCCATGGGTCAGAGGCCTGGGCTGCTTTGTGCAGCACCAAGCTTGGTCCACTCTTGGACCCTCCATGCAGCTCCTCCTGCACTGAGCTCCCAGCCTCATTCTGGGGGTTGAAGACCTGAGCCACCCAAGTGCTCCAAAGATATTACTCCATGCACTGGCCTGTGCACCATGTCTCTGGCCACACATTAGAGGTTGCAGACCTGAGCCACCACACACAGCTCCCAGGGTCTGGATGCCATGCGCCATGCTGCATACCGAGAGCCTAGCCACTAGAGCCATCTGCCAATCCCTGCTGATGGAAGTCTTCAGGAGCACTTCTGGGCTACTGCTTCACCCTGCTTCACAGCTCTCCTTGGCTTTTCTAAGCCCCGCTCTTCTCTCTTCCCTGCCCCGGATGTGTTCCCTCATCCTGGGCACACAGCTCCTTTTATATGCTCCAGGGCTCCGCCCCTGAAGTCTTCTGGACCTTAGTGTTGCAGTCTTCAATCAGGTCCAGGGGGAGGGGGCAGAACTCCTTCTCCCTCCCCTCAGGAAAGGGGTATGACTGAACTCCTCTTGCTGCCTCCTAATTGGGAGATGAGCTCCACCAATCAAAACAGCAAGACTTCAAGCCTGGGACTCAACTCAAGCTTCAAAAGGCAAGTTTGCTACACATGCTTTTGTAAAATTATGTAGATATGCAAAATTATACTTCAAGTCCATTTTCCTCACTTAAACTCCACATTTTGCTGTCTAGTCAGGGAGGAAAAGTATACACTATATTCTAAATTTATGAAGACATTCTTGGTAGCTGTGAAAATATGGACTTGAGTGATATCTCTAAAAAGGGATGATGTCCTTTAATACTGTGTGATCCAGTGTTTTTATATGCAGTCAGTAAAATATACTTTCCACTGTTCTAAAGGAAATTGCATGCTATGTATTACTACAGTTCAGATATAGGGAAGGGAATGTATGCTCTGTCAAGATAAAAATGCTTCCACGGGTATTTTAATGCAGCTTTAATATTACCTATATGCTTTCCAGCCTTGTCCTTTAGTTATTTCTGTTATGTTTTTGGACATACCAATCTTACTTTCCCTTTTGAATAAATGAGATTTTAGGAGGTGCATGGTAATGGTGTTTGGTTTCCAAAAAAATAAACAAAAGATATATTATTGTTTGTGGCCAAGGGCTTGAGGCAGACCCAAGTCTGCAAAAGTGAAAAGCCATTCACTACAATTGGAGAGACAATGAGAAAAGGCAGAGGGCCCTGGCTGGGGCAGATCTCAGGAAACTCGAATTTGTAGAATTCTGCATCCAACCCCATTTGTTTCCCTCAGACTCATCCCTAATTGCAAGCATTGCCATAAGAAAGGAAAAATAGAACCAAATAAACAGTTGCCAACCACAGCAACAACAAAATTTCTAAGAGTTTGCTGCTGGTTTATGGCATTGTGTATTTTTACTTTTTCAAAATGTCCAAATTTCAGGATGTGTCACTGCAGGTTAAATATATTTACAGCACAGCTGCTGTGCTTTACTTCTTCCTATTCTTTTTATTCATGAATTTTACTAACTCCAATACTAACCCCCATGTGCATTTATGACTAGATACTAAGTCTAAGAGTTTTGTTACACTTTACACTATGAGCTGCACAAATGCTGATTGGTGTTAGTGCTAGCTCAAGTCTGGAGCTCATGTCCAAGCCAGCAGGAGCCTGGAGGACTGAAAGGTAAGACGCCCTTCCACCTCCCATTCCAGGCTTTTACCCTACCCCCTTGCCCCCATGGCTCCCCCTGGTTCCCCGCCTCCCACACTGTCCATGCTCCCTGCTTCCTTGTGGCTGCCCATGCTATGGGCAGGCAGGGAAGTGTTAACCTGCCTGCCTGGCCTCCACCACTGCCCTGTTGGGCTCCTGATCTGCTCTGTCTGGGTTAAGCCTACCCAGAGAGCAGCAGTGGGGGCAGCACCTGGGCATGAAAGTAACCATTCCCCTTGGGACAGACATTACAGCCAGCTACAGATAAGCAGGGGATGGGGTTAGTAAACTGGGATTTGGGGTGATGAGGATGTTGGGGGAAGGCAGTGGGTCCAATCTGGGCCAGTGTGGGAGGGGAGGTGGGCAGGGTGTTTACACTATGGTGTAGCCTGTTGTGTAACATGAGCTGGGTAACACGGATCACAGAATCCTGCCCTGGAGTGGCATAACTTTGAGCCATATAATGAGTGCTTAAAACTAGTTTCAAGTACACCTAATCCAGAGTTTAAGAGCTCCAGGAGCTGCCCAAAATTGCCATGTAACAAGGCCATAAGAGAAGTAGTTAGCCATATTAGTTAGACAGAAAGCAGGGCACTTGGTAAACTAACTCACCTAGAGAGGCATGAACTCTTGTAGGCTACAGCATATCAGATGCCTTTCTTCTCCCTTTCTCTTTACTCTGTATTTGCATGAACTTATTTTTTTCTGTTTAATACCACTACTTCTTGCAAGTCCATTTGTAGCATCTGATTAAGTAGGCTGTAGCTTTATGAAAGCTCATGCCTGTTTAAGCAGGTTGGTCTATGAGGTGCCACATTGCCCTGCCCTCTGCTTGTTAAAGGTAAATTAAGCTTGCAATCTCAAAAATTAAGAAATTCCAGATTTATGGTTACCTGAATTCAGGCCCCTTTGGCATATGCATTATGATATATTCCTCAGTTACATCATCTCACACTTTTTATCATAAGACCCTGCATTATGCAGTGACTTCTCTGTTTTCCCCTTCTCTGTACTCTAGTCAGGCTGCCTCCAGCTGGCAGAATACTAAGACTCCTGGAAATCTACTTGCTCTTAACTCAAGTCAGATGTCTAGCAACATGTTATCCCTTTCGTCCTCAGATGAGTAATGGGAGGCATAATCCAGCCCTGTCCTGTCCTGGCATCTCTGCACTGTAGCATGTTCAATGCAGGCACCTTTGGGGAATGCAGCTGCTAAACTCTCACAAGCCTCTTTTGAGTGGGTGTAAGAAGTGATTTTCAAAGGCTTCTAAATTGCCCAGATTTGGACGAATGGAGAGCCAACACACTGTGTGGCTGCCTTTGGTACCCCTGAAGAATTAGGATCACTCTAAAGTATGCCAACCTGACTTAAAGTGACAGTGTTTTTGGGGAGGGAGGGAGATGGCTTACAGCAGCTGTGACCTTCGTCAAGTCAGCTCTAAATGGGTCATTGATTTACATTCATTATTGTGTTGTTTGTTTCCTGTGTTAAATAATTTATAGCTTATTTATACTGTGTTGCAGTGTAATAAAGCTGTAGATTTTTGATCTCCAAGGTGGGCGTCGATGCCTTTTGTGGAAGCAGAAAGTCTGGGAGTCATAAATCATTATTATTCCCTTCAATTGTTTTACTGTGCAGATGTTTTACAACTAACCAAGGGGACAGGACATTTTGTAAACTAAATGGCACAGCACTTAAAATATAATATAATATAATTACAAGGTGTAAGTTAGAATAAAAATTATACCTTTACAGGTTAGGTAAAGAATCACTAATAAAACTATAACAGCCATACATTATACAGCATGGGGTTCATAATGAATAATTGCTAGGTTATTAGTGCTTAGCAAATTAAGGGTACTTCCATTTATTACTGTGCTCCACTAAGGATGAGCATTAATTTTTTTTTCAAAGTAAATTCACTAGAAACAGACAGTTTAAAATTTATGCTTGTAATGATTGCTACATGGTCCATTAAGACCACCTCTAAGTGAGCTTAATTTGTAGCAGATAAATGTACATGTCTACATATTTTTCAACATAGTTTATGGTGCATCCTGCACAGCTGTGCCCAACTGATTAAATCCTCACAAAATTTAAATAGGAAACCCATTACATAGACAGTATTATATCCATTTATCATACACACAATTTCAATTTAACTCTCTATGCTGTGTGTTGGGATAGTTTCAGTAATTCATTAAATATGTATAGTGATGCAATTTGCTCTTGTTACTTAGGTTGCCCTTTGTCTTCTGATACTTTTTGTACCTTCCTTTTTTTTCCATTCTGTTTTTTTTTCTAATTAAGAAATTTACCAAAGAAAACCTCCTCCAGATTAAGAATTTTGGTAATAGCTTCTGAGATAGGAGTAACTTTAAGTCACTTGTGATATTACAGTTCCTGTTCAGATCATTAAAATATCAAGCCATAAAAAAAAAATCTTTCCATGCTACTGTTCTCAAGAAGTCCCAGATGCAGCTATTGAATAAATTTTCTATTTCAGTATTTTTATTTTATCTAGTTTTCCACATTGTGTAGCATTTTAAATATAGGTGGACTAACTTAGCTCAGAAAACTTCAGGCTTTTCTGTGAGAAGGAACACTTTGACTCTATTTTAATATTTCTTGCCAGTACAGTAGGTTGCATTTTTCTGACTGAGGGTATGTGGGAGCTGACAATGTATACTTTAGAATCCCACCATCTGCTTCTCCCTAAATAATGAGTTTGTCCAAAAGGTTTGAGTATTTTGATTTACCCTGTTCAGTTTTATTTCTTCAATGCTGTTTTCAAATCATGGTGGTTATTTAACAGAATCTCATGCCTGCTGTTTGGAGAACTACATTTTATATGTATCTAGTTAAATCTCAAACCAAAACCCTCTTCATCTCTCCATGGCTAGCAATGCTACCATATCAGCCAAAAGGCAAATTATTGGGACTTGTGGAAAGCTACTGGGAATCACACATCATAGAAAGTGGTTTAGAAGGGACCTCAAGAGGTCATTTACTCCATTTATCTGCCCCAAGGCAGCATCTGTTGTACTTATACTATTTCTGATGTTTCTCACCTATTTTTAAACCCCCACTAATGATGAGCATCCTACAACATCCCTCAGTGATCTATTTCAATACTTCAGTGTAGCAGTATTTTTCCTAATTTCTAACCTTAATTTCAATTGCTGCAATCTCCGTCCATTACTTTTTGAACATGTACCCCACCTGGGTACATGGAAAGCAATTTATTACTTCTATGCAGCAAATGTTTACATATTTGAAAACTGTTATGTCTCCCTTACGTTTCTCCTTCTCCTGGTTAAACAAAAGCATTTATTTTCATTTTTCTCTAGTGTTTTATTAATTTATGATTAAGTTAATAATGCCTGCCTAGTGCAGAGGGGCTGGACCCAATGATCTTGCCAGCTCCTAACAATCCATGAATCTATGAATGTGATCATTTTGGTGCTCCTCTCTGCACATTCTCCAATTGATCCATATCTTTCTTGACGTGTGGTGCTCAAACCTTGATACAGTACATCAGCTGAAGCCTTGCCAATCCCAAGAAAAGTAGAAAGATTACTTCAGGTTTCCTGCATGCAGTATTCCTGTTTTTACATACTAATGTGATGATTGATTATTTTTTTTGCAACAGAATGGGTTGATTCATGTTCAGTCTGTGAGATCCACCACAACCCCAAAATCCTTTTCTGTAGAACAGTTGCCTAGTCAGTTGTTTCCAAACTTTTATTTACGTGTTTGATTTTTTTGTACCTATGTGTAATTCTTTATCCTTGTTTTCATTGAATCACATCCTGTTTGTCAGAGCATTTCTTTCAAATGTATCAACATGAGTTTCAATTTTGTTCTCAGAAGCGGTTGCAACCCCTCTCCCCCAATGAAATCTGCAGTTTTAGTAAATGTACTCGCTATTTCATCTGCCAAGTCATTAGTAAAAATATTGAATAGTACTGGACCTAAAACAAAAACCTTTTAGGACTCCACTTGGTATTTTCCTAGTTTGACAGTGAGCTATTTATAATTACACTGTGGGTACATCTTCATGTGTGGTAGACTGTGCAATTGTTACAGTGCAGTCATTTAGTACTTGCTTAACCAAGTACTAAATGACTGCACAGTAACTGGCATTACTGCCCAATCCTGTCACCGCATGGTTATTTTTAGAAGCTATTGAACAACAGCAAGGAGCTACTGCACAGTAGCTCATTACTACTGCATACTAACATCACCGTCACGGTTCATACCCAGTGCCGTAGCTAGGCGTCCAGTAAGTATTATTTTCTAATCAATTTTCCACCTACCATATACTAGTTTCATCTAGATCACATTTCTCAAGTTTGCTTCTGGAATGTCTTGTGAGACAGCATAAAATTTTTTAACAATGCCCAAATCCCCTACTGCTTCTCTCTCTCCAAGGCCTACAACCATGACATGGAAAGAAAGTTGAATGGATTAGACATTTTGTTCTTGACAAAGTTACATTGGTTGCTGCTTATCACCTTCTTGCCTTCTAGCTGCTTACAAATAAATTGGGTTTTTTTGTTTCAATAAGGTCCAACTTGGGATTTCAGGTAGCTTAAGTAGGACCTAAACAGAATTAATATGTTTAAGTCTATAATTGCAATCCTAGGGCACTTATACATGTAACTGTAGTCACAATGTACACATGATGAAAATGTCATTTGCGTGGCTTAATAGTGTCACACGTTACACATGTACCACTTTGGGGGTCTTTTAGATGAGTTTGCATCATTGCAAACTAAACTATATCCAGATGAAGTTTAGTTTGCAATGATGCATTGCAGCTGTCAACTTCTCTCCTGGCCATGGGAGAGGTGGGCAGGCTCTACAGAAAAAAAGGATTGGGCCCCTTGCCACTTCTGCTTTCAGCAAGTGCCTGTTGAAGGCAGAAACAGCGAAAGGTCTGATACTTTTTTCTTTCACCAGAGCCTGCCTGCCTTTCCCATGGCTGGGGGACCAGCTGCCAGTGGTCCAAGCAGCCCCTTAGCTGTGAGGGGCCCGGCCCCAGTCCTTTCTTCCATGGTGGCGGCACCCCCTGTGGTGCCTGGGCAGGCTGCTAGTGGGCCGGGTGCTGCCCCAGCTCAGAGGCAGTACCCAGCCTGATCCAACTGTTCCCCAAGCCTGCCCACTAGAAGCCTACCAGGCACTACTCCCTGGGCAGGCTCAGGGAACTGTTGGATTGGTCTGGGTGCTGTATTCAAGCTGGGGCAGCACCTGGCATGCTAGCAGCCCACCCAGGAAGCCCCAGGGGGGGCACTGCCACAATGGAGGAAGGACTGGGGGCCCCCACAGCTCAGGGGTCACTTAACCCACTGGCAGCTCACCCCCCAGTCATGAGCAGGCTCTGGCTCTGACAAAAAAAAAAAAGGATTGGGCCCCTCACTGTAACATGAAAAAAATATTGAAATGGTAGATTTAATTAAAAACCCATTTCATAGAATCATAGAATCATAGAAGTAGGATCGGAAGGGACCTTGTAGATCTTCAAGTCCGACCCCCTGCCTGGGCAGGAGGAAAACTGGGCTCAAGTGACCCCAGCCAGGTAGGCATCGAGTCACTTCTTAAAGACCCCCAGGGTAGGAGCCAGCTCCACTTCCCTTGGAAATTGGTTCCAGATCCTAGCCGCTCTAACTGTGAAGTAGTTCCTACGGATGTCTAATCTAAACCTACTCTCCAACAACTTGTGGCCATTATTCCTTGTTATCCCGGGGGGCGCTAGGGGAAACAAGGTCTCCCCCAAACCCTTCTGGTCCCCCCTAGTGAGTTTGTAGATGGTCACAAGGTCCCCCCTCAGCCTTCTCTTGTGAAGGCTGAACAGGTTCAGGTCCCATAGCCTCTCATTGTAGGGTCTGCCCTGCTGTCCCCAGATCATGCGGGTGGCCCTCCTCTGGACCCTCTCAGTGTTGTCCACATCCCTCTTGAAGTGGGGTGCCCAGAACTGGACACAGTACTCCAGCTGTGGCCTGACCAGTGTTGTGTAGACGGGGAAGATCACCTCCTTGGCCCTACTTGAGATGCACCTGTGGATGCACGATAGGGTCCGGTTAGCCCTGCTGACCGTGACCTCACATTGTCGGCCCATGTTCATCTTGGAGTCAATGATGACTCCAAGATCCCTTTCTGCCTCCGTGCTCTCAAGAAGGGAGTTTCCCCATCTTACAAGTGTGCTGCCGGTTACTACTGCCCAAGTGCAGCACCCTGCACTTGTCCGTATTGAAACGCATCCTGTTTTTGTTAGCCCACCCTTGCAACCTATCCAGGTCTTTCTGCAGTCTTTCCCTCCCTACTAGCGTGCCCACCTCACCCCAAATTTTGCTATCATCAGCAAATTTGAACAGTTTGCTTTTCACCCTGTCGTCCAAATCGCTGATAAAGAGATTGAACAGTGCGGGCCCAAGGACTGAGCCCTGGGGGACTCCGCTGCCCACTTCCCCCCAGGTCGAATATGACCTGTCCACCATCACCCTCTGAGTACAACCCTTCAGCCAATTAGCAATCCATCTGACCATGTAGACATCGATGCCACTGTCGCCTAGTTTTTTAATGAGGATGGGGTGGGAGACAGTGTCAAAGGCCTTGCTGAAGTCCAGAAAGACTACATCCACGGCGATGCCTGCATCCAATGCTTTTGTGACCTGATCATATTTCAATTTAGGGGACATAGAATAAACTCTCATCACACGTACAAGAGCCTCTAAATCTCAACCACTAAGCTGTTACTTGTGGTCACACTGTACACTCTAACACTGTGAGTGAGGTGGGTGTCTCAGTGGTGCTACTACACTGAGACACCCACCTCACTGTGCCAGGCCCAAGACCTTGCTTCAAGGGAGCTTCTCCCTCTAGAA
This sequence comes from Alligator mississippiensis, assembly GCF_030867095.1. Classification (NCBI taxonomy): domain Eukaryota; kingdom Metazoa; phylum Chordata; order Crocodylia; family Alligatoridae; genus Alligator; species Alligator mississippiensis. Next base: position 53,461,864 of record NC_081833.1, on the reverse strand, counting down.
GCCTACAGCTGGATCTCCTGCTTATTGGAGAATCCCCACAAGCCTAAGGTAACACTGCCACCACCCAGGTGCTGGTCTCTTGTAGGGTTCTGTGCAGCCCAGGGCACACAGACCCTGAGAACCTAGGGTGTGCTTTGCCCACAGTAATATTTCTGGGTGCTTCTTTCAGCCTGAAGCATCCCTAGATAGTTTCAGGAAGAACTGAGGGAAGATAAAAAAAAAGAAAAAAACATCACTGGCCAGGCAGGGTGGGGAAGGCCTCTATCTCCTTGCTCTTCTCAGCAGCCCAACAATACAGGATGTAACCCAACACCTTTATTGACCATGGTGGTGGGGTTATACTTACAGACATCAGCAGGCTGCTGCCTGGGGTACATGCTTGCAGTTTCAAGATGACCATGCCAGAAGGAAGAGAACGTTCCCCCTCCCGCTAGGAATTTTATCTGGCCAGGTCACCTGATTGACCAGCCTGAACCAAAAGCATCAGGGAGGGGGATGGGGAAGTGTCACCTGGGCTAACCCAGGTGAGGGGCAGAGAGAGGGGGAGGGGATTTCTTCTTCACACTACTTAACTCTGGAGGTGTCTAAACTTATTAGATGTGTTCCTTTTTTACCTTAAAGTTCTCTAGACACTTAGAGATCTGGCTCTCCATATGTCCAGGATTGATGCAATATAAGCAAGAGTGATTGTTGGCTCTATTTTCTGAATGGGCTAGTGCAATTTAATCATAAGTAGACATGTACTTAACCAAGCAATTGAACTGATTTCATGGGCATTTCTCAGCAGCCCCACCCCTCACTGCTAGTTGGTTGAAAGGCATTGGCATTGCATTTAACTTCTTAAAAGATGGCACTGAAACATTTTCACTTCACTGACTGGCATCCTCACTTAGTCTGCATCACTAGCAGAAAGTAACTATCAGTCACATGATCTATGGCTGCAGTGACTGTTGCGTTGTCTTTGTATTGCAGTAAACATCGGGACATTCTAAAATAGTGTATTATATAAATAAAACACTAACAGGTTTTTATGTTGATTTTGTAGGAAGTCATGGTCAATATAATATTTCCTGGAGATCATGGACAACACTGTTTTTTGCCTTTTCTACAAAAACTCTGAAACTGCAAATTAAGTAGACCCCTAATCATAAGGGATTTTTAAAAAAAAAACAACTTGGTATTTCAAGAAGAAATAAAAAAGTCTCCACCTAATTGCTTCCCTCTTTTGGTGTAAATAGAGAGCTGTTTATAGTATAAAGCTCCCTCTGGTATGCCTTTTCAAGCCAGTGCAATTTATACACTGTCTTTAAGTAAAAGTTTTACTTTGGAAGAGCTGTAATACCAAATCATTCTCTGCAGAAATGCAGAAACTGATGGATGGGCAATTTAGTTTTAAAACCCTGCAGATGAATACTAGAACCTAACAAATGTCTATACCTGATTTAGGACTTTGGATTTCTCTTAACTGGTACAACTCAGGTTTTGACTAATGAAGGCAATGACCTTAGTGGCACAACTCAACTTTTTCTTATGTGTTGAGTTTCTGTTAGTGATGGAGCTAGTTACATGGTGATATAAGAAACTCCAGTGCTATGGAAATGTCAATCCTGCCCAGGACCCACTGACTGGCTTTTTGTTCCATTTCTCCATTTTCTGGGGTAAAGTAGCTACATTTTTACTACTGCAAGAAGGAGTCAAATCTCTCCTTTTCTCTGCTTCTTGCTTCCAAGCTCCTGTGAACAATGGAATGACTCTGCTTAGCTTCTCCTCAAGCCTCATTTTGTTCCCTAGACTTGCAACACAAGGACTTGGGAAGTGGGAGAGAGGGCCAAAGAAGGTCCTCAGATGGAAAGGTCCTTTTTGTCTGGGAGGAGACACATCTGTTAGGAGTGGGATGTGCTACATAAATGGACCCTGCAGTATAGTAATTCTGGATGTAAACACTTCTCAGTGGGGCTAATATGCTCAGGCATTGATGCAGTAGTACTGCTATTAGTACCTAAGTTAGCTAATTCTTAGATTTTGTGGTATAGACGTAGTCTCTGCTAAACTAGAAATGGGAGTCTGATAATACTATCATTGAAGGCAGTGGCAAAACCTCACTGATGAGGTCAGTGATGTAGGATTTGGTTCTAAGTAACAAAGAAGAAATATAGACCTTAGTAGAAAGTCTAAAATGTTACAGTTAGTACAGTTGTCATGTAATATGCTTCCATTAGAATAAAACCCTTTACCTTGCATCAAACATTTCAGTCAAATTCTTCTGTTGAAAATTGTGATGGAGCACCATTAGTGCTCTGTCACTTTAAGAGCTGAGAGCAGGCAGCCAGCAGGTGCAGGCCAGCCCCGATGAGGTGGTCATTTTAGATTCAGGATCCCAGGGGTGAGGCAGCAGTATGTTGCAAGCAGCAGAAAAAGCAACAACACCCCACTGAGCTGCTGCTCACGGAACACTGTGGCGATAAGGAAGGAACTATGGGGGTGGCGGGAGGTTCCTAGGGGTCCAGTGGGGTCCCAAGCCCCAGAGAAAAGGTGCTGGGCCTAGAAAGAACAAGGCCCATCCTAAAAAGGGGGATTAGAGTTGTAGGCCTACAAAGGGGCCAGGCAAGGCCCAGAATACATCTGGCATGGGTGAAGCCAGGGGCTCAGGTGAGCCCAATTGAACTAAGCCTCATGCAAATTTGCTGGGGGTGCTAGGTCAGCCTGGATTAGGGTGATGGCTCTATGGAGAGGCCTAGATTCATAGATTCATAGATTCATAGATGTTAGGGTCGGAAGGGACCTCAGTAGATCATCGAGTCCGACCCCCTGCATAGGCAGGAAAGAGTGCTGGGTCTAGAAGACCCCAGCTAGATGCATATCCAACCTCCTCTTGAAGACCCCCAGGGTAGGGGAGAGCACCACCTCCCTTGGGAGCCCGTTCCAGACCTTGACCACTCAAACTGTGAAGAAGTTCTTCCTAATGTCCAGTCTAAATCTGCTCTCTGCTAGCTTGTGGCCATTATTTCTTGTAACCCCTGGTGGCGCCTTGGTGATTAAAACCTCACCAATTCCCTTCTGTGCCCCCATGATGACTTTATAGGCAGCCACAAGGTTGTCTCTCAACCTTCTCTTGCGGAGGCTGAAAAGGTCCAGGTTCTCTAGTCTCTCCTCGTAGGGCTTGGTCTGCAAGCTCTTAACCATACGAGTGGCCCTTCTCTGGACCCTCTCCAGGTTATCTGCATCCCTCTTGAAGTGCGGTGCCCAGAATTGCATGCAGTACTCCAACTGCGGTCTGACCAGAGCCCGATAGAGGGGAAGTATCACCTCTTTGGATCTATTCGTCATGCATCTGCTGATGCACAATAAAGTGCCATTAGCTTTTCTGATGGCTTCGTCACACTGACAACTCATGTTCATCTTGGAGTCCACTAGGAGTCCACTAGGACTCCAAGATCCCTTTCCGCTTCCATGCCACCCAGCAGGTCATTTCCTAGGCAGTAGGTGTGCTGGACATTTTTCCTCCCTAGGTGCAGCACTTTGCATTTCTCCTTGTTGAACTGCATTCTGTTGTTGTCTGCTCACTTGTCCAGCCTGTCCAGGTCTGCTTGCAGCTGTTCCCTGCCCTCCGGCGTGTCCACTTCTCCCCATAGCTTTG